>NC_037668.1:62197134-62497134 GCF_003255815.1 Theropithecus gelada | reverse complement strand
ATCTGTTGAAGTCTTTCACTTGGTACCTGGTACTTATTAGATGTCTAAGAAATGTGAGTTCCTTCTCCACCCTCATCTCCTTCCCTTGTAGCTCACTTCTGACCCTACTGCCTGGTCTGCCAGTGAGCAAGTGAATTAGTGAGAGCAGGGCTATGAAGAGATATTTTAATATCAGCCCAAACAAAGCATTATTTCTGCCTTTTTTTTATGCCAAGAATATCAAATAGACCATTAATTATCTGCACTAATGGATGGCACAGTCACAGATAATTTTTTCTGGCCATGTGCCTTTGGCCTTGTGTGTGAGTCTGGGTGTGTCTGATTTCTGGAAGTTCACATCAATGCAGTTGTAACAGGGCAGACCTGCTCTGGAGGAGGCGAGTTAGCAGCCCATGAATTTGACCTGCTCAACTCTGAGACCCATCGCTGCCAGGAAGGGGCCACTCTCTTTCTCAGCTGTCTGATAGGTGGAAAACCATGGACTTTGGAGGCAGACACTTGGGTTCAGATCTTGACTCTGGCCCTAACTAATGGTGTGACAAGGAAAGTAATTTGACTTCTTTGAGTCTCTGTCTCTTTACTTATAATCTGAGCTTAATCATATTTACTTTGCAGGTCTCTGTGAAGATAAAATAAGGTAATGCACATGCTCCTCACCTAGTCATGTTTTCCTTCCATTTCTTTCCCTTCTCCTCTTGTCTCTGTCACTCAGCCCTACCCTGAGCAGAGATCCCTTTCTAATCATTGCTGGTGTACAGATATAGTTAAGTGTTTGGACTTGAGGATCCTACTGCCCTACAGCATAGGAGAACCAGGCCTCTGTTCAATGTGGTAGCCATTAGCCACATGTGACTATTTAAAGTAATATGAACACAAATGAAAAATTAGCTCCTAACTAGCCACACGTGGCTAGTGGCTAGTGTATTGGATGGTGGGGACCGACATTTCTGTCACTGCAGAATGTCCTATTGAATGGTGCTGAGCGAGAGGGTGTGATATAACTGTGGAACCTGATAAGTGGAAGGAAATAAATTAATGAGGAAAAAGGATTTGGGTGACTGAGAACTGAGTGACATAGTATCCCTCTACTATTTGGAGTGTCTATGGGGTTTGGATTCTTGATATTGGTTCTCTTCCTCCATTGGTGGAGTTAATCCAGTGCACACTTGGTCTAACACTCAAAGGCCAGGAACTTCTGGGGCTGGACGAAGAAAGCTGCCCAAGCAGGCCCTGTGCTCCATGGATGGGTCATGGCCAGGCCTTACTGACTAACAGAGTTTGCCTTGTGTTCTATTGCCCTCATACAGGTGTAAATTGTGACTGCTTAGGCCCAGGGAAGCCACAACTGCCCTAGGACTCTTTATCCCGACACCTGCCACTCTGGATTCTTCCCTTTGTCCCCCATCCTCGGCACAGAAACCATAGACAATCACATGGCTTTTCCCTAATGTCAATGACAGACTCATCCCCCAAGCATCGATTGTAGTTCCAGCATGTGGCTCGAAGTTCTCTCCCTCCTCTGCTACAGGCACCGATCTTACCACTCTTAGCCACTCCCTGAGCCTCCATGGGCTGCGGGCTCTGGAATTATTAGCTTTGTTGCCAACATCCTGGTGTGCATAAGTCCTGGGCACCCCCGGACCAAAGCCATCTAACCTCAGCTGCACACTCCCAGTTTATACAGTTTATCAGCCCTGCTTTGCTTCCTGACACTGATTAGCCTTGTCAGCGTCCCTCTCTGCTCCCCTTGGAGGAGCGGGGTCGGGTGTCTGTACTCCTAAGCTCTGGACTGGGATCCTGCTCTGAACACACCTGTTTCCTGAAACCCTAATTCTGAAATCTGTCTGCTGTGAACATCAAAATGGCCTCAAGATATCAGCATTGGGCTGGATCTTGCCTTTGGAATAACTCACCCTCCCCGCCCCGTCCCACCTTCCTGTCCTTTCCCATCAGCTGTACCAACAGTGGAGGCTCAGCAAGCCTGGCACCTGAGGCCATGGGTGTTGGACAGGTCTAGGAAGGCCCTGTGGGCTGGTCTACTCTGGTAGGTTCCCAGACAGTCACAGCAGTTAGAATTCATAGGAGCTTGGCAGGTGACACGGTTAGGAGCCTATCTGGGATCACATGTGAGGCCAAGTTTTCCCCAAACATGGGAGGGATCAGGGTCTCTAGCCCAGAGTATGTTCTGCTCCCATTGCTCATTTCATAGTTGTAGATCTTGAGGCAAAGAAAAGAGAACTGGTTGCGCAAGGCCACCCTGGGGTGTCTGAGTAGTGATCAAGCATCCAGGTTGTTTCTGAAGTCTCCTAGCCCTTTTCCTTCAAGCCTGGGGTCACTCTCTTGCTCTGTAGCATAGAACAAGCTGTTCTCTTGTCCCCATCTGATCTCTTCCTCTTTCCCTCCCTGCCCGTGTGAAGTTGTGTGAGAAAGGGGGTCCACGGGCACCAGGTTTCCAAAGACACTGGCAATTGCCTCACCACCAATTCTTACCTCCACCCCACCTGACTGCCAGCCAAGGGGTGGTGGTATCCGGGGAGGGATCTCGATCCCAGAAACAAACAATGTCACTGCCCGTGCCATTGTTGGGAGAAACCCAAGGGACTGTCTAACGGGGGCCTCCCTCTACCTCCCCACCCCCCAGGGCTTTTCTTTTCCCTGGTGCTGATGCCCTTTGTCCTTCCTATCTTGGGATGGATGGGAAAGGGCATATGGGGGCTGGATAGGGCTTTAGGCAAGTGACCAAAATCCAACTCGTTCAGGCAAAAAGACCTTACTAGTTCCCAGGGCAGCTTTGGCGACAGACACGAGATTCCCCGGTACTGTCTCCCTGCCCCTCACCTCCGCATCTCTCTCTGGGGTGGCCCCAACTTCTCCCAGCAGACCTATTTCTTCCAGGTGGAGGAAAGCAGGGCCACTGATAACCCCCAGGTCTTCTGTGTGCCAGGTTCTGTCAGTCACAGGAGAGGGCTGACTATCAAATTTGGTTTCTAAATCCAAAAATCCTAAAGAAGGGACACACTAGCCCAGGTACTTGTGTCCCTTGACTACTAAATAGTGTCTGGGAAGAAGACGTGTTAGGTAAGACGAGGCAGCTTCTGCAATGGCCTGTGGTTGGGGTCACAGTTCCCAGAGAAGGCACATGGTTCCTCAGATGATGTTCCAAGAAGGAACAGGTGTGACAATTGCTCTTGGGCAGGGCAGGGGTTTGCAGGGATGGACTCAGCCTTCTCTGCTTTGGTGATTTCTTTCTTTTCTTTTCTTTTTTTTTTTTTGAGATGGAGTCTTGCTCTGTTGCCCAGGCTGCAGAACATGTAGTGTGATCTCGGCTCACTGCAACCTCCGCCTCCTGGGTTCAAGCGATTCCCCTGCCTTAGCCTCCTGAGTAGCTGAGATTACAGGCGCGTGCCACCATGCCTGGCTAATGTTTGTATTTTTAGTAGAGATGGGGTTTCATCATGTTGGTCAGGTTGGTCTCAAACTCCTGACCTAGTGATCCACCCACCTCGGCCTCCCAAAGTGCTGGGATTACAGCTGTGAGCCACCGCACCTGGCTGGTCATTTCTTAGAAGTGCACTAACCTTAAAAATGGAACTGAGGTGAGGTCTGGAAACGGGTGTTAAGAGTGGCCCAAGTAGCCTGGTGTCTTGGAAAGTATGTGGCTGTAGAGCCAGGCTCGAGAGACCAAGGCTAGGCATTAGCTCCACCCCCGCAAGTGACTTGGCCTTTCTGATCCCATCTCTAAAAGTGCACGAGATGTGAGTTTCCCTGACCTCATCAACCTGTGGATTCAAATGAAATCACACTGGCTTTAATGTTCTACTTTTTCTGCCTCATATTCCTCCCCATTTCTAGAACCCCAGACTTCTGCCTACTCAGAGAGACCCCGGGCTATCTCTCATGTGCGCACAGGCTGCTAGTTCATGACTGGCCCTGGCTTGCAAGCTACAGAAGGGCTGTAGGGCCCCTGGAGGAATCGTTACTCCATCTGTGTCCAGTGCTGTCCTGGTGCCCTCAAACTTGCAGACAGCCCGGGTTCCAGGTGGCACCATATTTCCATTGGTCTTTATTGAACTGGAGCCATTTGAAGCTCCATGAAGAAGGCGGGAGAAGGTTCCTTTTACCACATCCAGATCATACCTTGTCACTGGCCCCCAAAGCAGCTCAGCTGGTGAGCATTCTCTCACAAAATCCCCCAGGAAAGAAAGTTATTTGGCCTCTGCCAGAAGATCCCCTGTCTCTTCCTGAGGTGCTGCCCTAGTCCTAGGAGCTGGGCCAGAGAAGGGTCATCTGGCCCTGACCTCCTCCAGAGGCCTGCCCCCTGCACACTCCTTCCATATCAGACCCTCCCCTTGTAAATATATGCTGGGAGAAGCAGATGCTGGCCTTTCCACATATCAGATATACCCGGCTCTGAATCCTGACTTGCCATATCTGGAAAGCCCTTCTTCATCAGAATTACAGTGTCCTTTTAGAAGGATTGTTGTGTGGATTAAGGGAGACACAGGATATGTGCTCAACAAATGTTAGTTCCATTGCTCTCCTATTAGGAAGGCGGGGATGCTAGCACCCCTTATTTGTGCAGCTGCTTGGAAACCAGGGGAGTAGGGGAGCAGACCCTGAAGGCCAGGAAGGCCTGGCATGGCTTGGCCAATGAAGCTGGCATTCATCCAGCCCAGCAACTCTTCTATGGACTTTTCACAGGAGCTCCATGGGTCCAAATGTGGTGGAATCAAAGATCCTAACTGGTGGTTAGATGGGCCAGGGTATGAGACCAAAGGTCATGGAGAGGTAATCCTGGCTGAGATGTGGGCTGGAAACCTCCAACATAGGAGGCGAGCAAAAGAATATACATCTTTTTTTCTTTTTCTTTTCTTTTTTTTTTTGAGACGGAGTCTCGCTCTGTCGCCCAGGCTGGAGTGCAGTGGCCAGATCTCAGCTCACTGCAAGCTCCGCCTCCCGGGTTCATGCCATTCTCCAGCCTCAGCCTCTGGAGTAGCTGGGACTACAGGCGCCCACCACCTTGCCCGGCTAGTTTTTTGTATTTTTTAGGAGAGACGGGGTTTCACCCCGTTAGCCAGGATGGTCTCGATCTCCTGACCTCGTGATCCACCCGTCTCAGCCTCCCAAAGTGCTGGGATTACAGGCTTAAGCCACCGCGCCCGGCCCCTCCTTTTATTTTTTTGGGATGGAGTCTTGCTCTGTTGCCCAGGCTGGAGTGCAGTGGCGTGATCTCGGCTAACTGCAACCTCTGCCTCCCGGGTTCAAGCAATTCTCCTGCCTCAGCCTCCCGAGTAGGTGGGATTATAGTGCCTGCCACCATACCCGGCTAATTTTTGTATTTTTAGAAGAGATGGGATTTCACCATGTTTGCCAGGCTGGTCTCGAACTCCTGACTTCAAGTGATCCACCACCTTGGCCTCTCAAAGTGTTGGAATTACAGGCGTGAGCCACTGTGCCCAGCCCAAGAATGTACATTTTGGGCATCCTGAAAACCGATGTTTCACCTGGACTGCCCCTGCAGCAGGTGCATCTGCCCTGCTGCAGATGAAAGCCCAGCTTCCCTCCCGGGCAGGAGTCCTTCTGCGGCAGCCCCGTTGGTGGTCACGCAGCTACTGCTAGGATGCTTCTGAAATCAGGTCCATCGAATAGGAATGACCTGTGCTCTAGATTCAAAGCCATCTCCGTGTGTTGGAATAAGAAAAGTCTAACAGGGGTAGAGGGTAAAATAACAAACTGCATAAAGACAGGATGGGGAGAGCTGGTTTAAAGATAGTTAATCTAAAAAGCAACCTTGGGGGCTGGCACTTTGTGAGCCCTGTAATCCCAGCACTTTGGGAGGCCCAGGTGGGTGGATCACTTGAGGTCAGGAGTTGAAGACCAGCCTGGCCAACATGGTGAAACCTCATTTCTACGAAAAATACAAAAATTAGCCGGGGATGGTGGTGTGTGCCTCTAATCCCAGCTGCTCAGGAGGCTGAGGCAGGAGAAATGCTTGAACCCAGGAGGCAGAGTTTGCAGTGAGCCAAGATTGCACCACTGAATTCCAGCCTGGGTGACAAAGCGAGACTCTGTCTCAAAAAAAAAAAAAAAAGCAACCTTGGCGGAGGCTCAGGGGTGGGGACAGGGACTCCACAAGGGGGCAGGGGAAAAGGACTAGGCTGAAGTCATTGAGCAGTCACTTGGGAAGTGTGAGAGCTTCCTGAAAGGAGGTGTCCTCCTCAGTGAGATGTGCTGGGTTCTGGGAACCAGGCCTAACTGTCCCCCAACCCCTCCCCCTGTTCCTTAGGAAAGGCCTCCAGAGAAAGTTCTTTCTGGATCACTCAGTCCCCAGTAAAAGTTGGGACTAGTTCATTGACCCATAAAGGGATACATGGAGGTGGTGTCCTTGGGGACCAGGCGGGATAAGGAATCAAGTGGAAGCTGCTCCAGGAACACTGAAGCTGGTAGCTTCCCAGAGGAGGTGGCTTGTAACCTCAAGAAGGCTCATAGCTGCCCTTTGCCTGAGTACCTAAGATAGGGAGGTGGCCACTGTGCCCTGCTGTGCCCGTCCGGCCTTCAATGCCCATGTAGAGACACATGGAAACCCAGGATTAGCCACATGGGTGAGTTGAGGTGCAGTTGCCCACATGGGCACGGACAAGGGCACACGCACACCCGTATGCAGAAACGGACCCTGACATATGCACACCAGCGCCTTCCCATCTTCAGCCACTCTTGCTCTGGAGAATTCATCCAGGCCCTGGACTGCTTGACCCCTCCTTCTCTGCCCTCACACCCAGACTCCAGCCAGCCCCACCCCTGAGAAAGTACAGCTCAGGGGTCCCCAGGGCTGCACAGGAAATGCTTTGCACACTACGGGTCAGCCAGGCTATTTTCTGTCCCAGGACTGGAGGGAGGTTGGGCCGGGAGCAGCCACTCACGACACAATCAGCTATTTTCTGCCTCTTTCTCTGTAGCTTTTTCTCTGCCTCTACCATTTGCAGTCAGTGTTTCTCTGTCTCTCTGTGTCCCTGTCCTGTCCCTGTATTTTCCCTTTAGGCCTCAGGGTCTTTTGACCCAGTGCCTTTGCTGCATTTCACTCAGCGATTATCTATGTACCCCATAAAACTCGGTTCAGTGCCACCTCTTCCAGAAAGCTTCTCTGACCCCTCACTCCAGTCCAATTTAGATGCCCTTTCCCTTTGCTCCCAGAGCTCTGCGCAGAAAAGCTCTCTGAGCTCTGGGTGGTTGCGGATGCGGTTCGCCCCTGCTTCCCCAGGTGGACTGTGAGAAACTTGAGGGGAGGTGCCCTGTCTTTTTCTTCGTTGTTTTTTGAGACAGGGTCTCACTGTGTTGTCCATGCTGGAGTTCTGTGGTGTGATCATGGCTCACTGCATCCTTGATCTCCTGGGTTCCAGCCATTCTCCCACCTCAGCTTCCCAAGTAGTTGGGACCACAGGCACATGCCACCATGACCAGTTAAATTTTAAATTATTTTAGAGATGGGGTCTTGCTATGTTGCCCAGGCTGGTCTAAAACTCCTGAGCTTAAGCACATCTTCCTGCCTCAGTCTCCCAGAGTGCTGTGATTATAAGCACAGGTGACCTGTTGTGATGACTGTCAGCATCTGCACACATAGGTATATGTCTACACCTGCATCCACGTTCACTTCATTTATTCATTTACTTGTATACTGGAAGACTCTACTGTGATGATTAAAAGCCCAGACTCTGGAGTCAGACTGCCTGAATTACCATCTCAGCTGTGTGACCTTGGGCAAGTTGTTTGAACACCTTGTGTCTCAGTTTCCTCTACTATATAGTGGGGATGATACCAGTACCTGCTGCACTGAGTTGTTGGGAAGGTGAAGCAAATTAATACATGCGAAGCACTAACAATAGTCCCTGGCCCACTGCAGGTACTCCCACATGTTAGCTGTGTTCTTATTTCACAAGTGATAAGATGGAGAAAATTGCATTTACCAGTACTTCCCTCAGGGAGCACACCGTCTGCTTGGGAAGGATGCTTTGACTAGTTGCTAGGGGTAACAACATTTGTTGTTATCCTTGAGTAACAACAAATGGTTGCTGAACTCTTTATTTAAAGAGGGTAGGCTGAGTGCGGTGGTTCATGCCTGTTATGCCAGCACTTTGGGAGGCTGAGGTGGGCGGAGGTCAGGAGTTCGAGACCAGCCTGGCCAACATGGTGAAACCTCCTTCCACTAAAAATACACAAATTAGCCGAGCATGGTGACACATGCCTGTAATCCCAGCTACTCGGGAGGCTGAGGCAGGGGAGTCAGTCGAACCTGGGAGGCAGAGGCCAAGATTGCGCCAGTGCACTCTAGCCTGGGCGACAGAGTGAGACTCCATCTCAAAATAAATAAATAAATAAATAAATAAATAAATAAATAAAATAAAGAGGGTAAGCCAGGTGCCATGTCACATGTCTATAATCTCAGCACTTTGAGAGGCTGAGGTGTGAGGATCCCTTGAGCACAGGAGTTCGAGGCTGCAGCGAGCTATGATTGTGCCACTGCACTGCAGCCTGGGCAACAAAGTGAGACTCTGTGTCTAAAAAAAAGAAAAAAAAAAATGATAGATTGGGCAACTGCAGGGCTTTTGTTTAACTGAGTGAGATGTGCTGCAGGTTTTGGGCCAGAACTGAATTGTTTGAGACAGGAGAGTCTGGGCATGGTATGGGGCAAGGGCAAGAAAGAGGATGTATTAGTTTCTTATTGTTGCTGAAACAAATTACCACAAATGTGGTGGCCTCAGGCAACAGAAATTTATTATCCGACAGTTCTGGAGGCCAGAATTCTGAAGTGGATCTTACTGGGCTAAAATCCAGGTGTCAGCAAGCTGCATCCTTTCTTTAGGCTCTAAGGGAGAACCTGTTTTCTTATCCTTTCTAGCTTCTAGAGGCCACGCACATTCCTTGGCACATGGCTCCCTTCCACCATCTTTAAGCCAGCTCAAGTGACATCACATTACTCTGACCTCCACTTCTCCCTTCCTCTTGCACTTTTTTTTTTTGTTTTTGTCTTGAGACACTCACTCTGCTGCCCAGGCTGGTGTGCAGTGGTGCCATCTCAGCTCACTGCAACCTCCACCCCCTGGGCTCAAGCGATCCTTCTCCTCAGCCTCCTAAGTAGCTGGAACTACAGGCATGTGTCACCATGCCTGGCTAATTTTTGTATTTTTTATAGAGACGGGGTTTCATCATGTTGCCCAGGCTGGTCTTGAACTCCTGGGTTCAAGCGATCTGCCCTCCTTGGCCTCCCAAAGTGCTGAGATTACAGGCATGAGCCACCATACCCAGCCTCCTCTTATACTTTTACTGACTCCCTTGATAAACCAGGATAAACTCCCCGTCTTAAGGTCAGCTGATTAACAACCTTAATTCCATCTGCAGCCTTAATTCCATTTTGCCATGTAACCTAACATATTCACAGGTTCTGGGATTAAGACATGGACATCTTGGGGGTGAGGGCCTCATTTTGTCTTCCACCAAGGACTACTGCTGATAGGAAGGAGACTGGGGGATACACATGTCTGTTGAATACTGGGGGGCTTTGCTGTGGTGTGTGCATCACCTCTGACTTCCTTACAAAACCTTCAGTGCTCAGGTGCTTTGGGGTATGCATTTTCTTGGGGGGACATATGAAGACATGTGGAATCTTGGCTCAAGGATTGGCAGGAGGCAAAATCTGAGGCTTCCCTCAACAGGGAGAACTGAAAGCTGGGTCACATATTCATTCAGTCAACCTGTATGAGCCAGGCTGGGCTCAAGGGTCATCGCCTTCAAATCATTCACAACCTATTAGAGGGGACAGGTGTACAAACAGGTAAGAGTCACTCTGGGATAGGAGGATGAGTGATGGCAGTCTACAGGGTTGCAGCACAAAGGAGGCACCCAACTTAGCCTGGAGGGAGGAGAGGCTGGGCAGACTTCCCTGAGGAAGTGATGCCTCAGCTGAACTGAGAAGGATGAATAGCAATTCACCAGGTGAAGCGAGGGCAGCACATTCTAGGCAGCCTGGACCATCAGAGAAAGGGTGTGGAGATGAAGGTGCAAGCTGACATGGTGTGTGCGTGTGTACATTGTGTGTGTGTGCGTGTGTGAGAGAGAGAGAGAGAGAGAGACTTAAGCAAAGTTCTGGCACAATAGCAGCACTCAGTGAATATTTCTAGAATAAACACTTCAGTGTTATGCTGTCTTATCTCTGTTTCTTGGCAGACCACAGCCCTGTCAAATTAAACCAAATAGGAGACACCTCCTTTTAGGGAAGCCCCCAGGGTTACTGTAACCCATCTGATAAATCTTTTTTCAGGATCTCTCGTTAGGAAAAAGAGGAAAGTTTGTTTCATATCTGATGTCCAATGTAACAATAACTCTCCACATTTGCAGAATCCTTTACACTTTGCTGGATACTTTCATTTGAAATGTCTCAACTGATCAGTGTTTTCTTTTTCCGCTGTAGAAACTGAGGCTCAGAGAATTAACTATTGTTTCTCAAGGTCACACAGCCATGTGGCAGATCCGGGCCTGGACTCCAGCATCCGCGCTTCACAACCAGGCTCTGGCACCTGCTGATTACCGAGTGTCCTGCCCCTTCCCTCTGGCTGTGGAGGCAGCTGGGGAGCAGGGCTGTCGCCTGGTGCAGCCCATGATGTTTCCCCCTCTTTCCTGGAAGGAGTTTCCTAAAGGTGGAAGTGAGACCTGAAGGCATAGAGAGTGTGCATTGTTCAGCTGCACCTGGTGGTGAGCTCATGTCAGCAGACAGAACAGGGAAGGCAGCACCAGACCAGGGATTGGACACCGCCTGAGCAGTTTCCTTGGCCCAGGTCCCTACCTCCATCTTTGCTTCCTCTTTCTGGGAACTGGTCCCTTCCTTGAGTCCTGAGCTGACTCTTACGAGGCCAGGGACCTGGTGAGACCAGGAAAGTCCCTCAGTTTCCCTGTCTGAATATCAGGGGGTTAGGTTAGATCAGTTTGCCTAAGTGTGATCTGCTGAACATGAGTCCTACAAAATACTCCACGAGAATCGAGTTGCATGGTCAAATAAACCAGGGAAAAGCTGTTGATTTCTTCTAGATGTTCCCAGTGCACATTGGCATAGTAAAGACTCTGAGCTGTCCGGAAATGAAGGAACCCAAGCTCACCAGTGTTTCTCAAGCGACTTATTTGACTGCAGAACCTTTCTCATCCTCCTTACAGTGTTCTGTTGGTAACGTTCATCACATCACGGATGGGTTCGGTCTCTTGGTGGGTATCAACCCAGTGACCATAACCAAGAAAGATTTAGCAAGGGGATTTTATTACATGTAACAAATAAGGAGAACGCCAGGGGTAGTTTCCAAAGCAGTGTCTCCCTGAGCTGGGACTGAGTCAGGTTTTATAAGCCTAGGATAATGAGGCGTGATCTTGCAATGAGGTGATGTTGGGACACACGATCTGACTGGATCCTGCCATATAGTATCAGCTTCTTTTTTTTTTTTTCCTCTTTTTCTTTTTTTTTTGAGACAGAGTCTCGCTCTGTCACCCAGGCTGGAGTGCAGTAGCGCCATCTCGGGTCACTGCAACCTCCACTTCCCGGGTTCACACCATTCTCCTGCCTCAGCCTCCCGAGTAGCTGGGACTATAGGTGCCCGCCACCACGCCCGGCTAATTTTTTTGTATTTTTAGTAGAGATGGGGTTTCACCGTGTTAGCCAGACTGTTCTCCATCTCCTGACCTCATGATCCACCCACCTCAGCCTCCCAAAGTGCTGGGATTACAGACGTGAGCCATCGCGCCCAGCCAGCATCAGCTTCTGAATTCAATCCCCACTCCTCGGACTGAACCCTTAGGATCCCCCTGTGGTTGCACGCTTGGTTCATCTGGGCCTGCTCTGGTTATGTGACCTGAGGGTCCCTGACAGACTCAAAACCAACTCACAACTTTCTTACATGCAAGTTGAACCAGACCTGGCTTGGTGGCTCACACCTGTAATCCCAGCACTTTGGGAGGCCAAGGTAGGCGGATCACTTGAGGTCTGGAGTTCGAGACCAGCCTGGCCAACAGTCTCTACTAAAAGGATAAATAAAAATTAGGTGTGGTGGCACTTTTACACTCTACTAAAAGTGTAAAAATTAGGCCTGTAATCCCAGCTACTCTGGAGGCTGAGGCAGGAGAATCACTTGAACCCAGGAGGTAGAGGTTGCAGTGAGCCAAGATCATGCCACTGCACTCCAGCCTGGGGGACAGAGCAAAACTCTGTCTCAAAAAAAAAAAAAAAAAAAAAAATGAACAGGAATTGTCTGCTGTGGTTACAATAACACTTTGGAAAATGTTGAATAGATGATCTCTAAGGTCCCTCCTCACCTCTACTCCAAAATGTAAGGTCTTTGAGGCTAGGGACTGTTGTTGACACTTGTCCCCTGACTTTGCCTGCCCAGCACCCTAAGCCCCCTCCTTGATTTAAAGGAATCTCATGATTCTTGGAGGGAAGCAGAGCTCCATCTCTCACTATGGAGGTCACAGGGAGCAAGATATTTCCTCCTCCCTGTTTCTGGCTGCTGGGTAGGGGTATGTGATCTTGGCTCCAGACTTAGAATCCAGAGACGATGGCCTAGAGACAAAGGGACAGTGGAGGATTCAGAGAGGCCGTCCCCACAGGCAGGAATGGGCACCTACAGTAGCATTCTGCATGGATTCTAAATGAACACACAGATGGGCCTAGGAGAGAGACTGGGCTTCTTTTGTGTGGATCTAGGAGTTTGTTTCAAGGCTTCAAGTACAAATAGAGAGATTTTAGGTCAAAATATAGACAGAGTTTTGGAGTAGGCTGCCTCTAAAGGTAATCTGATTCCTGTTGGTGGAGGTTGCATGAGCAGAAGCTGGTCAGCTTTTGGTAGAGAGGCTAGATCACAATGGGGTCCAATACCTGGCTGGATGATGTATCAGTCAGCTTTTTCTGTGTAAGAACCATAAAACCTCAGCGCTATACAACAGTAAGGGCTTATGGCTCACAGGGCAGGCAGGTTTGCTGATCTTGGATGGGCTCATTCACATGTCTGGGGGTTAGTTGGTGTTAGCTGGTCTACACTGCCGTGGCTGGCATGACCAGGATGGCTTTGCTGTGCTCCACATATCCCTCATTCTCTCTCAGGCTCACCCAGGCTTGTTCTCTTGGCTGTGGTGGAGGCACAAGAGAGCAGATACAAATATGCAAGGCCTCTAGAGGCCCAGACTCAGGACTGGTATCGTCACTTCTACTGCATTTTGTTGGTCAGAGTAGGCCACAGGCCAGGCCACATTCAAAGGTGAGGAAATAAACTCGACCTCTTCAGTGAGATAAACTGCAAAGCATTAGGACAAAGCCTGTGGGTAGAGGGAGGGATGAAGAATTAGGGACATTAATGCAATGCAAAATAAGTGGCAGTTAGACCACTGTTTTTCAACCTGTGTTCTATGCAAGCCTAAGTTGTGCACATTTTTCTCAGAGATCCCTATAAGCCGTGGGGGAAGCTGAGTGGGTTGGAAGTTTTCCTCCGGACTGTTGTAAAAGCCTTTTAACTTAGTATGAATAATGGTACACATTACTGAGTACTCACTACACATCTGGTATATTTTAGCTCCGTCTTTAATCCCTTAAGAACTCTTGAAATGGGTATTACTACTTTTGTCATTTTGTTGATGAAGATACACTGAACCTTAAAAAGGTTGAGTAACCAGCCCAGAGTCACATGGCTGGTTTGGCCTGTCTGATCTGAGCGTCCTAGCCCTCAAATACTCTGCCCTTCCACCTCCTGTCTTTCCATTCTTGGGGCTGCCGATTGGTTTGACAGGTACTGGGGAGAGACCCAGACTGCAGAGAACCAGAGGACAGGTGAGAGCACAGAGGGAAGGCAGGAGAGCACAGGAGTGGCTGATGGGCAGAGGATGGGGTGGCAGAAGGGATTGAGGTTTTACATGGGGTGAAGGGCAGGTGTGCCTGTTACAGGGGTTACATCCTGAGGCAGAGCCATCCTGAGTGTGGGGGCTCCCCTAGGTGAATCTGGGCCAAAAACTCATTTACTTCCTCATTCAACCGAGGACTATCGAGTGCCTACCATGTTCTAGGCACTGCTGTAGGTACTGGGGAATAAGACACACCAGGTTACTGCCCTTTTGAAATTTACTTCCCAATGGAGGGAGACAGATAGTAAACCTATAGGCGAATCCATAATATAACTTCAGACAGTCATAAGAACTGAAGGCCTGGTCTCCCTGAAGGGGATTCCCCGGTGGGTTCAAGGTTGGATTGATGACAGAATACACAGGCGAGGAGTCACCTTCCAATGGTCCCTGTGGGGCTGTGCTGTCTGGCCAGAGGAAGAGCGCAGCCCAGAGGTAGACCGGCAGGAGGCCAAGCCTTTTTGGATTGAATTCTCAGGCCAGGGCCTTAGGTGTCCTGGGGCAGGAAGCAGGTGTGGAGTTGGATAAGGACAGAGCAAAAATAGAGCTGAGGATAGTAAGGAAAGATGAGGGAGGACTGTGAAATCAGAGAGGGGGTATGGGGGGTTGGGTTAAGTTTGACAGGATGGGGTCTAGTTAGAGAACAGCCTGTGGAACAGGGCCTGGGCGACCCTTAGCTTCCAGGGATCTTAGGTACCAGAGATCAGTTCCAATGCCAGCTCAGAATGCAGTTGCTTAAAGTAATGCATGGAAGATGGATTTTGAGGCAGGCTCCCACTTCAGTGGGAGAGAAAGACCTTATTGATTGGTAATATCTGCCATGGTCATGTAAAGGAGAGGAGGAGCACAGTACAGCAGTGCACTGGGGGATTGGTGGGAGCAGCCCACCTTTGGGGGGTATTTTATCACTAATATCCTCTAGAATTGCCAGTGCATGGTGAAAATAAAAAGCTGTCTGAGTTTTAGGCAGCTTTATTGTTCTTTTTAAATGTGCTAGAGACAGTGCACCCCCTTACTGCCTATACCTTGGGTTGACCACTCCCATCCCCCACTTTGGCACGCCCCTGTACACATGCAGATGGTAGAGCAAAAGCAAAGCACCCCTTTCTAGCATCTGTTATAAACCTCCAGGGGCAGGACGCACCCTGCCTTTTTTCCGAAGACCTGGACTCGAAGGATAGCTTTCTGTGTTGCGTTGGTCAAATCACTTGGCTTTTAGAGCTTTTCTTCATCTGTGCAGTGAAACACTTGGTGTGGCCTCATTCTAGCACTCTGGTATACATGGACACTCTGGCCCTGAGCTGGTGGACACCAGGGGTTTTGTTTGTACAAGAGCCCTTGGGCCTAGTTGGAGAAATGATTGAAAGGTGTTTGAGAGTTGATTATTTGCTTCCTGGACAGTACTATTAAGACCCTCCCCCAAATAGAGGGAAAATAAATACTGCCTCAGCCTTTTGAAGGGGAAGGTCATGGATAGGAATGGAAGACAGAGGTGAAGTGGAGTTAAAGGACATGGACTCTCTCTGGGCAGGGTCGGAATTGGCAAGGACAGCAAGACGTAACCCCTTGGTGGTGTTCAGAGCTGTGAGGTTGGCTGCAGGAGCTATGACCTTTGCAGAGAGGTCATTCTTTTCCTTCGAGCTAAAGAGGGATCAATGGGGCCAGAGTCTCTCTGTGTACAGGGTATGGAGATGGTGCAGCCTGGGGGAGCAAGGGTTACATCTACAAATTGGGGTGGTGCTCCCTGCTTTACCAACAGTGGCAGGGCTGTCAGTGTCCTACCTATACTCTCTCGGTACTGACCATCCTTGCACAGCTGTCAACTTGCATTTCTCTGCCTGAGGACATTCTCTGGATACAGGAGCATACTCAGCTTAATCATGGAGCAGTCTGGAAGCTTAGAGAGTTTAGATGCGGGGGACAGCTCTCAACCAATGATGTGTAGGAGTTGTGGATAAATATTCCAGCTTCCGGCACGGAAAGCTGGGGAGGAAGCCCCAGTCCATGGGCCGCAGTTGAACCCCCTGTCACAACAGGGGAACAATGGCTTGGATGGCATCTCTGGGGGACAATTTTATTCTGTGCTGTCTCCACGATGTCCCTAATGGGACTGAGCCCCAGTTGTCCACAGCAGTCCCTGTTCACCCTCTATTGGCTTCCTCCTTTCTTTATCTCTTTTATGGTAGCTTTCTGGGATCAACCCCCAAATAAACCATTTTGCACTCAAATCCTTACCTCCTGCTTTGGGTGAAGGAGGGGGGATCCCAAACTAAGACATTAACCTAACTGGTCTGTTGTGAGCTTTCTGATAAGAGATACAGCTCTGGCAGGTTGATGATGGTTTCTGCAGCAGCGCTCTAGGAAACTAATACAATAACCTGGTAAGTGCTTTGTAAACTAAAGACTCCTACAAATATAAAGGGCTCTGGGACTGGTCAGGGCATGGTGAAAAGCACATGAACTCTGTGGTCAGACAGATAAAAATTAATATCCCAATTGGGTACCAATTGCTGCGTGACTTTGAACAAGTCACTCAGCCTCTTTAAACCTCTATTTCCTTATCTGAAGAAGGCCATGGGCAGCAATCCATACTTCTCATGGTCTCTACAAGCACTGAAAAGCGTATTGCTGGCAAAGGGACTGGCATAGAGACTGGCCGAGGAGCAGGCACCCGATAGAGCATTCCAGCTCTTGAAGGCTAGCCTGCTGTGCTTCTGAGGTCAGTGATTATATCTGTGGCCTGGCAGTCTCTTCTCTTTCTCTGAAAGGCTTGTGGTTGGGTGCTTTATTCCTGGAGTGGCAGGCGCTTTCTGTCCCCCGACCTGACTCCGAACCTGGCAGGCTGGCCAGAATGACCTCCAGGGCCAGCCTGGTCCTGGCCCTGCCTCTGCAGCCCCACCTGGCAGCCAGGCCTGTCCATGCTTATCAGTGTCTGTGTTTGCTCAGCGTGGGTACACTCCTCCTCCTCCCCTTTGGAAAACAAGAAAACATGTTTTGCCAGTGACGGGGTGGAGTGGGGTGGCCTCTCTGGCTCCAGGCTGGGCCCCCAGCGAGGCTGCCAGTGGGCGGGCAGCCTGTTGTTGTTGGAGTGGAGAGCTGGCCGGCCAGCCGCCTGTTTCCTCCAGCTGTCCAAGCACGGTGAGCTGGGGAGGAAGCCCCCAGTCCGTGGGCCCCAGTTGAACCCCCTGTCACAACAAGGGAACAATGGCTTGGACGGGCTGGTGGGTGGGTGGAAAGGCAGCCCCCTCTGATCCCTGCTTCCACCAGTGACAGAGACAGGTTGATGGGGTGGGGAGATTTGCTGTCCTCTTACTTCCCCCACCCTCTGTCTTGTTTTCCACCTTGTTGGGCACACCGTCTCCCACCTCAGGGCCAAGGAAAACAGCAGCCTCAGGAAACATCTCTGGGCTGCTGCTGGGGTTCCACAGCTTTTGGAGGCAGCAGGGCTGGGGGAAGGGGCCAGAGTGGGATTGCCACGGCACAGGCTGCATTCTGCATGGGACTGTCGCTAATGAGTCATGATCTGTTTCCCCTGGGACACCTTGAGGATTTTGTTTCTCTGCATCTTTGTGTCTTCAGCCCCGGTGTATGACCTAGCGCAGGGCACATGGCAGAAACAATTTCTTGACCCAATCAATGAAAGATTGAACATATGAATACATTTAATTTCTAGCTCTGCTACCTGGTTGCTGTGTGACTTCCAGCAGGTTACATAACCTCTCTGGGCCCTATTTTCCTCATCTGTAGAATATGTACCTTATAGAATTATTGTGAAAATTAAATGCGCTTCTAGCATCTCAACTTTCTCATGGGGAGTGTACCACACAATAAACCCAATAGATTTTAGCTATCATCAGACTGTTGCTGTTGGTGGTGGTATTGTCAGTGTGTGATTGAGAGGAGGTTGTTACAGTATTTCCAGTAAGAGGTCTGTACTTACTTTTGTTTCCATGGGTACAGGAAAGAGAGCTGAGCAGATGCCACTTCTACTGGGGCTGAGAGTGCATCTCTCTACTAATCCACAGGCTTCTCTGTATGGTATGCTGGCCCCTGGGAGCCTGGTCAGCTCTAGTAGTCTTTGGGAATTGGGAAAGTAATTCTGGGTCTACCAAGAGACTCATGTGTGTCAGAGGCTGTGCTGGGTCCTTACACATCCATTACCTAGTGTAATCTTCACAACAACTCTGTGAAGAAGACATTATTATCCCTGTCTTATAGATAGTGACACTGAGGCTCAGAGAGATGGTATCACATGGCCTTAGCCTTTTTTGTAGAGCAGAGATTTCAGTCTGGGTCTTTGAAACACCAAGCCATGTTCATTTGATTGTGCCTCCCTGCCTAGCAATAAAGATGTGCTACTTAACATCCTGGACTGTTGGTGGAGATTTGGCTCATCAATGATTGTAGACTCAGGTTGTAACAGGAAGTAAAAATGTAGGTTCAAGTATAGGGCCAGGAATGGAAACTGAAGAGTGAGAGGCTGAGCTCAGTATGAACTACGGCTTTTGAGGAGTTGTGTTCAAAGTAGGAAGGATAAGGATAGAGCAGTATTGTGTATGGTTATACATATATCTGGGTATATTGGGTTAGTTAGACTAATACTGTAACAACAACAAAAACAAAAACCCAGCTCTCTATTGCTTAACACGATAAAGGTTTGGTTTTTGCTTATTTCAGAGTCCAGTGCAATGGGGACAGCTCTGCTCCAGGCAGTCATTCAGGGACTCAGGCCCCTGTCATGCTGTGGTTCCATTGTCTTCTAGGGTCTGAGTCCTCCATTGGATCCTCTTTATCGTCCAGCAAACAGAGCATAGAGAAGGCACCGCAGCCTTAACTACCTTATTAAGAGGTAACACACATCATTTTTACTCTAATTCTATTGGTGAGAATTAGTTGTGTAGTTCTCCTAGATTCAAGGAGTCTAGAAATGAGGTCCAGCAGCATTGTCAGGAAGAAGAGGGCAACATGACATAAGTGAATCCTAGCAGGCTCTACCACAATAATAATCATTTAAAAATACAGCTAACAATTATTGAACTCTTATGTGTATGATACTGTGCTCTGTACAGGTTATTTCATTTAATTCCCATTTAATATTTGCAACAACCCTGTGAAGAAGGTAGGTACTTACGGAGATGATTCCTCCACTTTATAAATCAGGAAACTGGTAACTATTCATCTGCTTTCTCTCACTAAAGTTTTGTTTTTGTAGAATTTCATATAAATGTAATTACATGGTATCTTTTGTGTTTGGCTTGTTTCATTTAGCATGCTCTTGAGATTCACCCATGTTATTGGCGTGATCAGTTTTTTTCATTTTAGGTTGTCTACAGGGTTTTGTAGTGGCATTTCATTGTGGTTTTAACTTGCATTTCCTTAATGACTAGTATTGAGCATCATTTCATGTCTTTTAGTTAATACTTTTTATGGAGTTCCATTTATCATTATTTTCTTTTATGGTTTGTGCTTGTTGTGTTGTTAAGAATTCAATGTCACAAATCTTTACCTAAATCAAGAATTTCTCTGGAAGTTTTATATTATTAGCTCTTACGTTTAGGCTTTTAAATCTATTTTAATTTTTATGTATGGTGTGAAGTATAGGCTGACATTAATTTTTTTCTCCATATCCAATTGTTCCAGCACCATTTAATGAAAAAAAAGAAATCCTGACCTCACTGATTTACTTTGGAATATTTGTCAAAAATCAACTGACTATATATGTATATGTCTATTTCTGGATTCTATTCTGTTTTATTTCTCTATATGTTTATCCTTATGTTGATACCACACCCTTTTGATCATAGTAGTTTTACAGTAAATCTTGAAAATAGGTAAGGTATATACACCAATCTTGTTCTTTTTCTAGGCCAGTTTTTATCCAAAAGCATGCTAAGATTTTCATTGAGGTTGTATTTAATTTGTAAATCAATTTCAGAGGAACCAGCATCTTAAAACATGAAGTCTTGTTATCCATGAACATGGTATCTATCTTATTTATTTAGATCTTTAATTTTCTTCACCATGTGTCATAGTTTTCCGAGTAGAGGTCTTGTACATATTGTTAAATTGATGCCTAGTTTTTTAAAAAAATGATTTCAATGCTATTGCAAATAGTGTTTTTAAAAATTCTGATTCCAATGATCCTTTGTGGTATATAAAAATATAGTTAATTTTTGTATATTGGCCTTATAAATTGAGATCCTGCTAAATTCACTTATTATTTCTAGTATCTTCTTGTAGATTCCTTAGGATTTTCTAAATAATGATGTCATCTGAGAATAAAAATAATTTGACTTTTTCCTTTACAAGATATATCACTTTCCTTTTCCTTGTCTCACTGCACTGGACAGTAAAATATTAAACAGAAGTGGTGTGGTCAGACATCCTTGCCTAATTTACCACTAAGTATGATGTTAGTTGTAGGTTTTTTATAGACACTCTTTACCAGATAGAGGAAGTCTATTCTTAGAAAACTGAGTTTATAATCATCAAGTGTTGAATTCTGTCAAATGCTTTTCTTGCATCCTTTGAGATGATCATGTGTTTCAGATATTCTAATGTTACACCAATCCTGCATTCCAAGAATCAGCCCACTTATTCATACTGTATTATCTTTTCTATATATCACTACACTTTTATAAGAATTTTATGTGTCTATGTTCACAAAGGGTATTAGTCTGTAATTTCTTTTTTTTTTTTTGGTGTGTTGGGGGTGTGGTGATGGAATCTCGCTGTGTCACCCAGGCTGGAGTGCAGTGGTATGATCTTGGCTCACTGGAACTTCCGCCTCCTGGGTTTAAGCAGTTCTCTGCTGCAGCCTCCCAAGTAGCTGGGATTGCAGGTGTGTGCCACCATGCCCGGCTGTAGTCTGTAATTTCTTTCTTTTTTGTGAGTATCTGTTATTTTACTCAGGCAGATGCTTGCTTGCAAATTAAGTTGGGATACGTTCCTTCTTTTTCTGTTTTCTAGAAGAGTTTGTGTAGAAGTGTTAACGCTTTTTCTTTACAATTGATAGCATTCATCAGTGATGTCGTGTAGGCCTGGAGTTCTCTTTGTGGGAAGATTTTAAACTATGAACTTTATTTAAGACTGTCCAGGTTATCTATGTCTTCTTGAGCGAGCTTTGATTGTTTGTATTTTCAAATAATGTGCCCATTTTATCTATATTGTTGAATTTGTTGGCATGAAGTTATTCATGATATATCCTTATTATTCTTTTAATACCTATAGGATCTGTACTCTTTTATACTTGATATTGGTAATTTGTGTCTTTTTCTATTTGTCTTGATCAATCTGGCTGGTGGATTATCCACTTTATTTATCTTTATATTTATTTTTAAAAAGTCAGCTCGGTTTGATTTTCTCTATTGTTCATAAGGACTTCTGTTTTTTTTTTTTTTTTTGAGACAGGGTCTTTCTTTGTCACCCAGGCTGGAGTGCAATAGTATGATCACAGCTTAATGTAGCCTTGACCTCCCTGACTCAAGAGATCCTCCTACCTCAGCCTCTTGATTAGCTGGGACTACAGGCACACACCATCATGCCCACCTAATTTTTAAATTTTTCATAAATACAGAGTCTTACTATGTTGCCTAGGCTGGTCTCAAACTCCTGGACTCGGGCAATCCACTTGCCTTGGTCTCCCAAATTACGGGGGTTACAGGCATAAGCCATCTGTTCTTATCTTTATTATTTTTTTCTCTTATTTTGGGATCAGTTTTTTTTTTCTTGCTTCTAAAAGTAGAAACTTAGATTATTGATTTTGGTATTTTCTTTTTTTCTAATATAAGCATTTAAAGCTACGAATTTTCCTCTAAACACTGCTTGAGCTGCATTCTACAAATTTTGTGTGTGTTTTCATTTTCATTTAGTTTAAAATATTTCCTAATTTTTCTTGTAACTTCTTTGACCCTTGATTTATTTCTTTGTGTTATGTTCCAAATGTTTTGTTTTTCCCAGGTACCTTTCTTAGTTTTAAATTCAATTTAATTGTGGTCAAAGAACATAATGTGCATGATCCAAATCTTTCTAATTTGTTGAGACTGGTTTTATGGTCTAATATTTGGTCTATCTTGGTGATGTTTCATGTGAATTAAAAAAAATGTATACCCTGTGCTTAATAAGTGGAGAATTGTAAAAATGTCAGTTGGGTTGAGTTGCTTCATAGTATTCTTTGAGGCTTTTAAATCCTCACTAATTTTTTTTTTTGGTCTGCTTGTATCAATCACTGAAAAGCGAGGGCTAAAATCTCCAGCTATAATTGTAGATCTGTTTCTCCTTTCAATTTTATGAGTTTTTGCTTCATGTATTTTTGAGACTCTGTAACTAGGTGCATACTGATTTAGGATTGCTACATCTTCTTGAACTTATCTCTTTATATTATGAGATGCCCCTCTTATCCCTAGTCATATGCCTTGTTCTGAAGTCTAGCTGGTTCGGTATTTATATAGCCACTAATATAGTTATCTATTAGTATTTGCATGGTATATTTTTCTCCATTCTTTTTATTTTTAATTTATTTATATCTTTATGTTTGAAGTGAGTATCTTGTAGGCAGCATATAGTGGGCTCTTGCTTTCTTATCCAGTTTTGTAATTTCGTTCTTTTAATTGGAATGCTTAGATCATTTGCATTTAATATAAGCACTGATATAGTTGGATTTAAACCTATCATCTTGTTATTTTTTTTCTCTTTGTCCTATATGTCCTTTATTTTTTCCTTTTTTTGGCCTTCTTTTGAATTAATTATTTTGTATGATTACATTTTTAAATTAAACTTTTATTTTGAGATAACTGTGGATTCACATGCAATTGTAAGAAATAATACAGAGAGATTTCATGCATCCTTATCTAATTTCTACCAGTGGTAACATCTTTCTAAACTATGGCATAATATTGCAACCAAGTTCCTGACTTTGATATAGTCAAGATATAGAATATTTCTACTACCACAAGCACCCTCATGTTGCCGTTTTATAGCCATACCTGCCTACCTTCTACTTATACCTTCTCCATAACCCCTGGCAACTACTTCTTTTTTTCCATTTCTATAATTTTCTTAATTTGAAGATGTTATATGAATGAAATTGTATAGTATTTAATCTTTTGGGAGTGGCTTACTTCACTCAGCATAATTCTCTGGAAATTTATCCAGGTTGTTGTATGTATCAATGGTTTGTTCCTTTTCTATTACTGAGTAGTATTCCACAGTATGGATATACTGTTGTTTGTTTAACCATTCCCTCATTAAAGTTGTTTCCAGTTGTTGGCTATTATGAGTAAAGCTGTTACAAACTTTTGTCTACAGATTTTTTTTTTTGGTAAACGAAAGTTTTCATTTCTCTAGGATAAATGTCAGGAGTGTAATTTCTGGGTCATGTAATAGTTGTGTGTTTACTTTTTAAAGAAACTGACACACTATTTTCTAGAAACATTGTGCCATTTTACATTGCAACCAGCAGTGTATGAGGAATCCAGTTTCTCTGCATCATTCCCAGCATTTAGTGTTGACACTATTTTTTATTTTAGCCACTCTCATAGGTGTATAGTGATATTTCATTGTGATTTTATTTATATTTATATTTATTTATTTATTTACTTAGAGATGGAGACTTGCTAGGTTGCCCAGGCTAGAGGACAGTGGCACAATCTCAGCTCACTGCAACCTCCACCTCCTGGGTGTAAGTGATTCTCCTGCCTCAGCCTCCCGAGTAACTGGGGTTATAGGCACACGCCACCACGTCCAGCTAATTTATTTTTGTATTTTTAGTAGAGATGGGGTTTCACCATATTGGCCAGGCTGGTCTTGAACTCCTGACTTCAGGTGATCCACCCGCCTCAGCCTCCCAAAATGTTGGGATTACAGGCGTGATCCACTGTGCCCGGCCTCATTGTGATTTTACTTTGTGTTTTCCTGATGGCTTATGATGTTGGGTACATTCTCAGGTTCTTATTTGCCATCTGTATATCTTCTTCAGTAAAATGTCTCTTCACATCTTTTGCCCACGTTTTAATTGGATTGTTTGGATTTTTTTTTTTACTGTTGAGTTTTTTTCTTTTTTGAGACAGGATCTCTGTTGCCTAGGCTGGAGTGCAGTGGGGTGATCATGGCTCACTGCAGCCTCGAAGTCCTGGGCTTGAGTGATCCTCCCACCTCAGCCTCCCAAGTGCAGTGATTACAGGCATGAGCCACTGCACCTGGCCTACTGTTGAGTTTTGAGGGTTCTTTATATATTCTAGATACTAATCCTTTGTTGGATATATGGTTTGCAAATATTTTGTTCTCTCCGCAGCTTGTCTTTTTATCCTCTTAACAGGGTCTTTCACAAAGCACACGTTTTTTAATTTTGATGAAGTCTGATTCATCAGTTTTTCCCTTTGCAGATCATGCTTTTAGTGTCAAGCCTAAGAATGTTTTTTGCCTAGCCCTAGATTTCATTTCTAAAATTTTATGATTTTACATTTAAGTCCATGATCCATGTGTATAAGGTGTGAGACTTAGGTTGAAGTGCATTATTACTGTTATTATTATTTGCCTATGAATGCTCAATTGCTACAGCACTGCTTGTTGAAAAGACTATCTTTCCTCATTGAATTGCTTTTCTCAAAAATTAGTTGGGAATATTTGTGTGTGTCTATTTCTGAAGTGTCTATTCTGCTCCACTGATGTGTCTGTCCCTGCATGGCACCATGTGGCTTGGATTATATAGCTATGTGATAAGTCTTGAAATTGGGTTGACTGGTTTATCCCACTATATTCTTTTTCCCCCAATGTTTTTATTAGCTATTCTAGTTCCTTTGCCTTTCCATATAATTTTAGGATGACCTTGTCTCTATGTATAGAAAGACTTGCTGGGGTTTTGAAAGGAATTGCATTAATTCTGTAATTTGGGGAAAATTATCATCTTTACTCTGTTGAATCTTCCAATCCATGAGTATAGCATATCTCTCCACTTATTTAGCTCTTTTTAAAATTTTTTCATAAGCATTGTGTATTTTCTTTTTCTTTTTTTTTTTTTTGAGATGGAGTCTCGCTGTGTCACCCAGGCTGGAGTGCAGTGGTGTGATCTTGGCTCACTGCAACCTCTGCCTCCCGGGTTCAAGTGATTCTCCTGTCTCAGCTTCTCAAGTAGCTGGGATTACAGGCGTGCGCCACGATGCCCGGCTAATTTTTGTATTTTTAGTAGAGACAGTTTTACCATTTTGGACAGGCTGGTCTCGAACTCCTGACCTCAGTTCACCTGCCTGTATTGGTCTCCCAAAATGCTGGGATTATAGGCACGAGCCACTGCCCCTGGCAGCATTGTGTAGTTTTAAGGAAACAAGTCCTGTACCTGTTTTGTTAGATTTACACCTCAATTTTTTTGGGTGATTGTAAGTGGTATTGTATTTTTAACTTTAATGTTAAGTTCAGTGCTATCGTATAGAAATAGAGATGGTTGTCTACATATACAATTATGTCATCTGCAAATAGGGACATTTTATTTTTTCCTTTCAAATATGTATATCTTTTATTTCCTGGCTCCCTATTTGGTTTTCTCTACATCACCCTGGCAGGGGTGTTGGAAGCACCTTGTTATAGCCTAATGAAGGTGAACGTCTAGGCTCCTCACTCAATCTTTGCTGGTATAGATAGGAGTGTGGCTACACTGTACAACATTATATACAAATGTACACATATACAACATTGTGAGTTATACGGTTTTTTCTTGGTGTTTTCCTGGAGTAGACTGGTTATTGTCTAAAGGTTTTCTTTCTTTCTGTGCTGCCATTTTCTTGTCCTTTGGCTAAAGAGAGTAGGCTTTTGTTGGAGCTTTATTTTTGGTCTGTGCCTGTTGGCATTTAAAGGTTGCCAGCTTCTTCACCTCCAAATTTGGGATTTTTGAGGCCAAAAGAAAATCCAGTGAACTTTGTCATCTCATGTCATTCCTCTGGTCCTAAGGTCCCTAGGTCATCTTTATGGAAGTGGAAGCTACATGATTATGTTTTAGCTCTACTACTAGCTTATGAGTTATACCTCTTTTAAAAAATATTTTTAATGTGATTTCCATAGGGCTTACAATATTAATCTTTAACTTATTATCACATTCTACCTTCAAGCAATATTATACTGCTTCCCATACAAGAACCATATAATAGTATATTTCTATTTTTTTTCTTCTCCTGGCCTATGAGCTATTACTGTCATGTTTTATTCCTACATATGCTATAAACATCATAATATAACATTATTTTTTGCTTCAAACAGTTAATTATCTTTTTTATTTTTATTGTTTTTTTGAGACAAGGTCTCACTCTGTCACCCAGACTGGAGTGCAATGGTGCGTATATGGCTTTCTGCAGCCACAAAGGCCTGGGCTTGCGCGATCTTACTGCCTCAGCCTCCTGAGTAGCTGTGACTACAGGTGTATGCCACCACGCTGGACTAATTTTTTTTTTTTTTTTTTTTGGTGTACAGATGCAGTCTTCCTATGTTGCCAATGCTAGTCTGGAACTCAGGAATCCTCTTGCCTTGTCCTCCCAAAGTGCTGGGATTACAGGCATGAGCCACAGTGCCCAGCCACAGTTATCTTTTAATGAGATTTAAAAAAGTGTCTTTTATGTTTACCTACATATTTACAATATTTTCTCCTTCATTCATTTATGTAGATCCGAATTTCCATCTGTATTATTTTGCTTCTTCCTGAAGAACTTCATTTAACATGTCTTGTAGTGCATATCTGCTGGCATGAATTCCCTTAGTTTTTTCTTGTTTGAAAATGTCTTTGTTTAGCTTTCATTTAAAAAAATAACAGCTTTGATGAGATATAATTCACATAACATACAATTCACTAATTTAAAGTATGCAAATTCAGTGGTCCTTAGTATAGTCACAGAGCCGTGTAACCCATCAGCATGATTTTAAAACATTTTTTTAATACTAGAAAGAAACTTTGTACCCATTAGCAGTCACTTCCCGTTGCTCCCCAAGCTCCCAGCACTAGGCAATCACTAAACCTACTTTCTGTCTCTATAGATTTGTCTATCTGGACATTTAATATAAATAAAATTACGCAATCTGTTGTCCTTGTGACTGGCTTCCTTCATTTAGCATAATGTTTTTATACATGTTGTAGCATATATCACTCACCTTTATTTTTAGAATATATTTTCTCTGGGTTTAGCGTTCTAGCCTGATAGTTGTTTGTTTTTCTTTTTATTTTTAGCTTTAAAAATGTTGCTCTTGATTTTGGCTTGCTTAGTTTCTGATGAGAAGTTTTCTTTCATTCTTATTTTTGTTCCTCTGTGTGTCATATTTTTTCTTTGGATGCTTTTAAGATTTCTGATTTTCAAGTTTTGATTATGATGTGCCATGGTGTGGTTTTCTTTCTTTTTTATTTTTTATTTTTTATTATTATACTTTGAGTTCTAGGGTACATGTGCATAACGTGCAGGTTTGTTACATATGTATACTTGTGCCATGTTGGTGTGCTGCAACCATCAACTCGTCAGCACCCATCAACTCGTCATTTACATCAGGTATAACTCCCAATGCAATCCTTCCCCCCTCCCCCCTCCCATGATAGGCCCCGGTGTGTGATGTTCCCCTTCCCGAGTCCAGGTGATCTCATCATTCAGTTCCCACCTATGAGTGAGAACATGCGGTGTTTGCTTTTGTGTTCTTGTGATAGTTTGCTAAGAATGATGGTTTCCAGCTGCATCCATGTCCCTACAAAGGACACGGTTTTCTTTATATTTATTTTGCTTGGTCTCCATTGAGCTTCTTAGTTGAGATTCTGTGAGTTTATTATTTTCATCAAATTTGAATTTTTTGGTCATTTTTTTCTTTAAATGCTGTTCCTAATCCCTCTTTTCTCTTTTCACTTCTCAGACTTTCTCTTTGTTAGACTACTTGATACTGTCTCATAGGTCACTGATGCTCTGCTCAATCTTTTTGAATGACTTTCTTTCTGCACTTCATTTCTAGTAGTTTCTGCTGGTGTGTCTTCATGTTTACTGTAGTGTCTATTCTAATGTAAATCTCATCCAATGTACTTTTTTTCTTCTGATATTGCATTTTATTCTCTCTACAAATCCCATTTTGGTCTTTAAAATTTATTTTCCTTTTTTTCTTCAGCATGTTCATGTTTTCGTTTATATCATTGAGAATATATTTTTATATTTATAAAGTAACTCTTTTAATTCATTTTCTGCTAATTCCATCATTTCTGTTATTTAGGGGCCTGTTTCTATTTATTAAATAGTTTCTTGGTTTTGGGTCACTTTTTCCTGCTTCTTTGCATGCCTGGTAATTTTTTATTGAGTGTTGGACATTGTAAGTTATAATTTTTGGATGCTGGGTTTTGTTGTATTCCTTTATAAAATATTGGAATTGCTCTGCCATGCAGTTGAGCCACTTGGGATATTAGATCTTCTTGAGGTTTGCTTTTTAGTTTTGTTAGGGTGAGTCAAGAGGATCATTTCGTGTGGGGCTAATTTAGCCTGCTCCTATGTGATGCTAATGTCAGGACTTTATCCAATGCCCCGTGTATTCTGTGGTTTTTCCACTCTGGAAGATGCAAACATCAACTATTCTTAGCCTTGTGGAGCTCCAGGATTTGTTCAGCTTATAGTTTTTTATTGATGATTGCCTTATGAGTTTCACCTTATACATGTAGTGATTGCTACTTAGGAAAACACTCAAGGGTACCCTTCTGAACATCTCTGGAACTCTCTTTCTCTGTGCAGCTCCATCTTCTGTGGTATTCTGTCCTAGAAAGTCTGGACATTTTTGCCTCCCTGAATTCTGAGCTCTTTCTCTTCAATTCAGCAAGACTGTGGGTCTCTGTTTGGGTTTCTCTCCCTGCTCTGCAGCCTGGAAACTGTTTTCACAAGTAACTGGGGCAATGGTACGGCTGGCTCACTTTATTTCCCTTTTCTCAGAGTTCTTCACTGCCTATTGTTCAATGTCCAAAAGGAATTGCTTCATATATTTTGCCTGGTTTTCTAGTTGTTTATGGTTGGAAGAAAGTTTGCATATAAGTGTCATTTGTGAGTAGAAGCAGAATTCTCCATTAGCTTTTAAATTCAATAACTTCTAAAATTATTTCTGTGTTTGATTTAGATTTCTTTCTCCATGGACTTAGAAAAACACCTTTTTTTTTCTCACTTTTGGTGCCTTTTTGTTTTTTTTTCTCAATAATATAAAGCATACTTATTCATATCACATGAATATTTTCATAATAATATTATATATAACACATCACCCCAAAACTCACTGGCCTAAAACAAAAATCACATATTTTTATGAGTCTGTTGACTGGCTGGAACTAGGCTGGGCTCAGCTGGGGGCCTCTGCCTAAAACTGGGGCAGCCGATGTGGCTCCACTTTTTACTGTAGATCTGTGGTCAGTTGGGGCAGTTCTGCTTCTAGTGTTCATTCAGGGCCCTGGCTGAAAGGCAGCAGCCACCCCGAGGAAGTTCTTGTGATGATCGCAGAGGCACAAAAGAACAAGCAGAAGCATTCAGGCTTCTTAAAGCTGAGTCTGGGAATCATCCATGGCTACTTCCTCCTCAAGTCATTTGCCAAAACAAGGCACCTAGCCAAGCTCTAAGCTGAAAGGTGTAAAAGTATACTCTGCCTACAGTGGGGCCAGGGCAAGGGTGTGGATGCAGGGAAGGATAAAGTATTGAAGCCAGTAATTCAAACTATTACATAAATTATTTATTTATTTATTTATTTATTTAGAGACAGAGTCTCTTTCTGTTGCCCAGGCTAGAGTACAACGGCACAATCTTGGCTCACTGCAACCTCCGCCTCCCATGTTCAAGCGATTCTCGTGTTTCAGCCTCCCAAGTAGCTGGGAGTACAGGTGTGCACCACCACGCCTGCTAATTTTTGTATTTTTAGTAGAGACGGGGTTTCACCATATTGGCCAGGCTGGTCTCAAACTCCTGACCTTAAATGATCTGACCACCTCAGCCTCCCAAAGTGCTGGGATTACAGGTGTGAGCCACCGCACCTGGTTTATTACATGAATTTAAAATCCTGACCAATGGTTCAATGATTTGAAGTGTTTGGAAGTGAAATTCTTCTGTATATTGTTTTTGCATACTCCCATTCGTGGTGCATTATTTTCTGGTGTGTTTTGTCATTTTGGATTGGTGTTCAGACATGGTAGGGCTTTTAGAAATGGAACTTCCATGTGGCCTGGCTTGAGGAAACATCTCTCAAGAATAATTTTCTGTCAGTTTCTTTTAGGTACCCTAAGGTTCACATTAGACAAGGACTCTTTATTATGTTAATTTCTCAGATTGGAGGTATGTGAACTTTGCAAGGAGTAAAAAATTGAACCCTAGACTGGGAGCAGTGGCTCACTCCTGTAATCCCAGCACTTTGGGAGGCCGAGGCGGGTAGATCACCTGAGGTCAGGAGTTTAACACCAGCCTGGACAACATAGTGAAATCCCGTCTCTACAAAAATACAAAAATTAGCTGGGCATGATGGCGGGTGCCTGTAATCCCAGCTATTTGGGAGACTGAGGTAGGAGAATAGCTTGAACCCAGGAGGAAGAGGTTGCAGTGAGCTGAGATCACACCATTGCACTCCAGCCTGGGCGACAGAGCAAGACTCTGTCTCAAAAAAAAAAAAAAAAAAAAAGGAAGAAAAAAAGAAAATTGAACTCTATATCATGTAGAGCAGTGGTTACCAAATCTCTGGTGAGGCATTTTTCCTCTTACTAGAACCAGGGCTGAGAGAGACAGATTGTGTACTGGCTTTATGCAGGAGACTCAGTTTAACCTCCTCAAGTGGGCCCAAAGCCTTGTGCCTTATTCCTACATCATCATTGGAAGCCAACCCCTTGTCACCAAAAGCAGGACAACAAAAAGCATTGGTAGGCCAGGCACGGTGGTTCACGCCTGTAATCCCAGCACTCTGGGAGGCTGAGGCGGGTAGATCACTTGAGGCCAGGAATTTGAGACCAGTCTGGCCCACGTGGTGAAACCCCATCTCTACTAAAAATACAAAAAATTAGCCGAGTGTGGTGCATACCTGTAATCCTAGCTACTCGGGAGGCTGAGGCACGAGAATTGCTTGAACTTGGGAGGTGGAGGTTGCAGTGAGCCAAAATTGCACCACTGCACACCAGCCTGGGCGACAGAGTGAGACTCTGTCTCAAACAAAAACAAATACAACAACAACAACAACAACAACAAAAGCATTGGTACCCACATATTCATTTTAGTTTTAATTTCCTCTTTAGTTTTGTTGTCTTTATTTTTAGCTCAGTGTTATACTCGAAAAGTTGCTTATAAAAATTTACCCAGCATTTCTTTATTTTTTTCTTCAGCTTTTATTTTAAGTTCAGTGGTACCTGCACAGTGTGTAGTTTGTTACATAGGTGAACATGTGCCATGGTGGTTTGCTGCACAGATCATCCTGTCACCTAGGTGATAGCATTCATTAGCATTCATTAGCTATTTTTCCTGATGCTCTCCCTCCCCAGCAACCCTCACAGGCCGCAGTGTGTGTCGGTCCTTCCTCAGGTGTCCGTGTGTTCTCATCATTCACCTCCCACTTATAAGCAAGAATATACGGTGTTTGGTTTTCTGTTCCTGTGTTAGTTTGCTGAAAATAATGGCTTCCAACTCCGTCCATGTCCCTGCAAAGGACATGATCTCATTTCTTTTTATGGCTGCATAGTATTCCATGGTGTATGTGTACCACATTTTCTTTATTCAGTCTATCAGTGAGTGGCGTTTAGGTTGATTCCATGTCTTTGCTATTTTGAATAGTGCTGCAGTGAACATACACGTATCTTTATAATAGAACGATGTATATTCCTTTGGGTATATACCCAGTAATAGGATTGCTGTTTACCCGGTGTCTCTATCTGTTTTGTATAGTGAGGTTTCTCAGGTTCTCTCATTAGCTATTTTGCTATTTTGTATATGCTCTTCTCTTTTCCTGGATTATTCCCAATATCCACTTATACTTTAGACTCCATTTCTTCTGAATCCTCTGGTAAATTAGATATTCTTCTTATTCTTTCTCATGGGGAAATTATTTTCCTTCGTAGTATTTTTATATTTTGTGATCTTCCATGCTTATTTAACTTCTGCTTTTCCCATTAGACTCTCAGCTCCTCATAAACAGAGATCAGATCTTTTTGTTTTCCACTAATTCCCAGAGCTTAGTACAATGCTTAGAACATAGCAGGCCCTCTGTAAGTGTTTGTTGAATGAATAGTCATGATATTTACCACGTGTCATTACAGTCGTGTATGTGATATTAGTTAGTCAAAGTACTTTCAAGTGTGGTTTCCAAAAGCTTGCTGGTTGCCTGCATTAAGACTGTTCTAGTCTGTTCTAGTCAACCTTTTAATGAATGATTGGATAATGACATTTATGGACTGTGTCAGAGAACTATACAAGCTTTTTACCAGTCAAGATTCTTGGTTGAAAGCAATAGAAATGGACTCTGATTAATTTAAAAAGAAAATGAATTTAATTGAAAAGGTATTATTTAACTTTACAACTGATGGGAAGATGGAAGTAGGTTTTTTGTTTGTTTTTTTAGATTCATTTATTTTTTTGAGATGGAGTCTCGCTCTGTTGCCTAGGCTAGAGTACAGTGGCGCGATCTCAGCTCACTGCAAGCTCTGCCTCCCGGGTTCACACCATTCTCCTGCCTCAGCCTCCTGAGTAGCTGGGACTACAGGCGCCCGCCACCAAGCCCAGCTAATTTTTTTGTATTTTTAGTAGAGACGGGGTTTCACTGTGTTAGCCAGGATGGTCTCGATCTCCCGACCTCGTGATCCGCCCGCTTCAGCCTCCCAAAGTGCTGGGATTACGGGCGTGAGCCACCGCACCCGGCCGGAATTAGGTTTGAACAGGATCCAAGAAAGGAAAAGCCCAGTTGCTATAGTTTGAATGTTTGTGTCCCCTCTAAAGTTTGTGTTGAAACTTAATTGTCAATGTGCTAATATTAAGAGGTGGTAACTAAGGTAATTAAGTCATGAAAGCAGAGCCCTCATGAATGGGATTAGAAACCTTATACAGGGCTGGAGGGAAACAGTGCCCCCCAACTTTTGCCCTTCTATCCCTTCTGCCATGTGAAGACACAGTGTTTGTCCTCTCTGAAGGGTGCAACAGCAAGGTACCACCTTCAAAGCAGAGACAGGGCCTTGCCAGACACCAAACCTGCCAGGATTTGATGTTAGACTTCTCATCCTCCAGAACTATGAGCAATAAATTTCTGTTCCTTGTAAATTACCTACTCTCAAATATTTTGTTATGGCAACACAAATGGACTACGACAGAAGTTGGTATGAGAAGTGGGGCATTATGGTAACAAATACCTAAAAGTGTGGAAGCAGCTTTGGAATTTAGAAATGGGTAGAGGCTGGAAGGAAAAGATTGGAGGTGTATGCCAGAAAAAGCCTAGATGATCCTGAACAGAGCATTAATCACCATGAATAGTGATTCTGGTGAGGGCTCAGAAGAAGAGAGCTGTAGAGAAAGCCTAAATCTTCTTAGAGACTGAGTTGTTGTGAGCAGAATGTTGGTAAAAATATGAGTAGTATGCTGGGTGCTGTGGCTCACGCCTGTAATCTCAGCACTTTGGGAGGCTCACTTGAGCTCAGGAGTTTGAGACCAGCCTAAGCAACATAGGGAGACCCTATCTCTCCAAAAATAAAAAAAAATGTGCCAAGCTTGATGGCGCATGCCTGTGGTCCTAGCTACTTGGGAGGCTGAGGTGGGAGGATCACTTGGGCCCGGGAGGTCAAGGCTGCAGTGAGCCAGGATTGCACCACTGCACTCCAGCCGGGGTAACAGAGCAGGACTCTGTATATAAAAAATAAAGTAAAATATGAGTGGTAAAGGCAATCCTGATGAGGTCTCAGATGGGAATGAGGAAATATGTCATTGGAAACTGGAGGAAAGACCATTCTTGTTACAAAGTGGCAAAGAATTTAGCTGAACTGTATTCATGCCCCACTGCTTTGTAGAAGGCAGAACTTAGGAGCCATGACCTAGGATATTTGGCAGAAGAAATCTAAGTGTTCAGGGTGCTGGATGATTTATCTTGAATGCTTATAGTAAAATGTAAGAAGAGAGAAATGAATTAAAGATGGAATTTATAATCAAAAGGGAAGCAGAATTTAAGCCTTTGGAAAATTTTCAGCCTTGCTATGTACAGAATAAAAAAGCATGTTCAGGAGAGAATACCAAGGGGGTAGTCAAGTGAATGTTTGATAAGGAGATTAGCACAGATGAAAGGGAGCCAGATGCTATTCATCAGGATAAAGAAAGAATGACCCCAAAGGCATTTTGGAGATTTTTGAGGCTGCCACTCCCATTATAGTTCCAGAGTGCCAGGGCCTTGAGAACTCAATGGTTTCAAGGGAAGGGCCCAGGGCACCCACGATACCTCAGGACTCACTGCCCAGTTCTGCCTTCAGTTTCTGCTCCCCAAATTCTGGTACAGTGCTCCTTAACCACCCGAGCTGTGGCTCAAGTGGGCCCGGGTATGGCTTGTGCTCTGGAGGGCACAAATGGCAAAACTTGGCAACGTTCCTGTGGTGCTAACTCTGCAGGTGCACAGAGTGCGCAAGCTGTGGAGGCACGGCTACTTCCACCTACATTGCAAAGGGTGCTTCAAACAGCCTTGCCAATGCCTAGCGACCATGGGAGTGGGGCCACCTCAGAGTCCCCACTAGGGTAATACCCAGCAGAGCTGTGAGGTTAGAGATACTGCAGACAGCCCCAACTTGGGCAATGCTTAGTAGAGCTTTGGAGGCAGGGCTGCCCCCGAAGATCCCAGACCTGTAGAGCCACCAGCCACCAGCCACCAGCATGTAACGTCAGCCAGGGAGAGCCACAGACACCTAACTCCAACCGTTCGGAGCTGCTGTGTGGGCTGTGCTCAGAGAAGCCATGGGGGTGGGGCTGGCTGGAACCTTGGGGGTTCAACCTTCATCTTACTGTGTCCAGAAGGTGGCACAGGCGTGGAGTCAAAGAATATTATTCTTTTTCTTTTTTCTTGAGATGGAGTCTCGCTCTGTCACCCAGGCTGGAGTGCAGTGGCACGATCTTGGCTCACTGCAATCTTCGCCTTCCGGTTTCAAGTGATTCTCCTGCCTCAGCCTCCTGAGGAAGATGATTCTCTTATTGAGCTGGATCCCCATTTGCCCCATTTTATTAAAACACCCAACACCTCCCCTGCAGCTGCCAGCCTGTCCCCACTCCAGGTCCAGGGATGTAGCCTACTTTTCTTTCCTTTTGTGTTCCTTTTTGGATTATAGATGCGCACCACCATGCCTGGCTAATTTTTGTACATTTAGTAGAGACGGGATTTCATCATGTTGGTCAGGCTGGTCTCAAACTCCTGACCTCATGATCCACCTGCCTCAGCCTCCCAAAGTGCTGGGATTACAGGCGTGAGCCACTGTGCCTGGCTAAGAAGATTATTCTTAAGCCCCAAGATTTAATGCCATTTGCCTTGCTGGCTTTTGGACTTACCTGGGACCTGTTACCCTTTTCTTCTTTTCTGTTGCTCCCTTTTGGAATGGGAAAGTCTGTCCTGTGCCCGTTATACCTTTGTGTTTTGGAAGCACATAACTTGTTCGATTTCACAGGCTCACAGCTAGAGGAGAATTTGCCTCAGGATGAGTCATTTCTTTAAGTCTCACCTATATCTGATTTAGACTTTAGACTCTTGATTTGATGCTGAAATGAGTTAAGACTTTTGGGGCTACTGGAATGGAAGGAATGTATTAGGTTGGTGCAAAAGTAATTACGGTTTTTGCTATTACTTTTAATGGCAAATATTTTACATGTGAGAAGGACATGAATTTTGGGAGTCAGGGGCAGAATGCTGTGGTTTGAATGTTTGTGTCCCCTCTAAAATTCATGTCAGAACTTAATTGCCAGAGTTGTATTAAGATGTGGGGTAGGGCCTTTCGGAGGTAATTCAGTCATGAGAGCAGGGCCCTCATATATGGGATTAGTGACCTTATAAAGGGCTGGATGGACTAGCTAGGCCCTCCTTTTTGCCATTCTGTCCCTCCCACCATGAGATGATACAGCATTCATCCTCTCTGGAGGATACAGCAGCAAGGAATCATCTTGGAAGCAGAGACCAGGCCCTCACCAGACATTGAACTTGTCGGTGCCTTGATCTTGCCTTCCCAGCCTCCCAGACTATGAGAAATAATTTTTTTAAAAAAAATTACCCACTTGCAGGTATTTTATTATAGCAGCACAAACTGGCTAAGATACCAGCCAAGATTCATACTATCATGGACATAGTTTGCTTAGAATTCCTTATCTGATGATGCTGTCACTGGACATGTCCTGCTCTGTTCTCGGATTCTGTAGTCCCTGCTCACTCACTATCATACTACTGGGCTTATCTTTACCTTCCTCGTGTCTTTGCAGCACTTTCTGGAGGGTCCTGGGTGGAAGCATCTGGTTGGCTGAACTTAAGTCATGGGCTTGCCCTGCTTGTTAGGTTTTGGTACAAAGGTACTGTCTCTTCACTTTGGCTGCCATAATGGAAGACAGAATCTGCCTTCAATTGATCTTAGGATGCTCTCCTCAATAGGAAGGGATTCATATGTCTGTTCAGAGACAGCTGCTAACCCCAAGGAAGAGAAGAATTCTCTTATTGAGCTGGATCCCCATTTGCCCCATTTTATTATAACACCCAACACCTCCCCCGCTGCTGCCAGCCTGTCCCCACTCCAGGTCCAGGGATGTAGCCTACTTTCCTTTCCTTTTGTGTTCCTTGCCTGCCTCTCATGCAGTCTGTTAGAATTCATTTCTAATGTGGCTGTGGATAGGGTAGATCTCCTGTGTTCTTTACTTCTGCATATTCTTTGAAAAACAAAAACAAAAACAAAAATCTCATAGACTTTACTGTCTTGAAAGAGCTTCCGGCTGAGTCCTGTCAGAATCTCTGAATTCAGTTTGATTAAATTCTATAAACTTTAATGAACTCATTTCCCTGATTCAGAAAATAGTTGCTCTTTGTAGGAATTCCCTGATTCTGAGCACTGGGGATGCATAGTTCAGACCCTAAAAGACCTAGAAACCCATAATATAAAATTCCTTTGTCCAGTTTCTTTTACTCTTTTAAAAGCCTTTCAGATGTTGAGAAGCTTGGGGCATTTTCACTTTTTGGCATAGTAAATATTATTATTATTGTTATGTATTTTTAAGACAGAGTCTGTCTCTGTTGCCCAAGCTGGAGTGCAGTGGTGTGATCTCAGTTCACTGCAACCTCTGGGTTCAAGTGATTCTCCTGCCTCAGCCTCCGAGTCACTAGGATTACAGGTGTGAGCTGCCATGCCCAATTAATTTTTGTATTTTTAGTAGAGACGGGGTTTCGCCTTGTTGGCCAGGCTGGTCTCTTCTGACCTCAAGTGATGCACTTGCCTTGGCCTGCCAAAATGCTGGGATTATAGGTGTGAGCTGCCGCACCTGGCCACCATAGTAAATATTAAAGGATTGTATAGATAGAGTTACAAACATTGTGGAATGTTTCAAATATGTGAACGTTGTTTTGTAAACAGACGTGCTAAAACACCATTGTATGTATAACCTTATTTGTAAATAATGTCAAAAATACCATTGATGTTGCTGTTGGGTTGGTAAAGTTCTTGGTCTTGGCCTGTCCCTTGTTATCTCTATTCTAGGTATGTCTGGCTCTGATACACCTTTTTGTCATCTGCTCAGTCCTTCTGGAGGCCTCTCTAGAGATGGCAAACCATCCGGGCTCCCTATCCTTGGTTCTGTCCTTGGCAGGACTGACCACCACAGGATAAGGCTGGTCTCTAGAGATGGCAAACCATCTGGGCTCCCTATCCCTGGTTCTGTCCTTGGCAGGACTGACCACCATAGGATAAGGCTGGTTCTTCCCACGGCTAAAGCTTGGCTTTTCCACCTGTTATCCTAACCTAATGCCTGGACATCACCTCTTGGAAAGCATTATGGACCTTGTGCTGGACTTGACTTCCTTTGTCTGCCTTTCATGGGAATTCACCCTCCCTTTACACAAGAGTTCCTATTTTCGGTTTTAGAGATTGCTCTGGGTCATCGCTGAGCTAAACTGATAGAGGTTCCTTGAAATCGGCAAATGGCCTGGATAATCAGGCCCCTAACCTCAGCCTTCTGTGATACTTTGCTTTTCCATTTCCCATTCTGTGGGGTTGGGTGGAGCAAGGGATATGGTCTTTTATAAATAGTACTTTTCACTTAATGAAGACCTCAAACCCAGGAATAAGCATAATCTCCACCAGGGAATGCCACTTAATTGCGTTAAGCTTCTTAGATTTATCAGATGAAGGATAAACCTGATTTATATCGAAACCAGGAGTGGCTGATATTCTGGTTGACAAAATCCAGATTTAAGAGGATAGTTCTTGTTAGTTGGATCAATGAGCTAAAGTGGATATGATATTTAATTGGTACAGATGTCATATTTGTCACTTTCGTTGCCCAAATTCCCAATTACATAAACTCATATTTAGTAATAGCTTAGTGGCATCCCACTTATAAAAGGCTCAGGGGTTTTAGTTGGAAATATTTCCAATTTACTATAAAACTAGCATAACCCTAGTTATAAAACATCTTCACATGGCACACACAGATGTCAAGGAACAATTTTACTTAGGGCTTTTGGTAAAAATTTAAATCAAATGAGACTATGTGGTGTGATGAGATAAGGATGCCTGAATACTTAATTCACATGGGCATTTTTTTGGTGAAGAAGTATAAATTACTAAGAGAGATTTATGACAAAGAGAATTTGAATAGACAACTAGTTGCTGAAGACAGTGAAAAAGTTTTTGAAGAATGACATATAAAAAAGGCACTGAATCCAGTTGGCTTTACAGGCAAGTAACATATCCAAACTTTCAAGGAATTATGCTATTAAAATTATTGCAGGCCTGAGTATAGGATTCCAGGTTGAAAATTGTGTTCCTCAGGAGTTTGAAGGCAGTGTTCCACTGTCTAGTAGCTTCCAGTATTGTTACTGCAAAGTCTGATGTTACTGTGATTCTTGAGCCTATGTGTGAAACTGTGTTCTCTGGAAACTTGTAGGCTCATCCCTTTGTCTCTAGTGTTCTGAACATTTTCAGTAGAGTGTACCTATACTCATCCATTGGGCTGGGCACTCAGTGTCTCTCTCAATCTAGAGATTATTGAATTTTCTTTGATTACTTACGTTCCTATTTTTTCTACTCTTCTTTTCTGAAGCTTTTGTTAGACCTTCTGGACTTGTCCTCAAATCATTTTTTATATTTTCTAGTGTTTGTATCTTTGTCTTTTATTCTAGTTTCTGGGGAACTGATTCACTGTCTTCCAGCCTTTTTATTGAAGTTTTCAATTCTGCTATCATACTTTTACTTTCCAATACCTTGGTTTTGTCATTGCTGTTCTCTATGTAGCTGTTCCTTAGAGTATTATCTTATTTCGTGGCTGCAGTACCCTCTTTATCATATCTGAAAGATATGATAAAATCTTTCTGAATAAAGTAATAATAGCTTAAAAAATGTTTTTATTCTCCATGCATAATCTCTCTTTTCTCTGGAAAGCTTTATTCTGATTATTTTAGACTCTTTCATATAAGATGATCTTCTCACATGCCTGGGATCCTTACCCATGTGCTCGTATTTAGAAGAGGGTCACTAAAACGCTGTCTGACCAAAAGAGAATCCTACTGCAGACTATGGACTTTGGGTGATAATGATGTATCAATGTAGGTTCATCAAGTGTAACAAATGTACCTCTCTGGTGGGGGATGTTGACAGTGAGGAGGCTGTGCATGTGGAAAGAGGGCAGAGGATATAAGGAAAATCTCTTTATCTTCTGCTCAGTTTTGCTGTGAACCTAAAAATATTCTAGAGGAGCATTTTTGAATATTTAGAAGATAAAGTCTGTTCAACAAACAAAAACAAAACGTTTGTTTTGGAGACTCTAACCATTGTAGTAGGCAAATAAAAACCTAACTTAATGGGAAAAAAAGCTGTTTGGACGATCTGTGGGCATGGTTAGGATTCATGACTGTGATTTTCATTGTGTGGCCATCTAGCTGTCTATTTCCTTGGAGAGCCCCTGGTGCCCATATCTTTAGGTTTTTTCTTTCGGATCTGTCAGCTCCACTGACAAGACTCTTCCAAACACTTGAATAGAAAATATATGCCTGGCTTCCAGGATTCTCAAGAAAAGTAAAAGTAACAAAAGGAAAATGGATTCTACCAGATATTAAGACTGTTTTACATGCAGGGTGTGGTGGCTCACGCCTGTAATCCCAGCACTTTGGGAAGCTGAGATGGGTGCATTTCTTGAGCTCAGGTGTTCAAGACCAGCCTGGGCAGCATAGTGAGACCCCCGTCTCCACACAAAAATACAAAAATTAGCCAGGCATGGTGGTGTGTGCCTGTGGTTCCAGCTCCTGAGGAGGTTGAGGTGGGAGGATGGCTTGAGTACAGGAGGTGGAGACTGCAGTGAGCCAAGATCGCACCACTGCACTCCAGCCTGGGCAACAGAGCTAGATCCTATCTCAAAACCAAACCAAACCAAACCAAACGAAACACCAAAAAGATTGTGTTAGAAAGCTCCACTAATGAAAAGAGTGGTAGTATCACATAAATTGACAGATTAATGGAACAGAATTATAGGTAGTCTATAAAACATAGCCTATTACACGTAGTATAGTGAAGCTATTATCACAAATTAGTACAGGAAGGATTATCCAATAAGTGCTGCCAAAACCATTGATTATTTGGGGGGAAAAGTTAGCACTTCACCTTATATGCTAGAATTAGGTTGTTTGTTCATGCTTTGTCTTTTGTTCAATAGTTATTTGTTCCCTATTATGTTCAAGGCAGGTTAAAGTATAAAATTAAAAATAATATTGAAAAGGGAATAACCGTGTAAGCCTAAAGTTACTGGAAAGGAAAAAAAATCCATAAATTTGACTACATAGAAATTGAAAACATCTGCAGACAAAGGAACAAAATAATACAGAAAATTTTTTTATAACATATGCCAGATAAAGGGTTGATACCCTCTATCTATAAAGAGCTTATACAAATTGATGAGAAAATAGTAAAACCTGATAGAAAAATGGGCAAAAAGCATTCATAGAAGAAACATAAGTGCTGAAGAAGTATATGTTAAAAAGTCTAACTAGCCAGGCATGGTGGCTTATGCCTGTAATCCCAGCACTTTGGGAGGCTGGGGCAGGTGGATTGCTTGAGTCCAGGAGTTTGAGACCAGCCTAGGCTACATGGTGAAACCCCATCTCTACAAGAAAATGCAAAAATTAGCCCGCATGGTGGCACACACCTGTAATCCCAGCTACTAGGGATGCTGAGGCACAAAAATTGCTTAAGCCTGGGAGATGGAGGTTGTAGTGAGTCGAGATTGTACCACTGCACTCCAGCCTAGGAAACGGAGTGAGACTGTGCCACACACACACACATAGAAGTCTACACTCACTAGTAATCAGGCCTCATGCATTGAACGGTGATATCATTTTTTCCCTGTTTAATAATTAATAATAAGCAAAAGAATTTAAAAATTACAATCAGGCTCGTATGTATACCTTGAAATGAGCACTTTCTTTCTTTTTTTTTTTTTTTTGAGACGGAGTCTTGCTCTGTCGCTCAGACTGGAGTGCGGTGGCCGGATCTCAGCTCACTGCAAGCTCCGCCTCCTAGGTTTAGGCCATTCTCCTGCCTCAGCCTCCCGAGTAGCTGGGATTACAGGCGCCCGCCACCTGGCCCGGCTAGGTTTTTTTTTTTGTATTTTTTAGTAGAGATAGGGTTTCACCGTGTTAGCCAGGATGGTCTCGATCTCCTGACCTCGTGATCCGCCCGTCTCGGCCTCCCAAAGTGCTGGGATTACAGGCTTGAGCCACCGCGCCCGGCCATGAAATGAGCACTTTCATACAATGCTATTGAACGAATGAGTAATTTTTTTCTGGAAAGCAGCTTTACAGTCTGTATCAAAAGCAAACCTGAACAACAAATATATCAAGCCGCTTCCTCCTTCTTCAGAGCCTTGAAAGTGCTATTCCGCCTACCTGGAATGCTCTTCCCCATCTCTTCCTAGATCATTCCTTCTCACCTTTCAGGCTCTGAAGGCCACCTCCTGCAGGCAGGCTTCCATGACCTCAGGCTAGATCAGATTCTCTTTTTTTTTAAAAGTGTGATCCATCAACCAGTGTTTTGGGAGCCTATTTAGGGGGGAAGGCAGAAGGACCCACTGTTCAGTAAACTTCCACTTAATTCCTCTGTTTTATTTATGGTGCCCCTACCCTCAATTATGCCTGGCATTTCTCGATTTTTTTTTTTTTTTTTTTTGAGACAGGGTCTTGCTCTGTTACCCAGGCTGGAGTGCGAGTAACTGGGAATATAGGCGTGCACCACCACGCCTGGCTAGTTTTTGTATATTTAGTAGTGATGGGGTTTCACCATGTTGGCCAGGCTGGTCTTGAACTCCTGACCTCAAGAGATCCTCCCGCCTCCGCCTTCCTCCTAGGATTACAGGCATGAGCCACTGCACCGGTTGCATTTCTCTGTTTTATCCTCTCCAAAGAATAAACCTCCACCTCTTCACAGAGTTGGGAAGGTGTGGTCACCTAGCTGCTCAGTGCCGGGACGGAATCCCCGGGGCCTAGGTGCTTTCAATGAGCTCTCCTGTTTTCAGCTCCAGCCACATTCCCACTCAGAGGCAGTTTGTGCTTTCATTTCTTGTAATTTGTGCTTTTCTGTGTTTCTGAGTCACCCACAATGAATCACTTTCACAATCAGAAAAAAGCCCCTAAATTTTCTTTATTTAAAATTTCCTACCTTGTGACCCAGTAATTTTACTTTTGGAATATCTTTTTCTTTTAAGGAAATAGAAATTTGTAAAACATTTAGGTACAGACATCTGCATCACAGTACAATTTATAATAGAGGAGGATTAGTTACAAACATCCTAAAAATCCAATATCAGGGTCATGGTTTAAGTAGGCACTGATAAAGCCTTTAAGTGGTATTTCCAAAAATATGTTCTTAACGACATGGGAAAAAACTTATGATTTATCGTAAGATGAAAAAAGCATAATATAAAATTGTAGGTATATCTTTACTAAGATTTTATTTTAAAATATGCATGGAAGAAGGCTGGAGGGAATTACTTCTGAATATTAACAGTTGTTACCTCTGGATTGTGGGCTCTCATTCACTGTCTACAGTTATCATGCATTATCTTTATAATTCAAAAGAAGTTAAATATATGTAAAGGAGGAGAAAATTTAAAAAATTATAATCTTAAGTTGCATTAAGAGAGGTAGAAATTTTGGGGCAAGAGAGGCAATAATCTGGATTCAGACCAACTGGAGTGTCACGTCCAGCATACAGGGAGGGTGGAACATGTTAAGAGGAAAGTAGGCTGGGCACGGTGGCTCACGCCTGTAAACCCAGCACTTTGGGAGGCCAAGGCGGGTGGGTCTCCTGAGGTCAGGAGTTCAAGACCAGCCTTGCCAACATGGTGAAACCCCATCTTTACTAAAAATACAAAAATTAGCCGGGCGTGGTGGTGCACACCTGTAATCCTAGCTACTGGGGAGGCTGAGGCACAAGAATTGCTTGAACCCAGGAGGCAGAGGTTACAGTGAGCTGAGATCATGGCACTGCACTCCAGCCTGGGCAACAGAGGGAGACTTCATCTCAAAAAAAAAAAAAAAAAAAAAAAAAAGAGGAAATTAAACAAATTGCAGGTTGGCCAGAGACTTCTGGAAATCAGGATTATCTGGAGGAATGGGAAGAGAGCAGGCTCAGGCTGGACCTGGTGGCTGTCTGTATGTGGCTGCAGTACTGTTTGGGAAGGACAGAACTGAGTGTCCTGTGGCTCTGGGATCAGAGCCAAGACTGAAAAGAGATTCTTAAAGGTGGGGAGAGATGTTCTGACAATCCTGTGATGGATACCTCTTCCTGCAAATGCCAATAGTCATGCTGAGGTTGGTGTGAAAAGGAAGAATCCCTAGTCAAGGAACTGGAGGTGATAGAACCATGAGGCTGGCAAGCCAGTGGTCAGTGAGCCGGCATGTTAGATTGGGAAGAAGTTTTGGCATCACCCAGCTTGACAGCCTTGTTTATGTGCAGCCTGTGATGTTCTCATGCTCCCATCGGTCATAGATAAGATGACCTTGGGTTATGCAAAATTCCCAGTGCACTCCACATAACCCCATCCCTGTCTTTCCTACTCAGGAAGGCAATGTGAATTTAAGCGACTGGAATTAATCTTATTGTAGAAATAACCCTGACTTTTTTCTGATTCATGTAAAATAGCACATCACTCATGAGTTTTCAGATCAATGATCAGTGACAGGTTACCACATGCAACGCTCCTCATACCTAATTGTCACATACGTGTTTCTCATCCAACTCTTTCATTTCACATGGGGAAATTGAGGCCTAGAGAAGGGAAAGAGCCACAGTCAAGCACGTTTGAGAGGTGCGAGGTAGGAGCCAAGTCTCCTGACTCCGGTGGCCCTTTCTCTAACTGAGAGTCGCCAGCTATCAACTTAGATTTTGGTTGGTGGCAGCAAGGGATAGGCTGGTGAGAGGAAGAAGGAAGCAAAGGAAAAGAAAGGTGTGAACCTGCTGTGTTTCATCCTAGTGACATCACCAAGTAGATGTCTGCGTCCAACAAACCTAGCATTCTCCAGAGCCCCTGCCTGACTGGTGCTTAGAGGTGAGATGGGGCCCTGAGGGTGGTCGTATGCCAGATATATTGAAGTTTTAACCCCTAATACGTCAGAATGTAACCTTATGTGGAAATAAGGTCTTTTCAGAGGTAATCAAGTTAAATCAAAGTCATCAGGGTGGGTCCTAATCCAATATGAGTGATGTCCTTATAAAGAGGGGAAATTTAGACAGAGAGACAAGGGAGAACACCAGGTGAAGATGAAGGCAGAGATGGGAGTGATGTGTCTAAAAGCCAAGGAGCACCAAAGATTGCCAGCAACACACCAGAACTAGGAGAGAGGCCTGGAACAGTCTCCCTCACAGCCCTTGGAAGGAACTAGCCCTTCGGATATCTTGATCTCAGACTTCTGGCCTCCAGAACTGAGAATCGGTTTCTGTTGCTTAAGCCGTGCAGTCTGTGGTACTTTAGTACAGTAGCCCTGGCAAGGGAATACAGGTGGAACGGGGCTTACAGCCACTCTTCCTGAATGGTCTTCACCATACCCCCAACCCTAAATGGTGTGATCCCAGCCCCACAACACTATCCTCACTCTTAAACCCCCAGCCCATATGTGCTTGTGTTTGTGTGGCCACTGGTCTAGGACCCAACTTGTCTTGCCAAAGGTCCAAGTTCCTGAGCCCCAGCCTGACCCCAGCTCTGACACCAAGCTCAGAGTGGGTGAGCTTTGAGGGAGGGGAAGGATGCCATCTCTGCTCACTGAAACCTTTCTTCTCCTACCTTTCCAAAGTAGGAAAGGTTGGGGATAACAGAAACACCAAACTAGGGCTCTCAGGTCCCTCTGGTAATGCTGGCTCTAATGCTGGCTTCTAACCTGCAGCCTCTGGCCTCTCACCCTGGCTGGAAGAGAATCTTTTAGACGAGGACCTCAGCTTCCAGTGGTCATGGACTTCCAGTATGTGAACAGCCTCCTTTTTGAGGCTTTCAGGATTGAGCCCAGCCTCACTCAATCAAGCAGTGGTTCAGATCCCTGAGAGGCAGAGGTCATTGCTGGAGACTAGCTGGAGAAGTCAGGGAGCGCTTCCTGGAGGAAGAACCTATGTTAGCCTGGCTGACATAGGTGTGAGCTTAATTTTACTGCATGACTACTGAGCCAGGTACAGTCATATACTTTCACTTACTTGGTTTCCTGTCAGCTGTGAGGCAGGTGATGCTACTTGCATTTTAGAGATTAGAAAACTGAGACTCAGAGAAGTGAAATGATTGACTTCAGACCACAGCATTTAAATTCAGGGACCTCTGGTGCTAAAGCTCATCTTACTCTTCTGCACTGTGGCCTTTTCCAGGGTCCAGTAGTATTTAAAAGATTTGTGGAATTTTGAAGTGTCGGGGACAGGGACACTGCATGCTGACACGGGGCAGGGTGGGAACATACTGGGTTAATCTGGGAGCCATGAGGAAGCTGGCCTGATCCATTTCAGCAGTTCAGAAGGAACAATGGGAACCACAGCTGGAAGAGGAAGAGGGTCGTCATTTATGAGGCTGAGTGTTCAGACTCGCTGGGTAAGCAGCGAGTGAGCCAGTGAGCTCTGGGTGAGGGGTACAGAGCTGGTATTTTCAACACCTATCCTGATGGGTGAGGGGCCAACTTGCCAACCTGCTGTAAAGGCATCGTGACTCTCAAGAAGAAGCGTGTGGCCACATCAGATAGACCCCCTTTCCTTCTTTAACCCTAGCCCCAGATATCCCTGGGAAGGGAGGACAACCAGCTTGCCTCTGAGGGTGACTACCTAGTGCTCTCCCCTACCTGGGTCGCCTCCACATAGGTCAATTCTGCCAGCAGTGGGCCCATCCTCAGCCACACCTCCTGTGTCTCGATGGCTCATCAGGACCTAAGTGCCCCCTCAGCCTGTCAGTCCCTCCTCTGACTTTGCACAAGCAGTTTTCTCCTCTTGAATGCTCAGTGTTCTCTTTCCCTCCCCGGTGAACTCCTAGTCAAGACCCAGTTCAATTGTTCATTTTGTTTCTGCAGCCTTTGTGAGTCATTGGCAAGATTCAGTCTCTTCTACTTCTGTACATTGCCATTGTCCTCATTGAGGTCTGGGTGCCTGGAGAGCAGATATGAAGCAGATCCTTAAGTTGCTCCTCCTGGTGGGCAGACTAGAAAGGGCCAAGGTAGGAAGGACTAGTGACCTAAACCTCCCTTTCCAAATACCAAGGATGAGGATGAGGTGGGATGAGTGCAGGGCCCATCTGAACTGGACTGTGAAGGGCTTGGCTGGCAGGCATGCTTGAGGAGCAAACCATCCAGTAAGGAAGCATTTTGCAGGGGGCAGTGTGGCCAGGGCGATGATGGGCATGGGGGAGGCAGGGCAAGGACACTTATGCTTTGGCCACTCATTAATGGGCTGGAGCGGTGGGGATGAGAAGAAGATAGTGTCTGAGGCATTTCAAAAGGCAGAACATTTAGGAATCAGGGCTGTTGGAGGCAGAAGGTATGAGTTTGAGGGGTGAAGATGCTGGCTGGAGTTGGGGGTTACAGAAACCAAAGAGATTATACAGGACCAAAAAGAAAAGGAAGCCTGGGCAAAATAACTCTATCCCCCAACCCCCAGCACATCGTGATAGCATCAATACACACCTAGCTTGTGATCCAGTCCTGTTTATTTTAGAAGCATGAACAGAACTAGGAAGGAGTGATGAAAACAAGGCACCAGTCCCCTAGACAGGGCCAAATCCGGCACAAGCTCTGTCTGTGCGATCCAGGCTGACCCAGCAGCCTCAGTCCGCCTCTTCCTGTGAGGGGAGGGTTTGAGGACAACCTGCACACAGGCAACTGTTCCATAGGGTGAGGTTGGGGTAAGTTGGCTCTGGGTCCCTCTGGATCAGCTGCGAAAGGCCAGAGCATCCCATGCTGACTCTGTCTGTGCTCAGGCAAAGCCACGTTCTGGAGAGGAAGCCATAGTGCCTGGTGGCACCAGGAAGGCCTCAGGTGTTCAAGAACAACTTGCAATGAGGCTCCATGGCCAGCAAGCATCTGCTTCCCCAGCCCAGTCATCTCTGCAGAGCCTTCCAGGAGGGGGCAGGGGGCATCCCAGGCAGCCAGACTTCTCAGGACCCCTCTGTTGGGTGACATAAGCCCAGGCCTCTATACATACTGCTTCTTAGAAGCAGAGCTGCTGGGGCGACTGGGGGATTTTCGGTCATTCTGAGGGGGTGGGTCCAGGAAGAGAGGGGGCCTGGAAGAAGCCAGCCTCTCCTCCGTGGTCAGGTTGGCCCAGTTCTGCTCGCTGGATGAGAGCCCATTGTAGGTGGGGCATGGCGGGGATGAGGGCCCCTGGCCCATGGGGAGGTAGAAGAAGACCTGGTCCGTGTAAGGGTCTGAGGAGGTACCCTGGGTTGGGGGTGCGTCTTGGCCCTGCCGTGCCCTCATTCCCCGGCTGAGGCAGCGACACAGCAGGTGCACCAACTCCAGCAGGTTAAGCACCAGGGAGATGAGTCCAACCACCAACATGAAGATGATGAAGATGGTTTTCTCCGTGGGGCGAGAGACAAAGCAGTCCACGAGGTAGGGGCAGGGTGCTCGCTGGCACACAAACACGGGCTCCATGGTCCAGCCGTACAGGCGCCACTGGCCATAGAGGAAGCCTGCCTCTAGCACGCTCTTGCAGAGCACGCTGGCCACATAGGTGCCCATCAGCGCTCCGCGGATGCGCAGGCGACCATCTTCCGCCACCGAGATCTTGGCCATCTGACGCTCTACGGCCGCCAGTGCCCGCTCCACCTGTGGGTCCTTGGCTGGCAGTGCCCGCAGCTCCCCCTCCTTCTGCCGTAGCCGCTCTTCTCGCCGAGACAGGTAAATGACATGGCCCAGGTAGACCAGGGTGGGCGTGCTGACGAAGAGGAACTGCAGCACCCAGTAGCGGATGTGGGAGATGGGGAAGGCCTGGTCATAGCAGACGTTGGTGCAGCCTGGCTGGGCCGTGTTACACTCGAAGTCTGACTGCTCGTCACCCCACACTGACTCGCCGGCTAGGCCCAGGATGAGGATGCGGAAGATGAAGAGCACCGTCAGCCAGATCTTGCCCACCACAGTCGAGTGCTCCTGGACCTGGTCCAGCAGCTTCTCCAGGAAGCCCCAGTCACCCATGGCTCCCGGGCCTCCGTCTGCAAGGAGACAGAGCACATCAGCATGTTAGCATGGCATCCTTCTCGTTCGCCCAGCAACAAGCCTGCAGGGAGGTCTGCCATGCCCGTTCTACCTACATAGAAACCCAGGCTCAGGAAGGGGAAGGACTGGCCTGGAGGCTCCCACTCAGCAGTGCAGGCAGGACCCAAAGCAGATCTTTGGATGATGGCTGCCAACCTCTTTGTATGGTCTCATTCTGCTTTGGCTAAGGTCCCTGCCTAATCAGACATCGATATCCCTCTTGTCCCCAAGCCACTGCCCTAGGATGGACACAGACCAAGGAAATCTGGGTGGAATTGAGGCTACTTTGCCTGTGGGAACAGAATTTGAGGAATATATCCAAGGTTGTGCAGCTGGGCTAAGCCCTTCCTCCCTTTTACCCAAGGCTGGCTACCCCCAGACAGTGGGGGCTGGTGCTGATGGTAGAGGTGTTATCTTCTGCTTCTTAGGGGGCTCAAAGCCTCAGGTCCCTGCTCCCTGCTTCATATCTTACCCAGGTGGCTTCACTCTAATCTTTGAGCCTGCAGGGGCTGGGAGGCGGGAGGGGTTTTAGGAGCTGAAGGCAGCATCATCCTTTAGCTCCACCGGTCAGCAATAATGACCACCTGCCACTTGAGGAGGGACACTTGGTCCTGTCTTCTTCGTCCACCTCCACTCCCACCCCCTTCCATCTCCAAAGCTGATGCTGGCAAATTCTAGACTCTTGAAAGGAATTGTTATTGCAGGGTGAGGCACAGGCCACAAAGTTCCCAAGAGGGAGGTGCCTCTTCCCAAGTGCAAAGCTGTTTAGAGCCAGGCTCTGGAAGTGGCCCTGGGTTCAAATCTTGGCTTTTAGAAACTGCGGCCCCTTGGATAAGGAACAACCTCTGGGCGCCTCAGTCTCCTCCATGGTAGAGTGGAAACAATAGTATTCCTACCGCCTCGGGTTGTTATAAGGATTCCATGGAAAGAGGGTGGGAACCTGGCCAAGGCCACCTGGGTGAGCACGGCTCTGTCGCGGCGGGCGTTCCGCAGCAACCCCCGTCCTGGCCTCGGAGGACCCAAGACTCCGCCCGGCCTCCCGCGAGCAGGTGGCACCCCCGGTCCCCTCCTAGCCCCCGACTCACCGCCTGCCTGCCGGGTGGCCCAGGTGGAGGTGGGGACGATGGCCGGAGCGACGCCCGCGGGAGCCCTGCTGGACCGCGCGGGCGGCGGGGGCGCCTTAAATAGCGCAGAGGGGCGGGGTGGGGGCAGGAAACGCGACGGGGAGGGCGGCGGGGGCCGGAGAGAGGGCGGGGGCGGGGACTGGGAGGTGCAGACTCCCTAAACCCACTCCGGGGAGGTGGGCCTGTGATTTGCGGTGGGGAGGGGCAAGAGGGGCTGACCTACCCTTCCTCTCCTGTTCTCTCTCCACCAGGTATTCCAGATGGTAAACTCTCCTGTCGTTTCTTTGGCCAGGGAAGAGGAGTTCTCCCAGGCCAGGATCTCTTAGGGGATCTGGATTTGAAAGGGTTGCAGTAAGAGCTGTTGATCTGGGCAACTGGCCTGGGGTGCTGTGAGGGGTGGGCGGATGGGGACGGGGTGTGGGAACCACTCATTTGCTAGGTGGCCCTAGTGTGCCAGGATGAGGCGTTCAAGGCTAATTACGGCGCGGGAAGCTCCAATGGGGGACAGGGGTTGTAATCCAAGCTTCCCGCATACGTGGTGGAGCTGGGGTCTCTACCCACACCCAGCCCACGTTCTTCCAGAATTTTCAAACATCGCCATGCCTGGGCAGGCTACACAATCGGAGGCCATTAAGCAAGTCCCATGGACTCCTTGAGACTGGGGGTAGGGGAACCACCTGACCTTTAGCTTGGACCCATTGGTATGCCTCTAAATGGTGGCCAGGTGGTGCGGGGGACATTCATAGGAGTGAAAGGGCTATGCAGAGCCTGCTGTCATGCATTCAGGCATCACAGGTGGATGAATATCAATGAGTGTCTGCTGTGCTGCAGCCGCTGCTTGGGGACCTGGGATACCATGAGGAACCAGCCAAACGTGATCTCTGGCCTCCTCCCTCACTGGCTGGTGCAGGGATTGAGCATATCAGCCCTTGGATAACGGTAAGATAATAAATGTGGAAAGTTCTCCTGGGAGGTACTGGGTGATTCCCAGGGGACTTGGTTAGGAACATTTCCTGGAGGAGAGGAAATGCTTTTCCCCCTCCATTAACCAAGTGGAGGGGAAGAACATTCTAGGTAGAGGGGCGGCATGAGTGTGGCTTGAGGGCCTGGAGCTGTGGGGTTCTGAGACTGGACACTGCCCTCGGAGTGCTGAGACTTTCTTGGTGGCTGAGCCTAAGAGTTGAGACTTTGCTGTTGACTCCTGCACCCTTAGGCAAGTTACTCAAATCCCTGTGCCTCAATTTCTTCCTCTGCAGAATGAGGATAGTGATAATACCTACTTTGTGGGGTTGACAGCATACAGTGTGATCAAAGCACATAGTGTAATAGTGGTACCTAAAGTTTTTCAAGTGAGTGGTGGCTAAAAACATTGTGATACTGTAACAAAAAGGGTCTGTGGGTTGTTCTTGGACGGTGGTAGGGGCGGGCACAGCTGAGGAAAGGGAAGTTGGCAGGGGGCTGTTGAGGCCTGGGGCTGATGACACAGAAGTCCCTTTTCCTCCACAGCAAGATTTAGTCCTTGGATTCCCTGGGCCCCAGGGCTGGGTCCCTGGTCTGTCTTCGGGACCAGCAGGAGGACATCTTTGGGGACACACAGACCTGAGAACTTCAGGGCTAGCTGCCCTGGGTGATCTGGCTGAGCTGGCTTCCCCTCTAGGTCTCTCCATCAGGGCCAGGCTGAACTGAGTCTCCTGGATCTCTGAAGCTAACAACTGCCCCACTTAGTTCTGACCCTTGAGGGCATGAGAACCGAGGCCCCTGGAGGCTGGTTCTCACCACGCCCCCACTGCAGCCTCTGCTCACTCCCAAGTTTTCCTCTCTTGGGGCTGGGCCCAGCTCTCCCAAAGCCTTTCTGATTCCGTCTACTGGGAAGGAGGGAAGAACCAGTGGAGGGCCGGGAGTGACGTCAAGGCTGCCCTCACCCTGCTCTGACTCCTTCCTCAAGGGCTTTAGAGGTTTGAATAACTCGGCTCTTCCCCAGAGGATGAAGAAATTGGGAGCCACCAAGACAACAGTTACCACAACTTGGCCATTCCACCTGGAAATGTCCCTGGAACCGCACACTTCCCTGCATTCCCATTGCCCTGGTGCTGTTCAGGCTGCTGCCATCCCAGCTGGTCTCCTGGCCTCTAGCCCCACCCCTCCAGCCCAGCCTCCATACTTCCCTAGAAATCTGACCAACATCACTCTGCTGAAAAACCATCTATGGCTCCCTGTCACCTTCTGGGTAAGCCCTAGGCTCCCCAACCTCCAGTTCATGGCCACTTCTTGCCATGACCCAACCAGATCTCACTGATGGGGTTCTCTGTGCGTTCTTGCCTTTGTCCATGCTGCTCCCTCTGCATGGAGCACCCTCGCGTGCTGAAAGCTGTGAATCAGGACTTTTCTCAGTTGTTGCCTTCTCCCAGAAGTCCCCTTGCTGGCCCGCTCTGTGCTAGGTGTGCCTTTGTGCTCTCAGAAGCTCAGCTACTACCCATGGTGCTTTGTTTTTTTGTTATTTAAAAATTTTTAATTGTGTTAAAAAGCAACTACCATAAAATGTATCATCTTAAGGATTTTAAGTGTACAGTTCAGTAGTGTTGAGTATATTCACATTGTTGTGCAACAGATCTCCAGAACTTTGTCCTCCTGCAAAACTGAAACTCTATCTCTGGTAAACCACTTCCCTTCCCCCCTTTCCCTATACCCTGGTGCATGGTCTACTTATGTTTATTCCCCTCCTGCATTAGACTGTGAACCCCTTGAGGGCAGGCAGCTGGGTCTTTATATCTCCACCACCTAGCAGAGCACCAGATCCATATATATATAAATTTGTTAACTCAACAAGTATTGAGTTTGGTGCAAAAGTAATTGTGGTTTTTGCTATTAAAACTAATATTTACTGAGCACCTCCTGTGTGCTGTGGTGCTATCCTAGACAGGACAGTGGAGATAACCAGAGAACAACAACAACAAAATTCTTGTCCTCAGAGGTTTTACATTCTAGCTGGCCAGAAGACAGATAATAAAATGTAGAACATGTTAGATGGTGATGAATGCTCTGGGGGAAATGAAGTAGGGAGGAGTGAGAGTGCAGGGGTGGCAAGTTTCAATTTCTCTCTCTTTTTCTTTTTTGAGATGGAGTCTTGCTCTGTTGCCAGGCTGGAGTACAGTGGTGCGATCTTAGCTCACTGCAACCTCCACCTCCCAGGTTCAAGCGATTCTGCTGCCTCAGCCTCTCAAGTAGCTGGCACTACAGGCACATGCCACCATGCCCAGCTAATTTTTGTATTTTTAGTAGAGATGGGGTTTCACTATGTTGGCCAGGATGGTCTCGATCTCTTGACCTCATAATCCACCTGCCTCGGCCTCCCAAAGTGCTGGGATTACAGGAGTGAGTCACTGCGGGCGGCCTCAATTTCTAGTAGAAGAGGAGAGAACGCCTCACTAAGCAGCTGACATTTGATGCAAGCCCTGAAGGCAGGGAGGGAGTCCCGTGGCTATCTGGAGGCACAGCATTTCAGACAGAGGGCACCTAGGATGCAAAGGCCCTGGGGAAGGAGGGTGTCTGGTGTTTCCTGGCTTAGGGGACAGCAGGAGGTCAGTGTGGTTGCAGCAGGTGAGCAAAGAGAGGTGAGTTTAGAAAGGCAACAGGTGAGATGCGGATGGGGTAGATCTTAAGGGCCCTTGAAGGCCTGTGTAAGATGCCTTTGGAGGTTTGGGACAGAGGAGTTACATGGCCTGACTTAGGTTTTGACAGGATCACCCCAGCTGCTGTGCTGGGAATAGACTATGGGGGTGGATGACAGACAGACATCCCCCTTCAATGTAGGACTTGCTGTCTAGCGGTGTGGAGCCTGGCCAGCTGACTGCCTCCACCTATCAGCACTTCCAGGTGTGCTGCTGCTGTCTAGGTGGCCATGTTCTTCTTGGGGTGACCTCAGGCCATGACTGAGCCAGAAGGTGGTCAAGGCCTCACCATTGCTGTCCGGTGCAGAATTGCCCACATGGACAGTCTCTGCTTCTGAGCTCCCTGGGACACATCTTGCTGCTCAATCCTTCTTCCTCCCCTTTTCCACTTATAGGAGTCACTCCCCAGTGCACCCTCTTAACCCTTCCTCAGAGTCCACTTCCCAGAGTCAGAGGCAGGAAGCAAGAGATGGAAGCAGTCATCCCGGGGAGAGATGATGTACTGCCAGTTTGGGCTGCTATAAGACTGAGTAGTTTAAACAACACACATTCATTTCTCACAGCTGGGGAGCACAGAAGTCCGAGATTCAGGTGCCAGCATGGTCAAGTTCTTGGTGAGGGCCATTTTCTCTTTGTATCCTCACATGGAGAAGAGAGAGAGAGAAATCATCTCTTTCCTATCTCTTCTTATAAGGGCACTAATCCCATTCAGGAGGGTCCATCCCATGACCTAATGACCCCTGAAGGCCCCAGCTCCTAATACCATCACACTGGGGGGTAGAAATTCAGCATATGAATTTTGGGAAGACACAAACATTCAGTCCACATGGGAACTTGGACTAGGGTGAATGAATACAAAGGAATGTCCTGTTTATCTTGGGCTGCAGGGTGTCTGTGACCTTACACAGTAGATGTAGATTTGAAGACTATATGAAATCCTAATCTCTCATATGCATGATTGGAGGGAGTTTGCAGTGAATCCTCTGGGTGGGGAAGGAGGAGGTAGAGGCACGTACCCTGAGAAGGTCAAGGGGACGTGAGGTCCACCTTGTGGTGACATGATGTGCCCTGGGACTTGGTGGTGAACAGTAGTCACCCAACACATACTGGATGAGATCAGTGAACTGCACTGCTCAGAACAACTCCAGGTCAAAGGCAGGCTGTGCAGGGCCGGAATGCCCCCTCCTCCATGGTCCTGGCCCACAGCCTGGAGAAATGGGGCCAGGACTAGAAGCTCAGTCCTTGCTGAGCGTTAATTCTCTGCAGTAATAGCCAGTGATGTTCTCTGGTTACTCTGACCTCCAAGCCACCCTTGGCCAGGCAGCCAGAACCACCCAGGAAGATGCTGGAATGCATGTCGGCAAGTAGGTGGAGATCACCCCTCCCTGAGACCTTTGCAACCCTCCAGCCCGAGCAGAGGCTGACCTCCAGTGCATCAGGCAGAGGCTTTCCTGAGCACAGTCATACCTGGGAATTTATCAGATACATTAGTGCTGTGCTAATGTTTTACCTCCAGTGTCTCCTTGTACCTCTACAACAATCCTCTGTGTAGGAACAACTGGGTGTCATGCTGACTCTATTCCCTGTGTCCCTCAGGTCTACTCTACACGCTGCCCTGTGCGGTGGGAGGCTGACTTGCCCTCTGACTTCCGGTTGGGTTAGGTCAGTGGGAGCCACTGGCAGGCAAGCAGATGGGAAAGTAAAGTTGGGGGATTTACTTAGTTGCTGAGATTGGATGCATCCTGTCCATTGTTACCCTGGTACTAGCCCCGGAGTATTGCAGTAGCCATACCTTTGAAAATAGTCTCTCTAGGAAACTCCTTTTAAAGTTACTTGGTTTGAATGTGCCATCTGTTTTTTGCTAGGACCCTGATTGATAAAATTCCCATTGTACTGATGGCAAGCCCTGATTGTACTGAAGGCCTGCCCAAGATGTAGCGTGGTGAAGCTGTGCTCAGGGAATGGTCAAGCTATGAATCAGTCATGGGGGTGCAGGAACAGTGTCAGCCAGCCCTGGGCCCTTTCAACTTGGCTGGCTTATCCACCCTCTGATGGACACTTGTGAGAGCACAGGTGAACCACTGGCTGTTCTGTCTCCGTGATGACCTCCCCTCTCTTTGCTGGCTGTGGCACTTGGCTCACTGGCTCCTGAATTTCTGGCTCCCGGCCCTGGCTCTGATAGCCACTAAGTGTTCCTCTGGGTTAATATAGGCTTGCACTCCCTTTTGCTTTCCATTCTCATCTGGCCTTGGGTATTGGTGTTCCCTAAATTTCAGGTCATGGCACAGCACCGGGAGCAGGACCGTGAGTCACCCCAGGGGTTGGTTAGAGCGGGAGATGAGCCTGTGTTCCTGTCTCTTAGCTCTGTGGGCACAGGTCCTACCTCCTTGTACAGTCCCAGCATCCTGCCAGGGCCCTGGTTCAGCGAAAATGCTCAGGGAAAATGGAATGAGCCGAATAAAATGCGGGGTGAGGCTGGGATGGCATGCTTGAGTGCAGACGACATGCCCTGTTGAGAGTGCACATAAGGAGTGAGAGTATGAATAACAAGGATTGTGTGTACACAGGGTGGGGATGTGTGTTGTGATGGCAGTGACTGGATGACAGAGGAGGGAGTGTGGTTTGTTTATAGTGAGTGGCAGTGATTGTGTGTGTACTCAGGGCGAAGTCTAATTACGAAGGCTGGAAGCGCTATTGCAGAGGGAGCACAGCGCACTCTTGTGGCCACAACTAGAATCCCAACATATATATCAGTAGGTTCCACTCCAGCCTCCTCCTCTAATACAAACCCAGCTTCCCGCTGTCAACCTCAGCCCCAGCCTAACCCAGCTCTAGCTCCAGCCCCAGCTGCAGCCACTGCCACAGCTCCCACCCTAGCTCCACCCCCAGCCATGGAACTCTTTCCCTTTCTGAGGGTTTACCTTCCCTACCTTCAGGGTCCTGTGAGTGGGTGGGAGTGTGGGAGAACCAGGGGCAGAGCCAACCTGTAGAAAACACAGGCTTTATTGATTTCAAGGAAACTGTCTTGAGCATGTGCTATCAGCGCATCCACCCGAGTCCCTGGGATCAGGGTCTGAAAGGCTGGCACCAGGCAGAACACAGTTGTGGGGAGGAAGATGGGAGCACCACTGCCTGAGGCTGAGGGAGTAGGATTTGGGGGAAGAGGGCTTCCAATGAGCCAAGTGATGACCTGGAGGACCCCTGGGTGTCCCCAGAACCTCTTGTCAGACTCACTCTCAGGCCTCCAGACCTGCTGCTGCTGGGAGAAGACCTCCTCTCCACTGCAGGAATCTGGGCGGCTCCTCCGGAAGGAGTGGAGTCGCCTTAGGTCCGCTGAGGTTAGCCCAGGGCGAGCATCTCTTTTTGTATGGCCTCCAGACCTCTGTGCTGCCGTTGTCTCTGCTTGGGAGCTCTTCTCACCTCTCTTACACATTGTGTCCTCAGGGAAGCCTCTCCAGATGACCCCTTCCTGGGTTAGCTAGAAGCCCTGCCAGCAGCGCCCTAAGTGGCCCCTTGCAGGCATAGATAGTTAATTCGCTTGTTTCAAAGTCTGTGTCCTTTGAGGGTTGGCACTGGGCCTGTGGGTTACCTATACCCGGGTAGACAGCCCAGTGCCCAGTGTCAAAAAATATCTGCCAAAAGGAAAGTTGCATAGCTTAGTGAACTCAAAGTGGGGTCACTCAGCCTCTGTAGGACCTCTCCACCCTGCCACACCGCCCTGCCTGTCCCATTGGCAGCCCCCATGTTGCCCTACCCCCTGCCCTGTTGTCAGATGGGGGTCAGGTTGGGTGCTGAGGCCTGCAGCTTGTTATTGCCTGGATCTGGATCCAGCTCCCCAGCCTCCACCAGCTTGTGGTGGCAGCGGCAGGTGGAAGCTCGGCTGGTGGAGGATGAGCGGCCACGGCCCCCTCGAGGCTTGTCCTTGTGCAGGCCTTGCAGGACCCTGTGGCAGATGAGGTAGCAGAGCTCGCAGATGGTGAGTACGATACAGATGGCGGAGGCGCCCACCATGAAGTAGGTGAAGATTTTCTTCTCGGTGGGTCGGGCGATGTAGCAGTCCACGATATTGGGGCAGGGGGCCACGTTGGCGCACTGCACCAGGCGCGGCATGTTGAAGCCATGCCAGAGAGTGTGCAGCAGGTAGAGGAAGAGGAATTCGATGATGAGCTTGAAGATGAGGCTGAACAGGTAGGTCCACCACAGGCCTCCGTGCTTCTTGCCTGTGTTGTCGTACAGCTTGGTGCACTGGTCCCCGTGCTTCTGGCGGTGCCGACGCTCCCGCTCCTCACGGTAGGCCACGTGCAGGATGACCAGCAGCGAGGGGCACGTGACGAAGATGAGCTGCAGGGCCCAGAGGCGGATGTTGGAGATGGGGAAGTAGTTGTCGTAGCAGACGTTGGTGCAGCCGGGCTGCTTGGTGTTGCAGTCAAAGTCCTTCTGCTCGTCCCCCCACACGCGCTCTGCAGCCACCACGTACACCAGCACCCGGAAGACGAACACCACTGACAGCCAGATGCGCCCGAACGCTGTGGAGTACTTGTTCACGCCGCTCAGTAGGGCTTGGAGTGTCTTCCAGTCCATGGCGTCTGGTGGGGGCTGTGCCTACCTGAGAGAATTAGAGGAAAAACCATCGTGTGAATGAATAGGTGACTTAATTGAGCATTTACTATGTACCAGGCAGTGTTCTGAGTTCTGACTTGTTCAATCCTCAGAACGACCCTCTGAGGTCAGAACTATTATTCCTCCCAAGCTGCAGATAGGAAACTGAGGCACAGCAAGGTTACATAACTTACCCAAAGGCACCAGAACTAGTATGCTGGAAGGAAGCAAATGTGCTTTTGCTGATAATAACAATCACCATTTGTTGAGTGTTTACTCTGAGCCAGGCACGAAGCCAAACACTTTGTGAGCAGAATCTCATTTAATCTCTTAGAATGACCTCATAAGGTGGTTATTACAGTGCTCCTCACTTACAGATGAAACTGATCATTGAACGATTGCCAAACAAGTAGTACGTAGTAAGTGCCCCATAAATGCTGGCTACTCATTACTGTGAAATTTAGAGAGGTCAAGTAACTCACTTAAAACAAGAGGTGGATTCAAGGCCGGCTGTTGGGTGCCAGAGCCTGTGCTCTCCACCACCTCCTCTTCCGTTCTCCGATGGACTCCTGCCCCAGACCAGATTCTTGAAACGCTTACTTTGTGGATGCCTCACTACTATACTGTGAAGTTGCGGTTATGAGTCCCATTCTACAGAGGGGAAACTGAGGCTCAGAGAGGAGAAATAACGAGCCCAAGGTCTCATAGCTGCTGGGTGGTGAAGAGGGGAGACCAGTTCAGGTGGGGGATGCATGGAGGCTTATGACTCCTTATATGGAGGCTTATATGACTCCTGGGAGGACACTGGATCCAGGGAGTATCTAGAGGCAGCTCCCTGCTCCCTGCGCTGGGCCTGGGGAAGCCCAGCCACCCCCAGCCACGCTGGTTGCCAGGGCCTTGTGGTGGAAAGATGTGCTTTGTTCAGGCCTCAATTCACATATCTTCCTCCCAGTCCTGGAGTGACTCAGAGGGTGTGAATGGGTGGGTCTGCCTGAGCATGCCTTGTTTCTGCGCTGCTGTGGGTGTGAGAGCCCCCACCTGCCTGTGTGTGGGCCTGTGTGCGTGTGACTCCCCCTGGAGCGGATTTGCACCTCTGAGCAAGTGTGATGCCTGCGAGGCCACCACCCTGCCCCAAACCACCATTACTCTGGCCTGTATTATGACCTCTTTACTAGCTTTTCACCTTCCCCCTGTGCTCCTAGAGTCCATTAAATCAGTTCATGCCACTCCCTTGTTTAAGACTTTACTAGCTTCTTTTTTTTTTTTTTTTTTTTTTTTTGAGACGGAGTCTCGCTCTGCCGCCCAGGCTGGAGTGCAGTGGCCGGATCTCTGCTCACTGCAAGCTCCGCCTCCCGGGTTCACGCCATTCTCCTGCCTCAGCCTCCTGAGTAGCTGGGACTACAGGCGCCCGCCACCGCGCCCGGCTAGTTTTTTGTATTTTTTAGTAGAGACGGGGTTTCACCGTGTTAGCCAGGATGGTCTCGATCTCCTGACCTCGTGATCCGCCCGTCTCGGCCTCCCAAAGTGCTGGGATTACAGGCTTGAGCCACCGCGCCCGGCCAAGACTTTACTAGCTTCTTGCTAGGCTTAGCAAAACCCCAGATTCGACATTTTCACCCTGCCACACTGGAATAAGAGCCTTGGGGGTTTTTTATTGATTCCTTCTGTCTGGAATGCTCTTCCTCCAGAACCTCACATGGGTAGACCCTTCTCATCACACAGGCCTCTGCTCAAACCTCATCTCTTTAGAGGCCTCTCCAGATTACCCTGGGTCTGAAGAGCCCCTGCTTCTGTCTCTCTGTTCCTGTCCCCTTTCTTTCTTTTGAGACAAGGTCTTGCTCTGTCACCCAGGCTGGAGTGCAGTGGTGCGACCTTGGCTCACTGCAACCTCTGCTTCCCAGGCTCAAGGGATCCTCCTACCTCAGCCCCCTGAGTAGCTGGGGCCACACGTGTGCACCACCATGCCCGGCTAATTTTTCCAGCCCTCTTTGTTTTCTTTATAGCACTTAGTCACTATCTGAAATTAAATACTTTGTCCTTTTTTTTGGTCTTATTTATTATCTGGCTCCCCCTCTAGAATGTCAACTTGGTCTTGCTTTATATTTAGTGCCCAGTGCTTGGCACATAGTAGGCACTCAATGCTGAATGGGTAAACAAATGGATGCTGAGTTCTCAGCTAGGCAGCTTGGAGGGAGGGGACAGGAGGGTGCGCAGGATCCTGGTTGGGGGCAGCCTGGTGGGGGGATTGGGGGAAAGACTTCCCTACACTGGAGAGAGGGAGAGAGGGAGTTCCTTCTCAGCACCTGGCTCTCCTGGCTGCGTTTCCTCTGGGAATCACAGTCTGGGCAGGATGGGGCGATTGGGAAGACCTCATTCCTGGAAAGCCTCCTCTTCTTCCCTATTCTGCTCCTTCCAAGCCCTGGTGGTGCGGGAAGGCAGTGGGATAGCACTGAACACCGAGTTCCACCTGGATTCAAACCTCGGCTGGGCCACTTAGTAGCTGGGCGACTTCCAAGAATTTCCTAATCTCATTGACCCTATTTACTTATCTCTAAAGGGAAATAATTCCTACTTTCCCGGGCTGTGGTGAGAATCCTGAGACTATTCCCTCCCAGGTCTGCCACTCACGTGGTGGGAGTTCACAAGAACTGAAGTGGAGGCTGGAGCCCCGTCTGTCCGGACGGAGAGAGGAGAGGGACCCTGACGGCTGCTTCCACCTGACACCCTCCCATGGCTGCCCACCGGGGTGCAGCTCCCTCCTGAGCCCCCACCTTCCACCCTTGGGCGCTGTCTGCCCAGTCCCTCTTGACACACCCCAGGGAGGAGCCTCACAGGCAAAGAATTTCCTTCCCAAGTCTAGGCTGGGGACTGGTGGAGCCAGTTCTGGTTCCCCCAGCTGCCCTACAAAGCCAGCTCCCAGCGCAACCGTTTTTCCCCAGACCCCCAGACTGTACTGTGCCCAGCTTTGCCTCCCGCCCCACAATGTCCCCTAAGGATAAAGCTCCCTTTCCTCCCCAGTTTCCCTCCATCCCAGGCAGCTTGGGAGCTTTCGGACTGGGCGAGGGGGTGTCTCGGAACCTTCCCGCAGCCGGGGCCCCTAGCGGGCCCAGAATTGACAGGTGAGAGGGCGGATTGGGAGGCACCGGAGAGGGGTCCCCGCATCCCGTCCTCGCGCCCCATCCCAGCGCACTGGCAGGCTCAAGCCCCAGCCCTGCCGCAGGGGGTCGCCGGGAGCGCTCGACGCCCCTGAGGGTCCCGCCCCGCCTGGCCCCGCCCGGTCCAGCGCTTACCTGCAGCGGCCAACGCGGAGGCCTGAGCCCGCGTCCCCGGGGCCCACGGCAGAGGCGAGGGCGCCGGAGCTGGGCTCAGCAGTGGTGCACACGGACGGCGGGCACACCTCGGGCGGCGCGGAGGAGGGAGCAGGAGGGAGCCGGCTCCTAGACCCCACGCTGCCAGGTGCTCCCGGGCCAGCCTCCGGAGGGGCTGGTGGCCCGTCTGAGCCTCCGCTTCCTCAGGCGTGAAATGGGGGCATCGGTGATCGTGGGCAGGGCCATCCGAAGGCTCCAATGAGATCAGGGGCGGGAAGCACTCTGCCAACTGTTAAGTGCCGCGGCGGCAGGTCCGACTGCAATCAGGACTCGCCCTCGCTAGTTTGCCGCGGGTACCGTGCCCGCTTCCGGCCCAGCCCGGTCCCCCGGTGGGACGGGCCCTCCACCTCGGCCTCCAGGGAGGTCGGTGCGCTTTGGAGAGCCGGGGTCGGGGGCAGACCTTGTACCCACAGCGGGAAGGGGCACAGTGAGTCCTGTGCCAGGAAAGACGTGCAGGAATGAGGGCGGAGTGGGGGAGGTCACCGCCTGGAGTGACTCAGAAGGGCAGACTGCAACCGGAGCTGCCTACCTGAACACCAGGGTCCCTAGTTTCTTGTTTTCATTCACGAATTGCCTGTTCATATTCAACTATATAGTCCTCTTTTTTACATTTAACCTATGGAAGTATGCTATCAACACTCTTCTGCACTTTGCTTTTTTTCATTTAGCAAAATATGACATTTATCCCATCAGTCGATATAGAGCTGCCTTGCTCTCTCATTTTAAAAACAGCTGAATAGTATATGTACTGTCATATATTTAATCAGTTCTACTCTGATAAAAATTAAGGCTGTTTCTAGTCTTTTATTTCATTCTATTACAAATGCCATTGCAATAACTAGCCCCTGCCAAAGCAGGTGGGTCTGCGGCTGGGGTGGGGCTGGGCTGTGCCCTGGGGATAAGGATGCGTTGTCTTATTTACTAGCGTGTCATGACTGGGAACTAATAAGAGCCTGCAGCGCTTCAGCCTTTTCTGGAAAACCCCAGGGTTGCCAGCCTCCCTGGGAGTCCCTGGATCTTAGGGTGAGGCCCGAGTCCTGCCTCCACAGAGGTGATATTGCTGGCACTATGGTGGCTCCACACGGTGTTTGCCCAGGACTGTATTGGTTTATGCCTGCAGTGCTGGCATCATTAACAATGCCCCCTTTTACTTTAAAAAATGCCCCAAAGTTAGGAGCATCAATTATGGTCACCCTCCTCCTACTCATTTTGGTAGGGAATGAGCACTGAGTTGGGAGCCCAGCGGCATCTTTGTACCTGACACTGTCCCATATGCTCACAGCATCCAGATGAGGAAGGTCCAATCCTTCCTGCTTTTATGAAGGAGACAGCTGAAGCACACACGGGTGAGGTGACTCGCTCAGGGTCACACAGATAGTAAGCAGTAGACCTAGCTCTGGAGGCCTCAGCAGTGTTGCTTCCAGATACAGAAAAGTCACAGAGCAGAGGCTCCCTTTGTACTCACTGGGGTCGTGGCCCTTGAAAATCTTTGCTGAGATTGAGGAGTGCCAGGTGGCCCAGGTGCGTGTGCCATGTTCTATGCATGGGCGGTGTGGGAGTGAGCATGATGGTGTGGGGCCCCAGACTCTGCCGCCTGCTGCTCTGCTCCCTGTCAGAGCAAGACTTGCTCCCCTCTACCTCCCCTCCTAGTCATTTTTCGACTCATTTGAGCAATGTTCCTGTCCCTACCATGTCACTAAAAACGGCCTGTCAAGGTCTCCATGCATCTCTGTAATGCTAAATCCAGCAATCACACCTCTGTCCCCATGCCCCTTGACCTTCAGAAGCACCTGGGACAATGTGCCACTCCTTCCTTCTAGAAACACTTTCTTCCCTGTGCTTTCTTGATACCGCAGGCCTCACATCCTGGCCTCTAAGGTGGGCATGTCCCAGGGACCAGTCTCTTCCTTTCCAGATGAGCTCACCCAGTCCTGGGGATCTAGACACCATCCCACTCACTGATGATTCACACATTTCCAACAGCGGACGTGACTTCTCCCTGAACACGAGACTGTAACCGGAGCTGCTTACCTGAACACCAGGGTCCCTAGTTTCTTGTTTTCATTTTCAAATCGCCCGTTCATATTCAACTATATATTCTTTTCACATTTAACCTATGGAAGTATGCTATGCTATCTGCACTCTTCTGCACTTTGCTTTTTTCATTTAACAAAATATGAGACGTTTCTCCCATCAGTTGATATTGCTCTCTCATTTTAAAAACAGCTGAATAGTATATGTACTACAATATATTTAATCAGTCTTACTCTGATGAAAATTAAGGCTGCTTCTAGTCTTTTGTTTCACTCTATTACAAACACAATTGCAGTGAATATCCTTAGATAATCATTATTTAACACATTTGAAAATTGTATTTATAGGGTATATTCCTACAAGTGGAATTTTTGCCTTAAAGTTGTATGTGGATTTAAAATTTTGATAGATGTTGCCTAATCGTCTTCACAGGTGTTTCAGTTTGCACTCCAAGAGACAAGGGAGTGCCTGTATCCCCATATCCTTACCAATAGAGAGTGTTATCAAACTTTATGATCTTTGTCAGTGATAGCTCATTATCCTTTATTGTGCATGTCTCTTGGGATGAGTGAGATTGAGCATCTTTTCGTATATTTAAGAGCCGCTTTTTTTGTCATCCTGTGAACAGTCCTTTGCCTTTGCCCATTTTTCTATTGGATGGTTGACTTTTATTATTTTTTGCTCAGGAGCTCTTTACACACTAAAGAAACAAGCCCTCTGTCTGTGATACAAATAGAAAGGATTTCTTCCGCCTCTACTGTTTGGCACCTGTAATTTGACTTTATAGATGGCACGGTTTTGCCATACAGAATTAAACATGTTTTATGTAGTCCAGTGTATTAAAATCATCTTTTATGGCCTTTGGGTTTTGTTGTCACTAGAAATGCCTTCACCACTCTGAGGATTGCAATAACATCTTTTCCCATGGTTGCTTCTAGCCGAAGTAGTGTTTTAATGATCTATTAGACTGGTGCAAAAGTAATTGTGGTTTTTGCCATTGAAAGTAATGGTAAAAATGGCAGTTACTTTTTCACCAACCTAATAGATCATGCCACTTCCCTCTTAAAACCTTACAGTGACTTATCATTAACTTTAGACTGATATCCACCCGACGTTGAACCCCCAGGCACCAGGCGACCTAGTCCTGCGTCTCCCCCTATCTCTCATCCCCTTGGGCGCTGTAGTGGTCTTCTTTCTGGTTCTTGAACAAGCCACATTCAGGGCAGCCTTCTGGTTTTCGCCTTTGCTGTTCCCTCTGCCTGGACTGCCTTCTGCTGGCTCTTTACCTGGAAGCTTCCTCCTCCTTATTCAGGTCTCACCTTCTTATAGAGGTGTTCCCTGGTTCCCCTACCCCTGCCCCAAAGGTTCCTTGCCCCACTTCCTCAGCAGACACTCTTCACAGCCGTCTCTGAAATTATCTCCAGGAGAGCAGGGAGCTCGCTGGTCATGTTCCTGCCACATTACCAGGGCCAGGAATGTACAGATTCTCAGTCACTATTCGTAAACACTGGGTGCACATAAGATTATATGCGAGTACTGTTTCTGTGTGTGTGAGCCTGGAGATCTGTGTGTTAAGGGTGGTATGTGGGCCGTGTGTGTAGGCTTTGATGTGCATGGTTGTGAAGGTGTGTGATGGCGGAGATGGCTGGGGTGGTGTGGGAGGCCGTGTGCATTTGTGGTTGTGAATGTGTGTGATGGTGGAGATGGCTGGGGTGGTGTGGGAGGCTGTGCACACATGTGGTTGTGAATGTGTGTGATGGTGGAGATGGCTGGGGTGGTGTGGGAGGCTGTGTGTGTGCATGGTTGTGAATGTGTGTGATGGCAGAGATGGCTGGGGTGGTGTGGGAGGCTGTGTGCCTGCGTGGTTGTGAATGTGTGTGATGGTGGAGATGGCTGGGCTGCTGTGGGAGACTGTGTGCGTGTGTGGTTGTGTGTCAGGTGGTGGTGTGTAGTGGTGTCTATATGTGTGGTTGGGTTATTCTGCTCTGGTGACCAGGTGATTTTATCACCTAGGTCCTGTCATTCTGACCCTGCCAGATGCTGGCTCTTCACTCTTGACATGAGGTAGTGCCCCCAACAATTGGCCTTTGCTTTTTCTGGAGTGAGCTGGAAGAGTTCCCCATTCCAGAGAGAATGGCTCTGAGGACCTTAATGCCTTGTGGTCCCACCCTAAATTTCTGCTCCCTGAGTAGGGGAATGTGTAGGAGGCCATCTAGGCCATCCCCCTGCCTCAGGACAAAGCTATGTTGCACCAGGGCTTGGCAGCTGCCCTCAGGGCCTACACCTGCTCTGTGGAGGTGGCAGGGCCTGAGCCTGTACCTCTTCTGGCCCTGGCCCTGGCCCAGGTGGTGTTGCTCCCAGGCCACCCTCTCCACCTAGAGCTCTTGCCCAGGCCTCAGGCAGGTGCTTCCTGGGATGGGAAGACCCCCGCCCCCTACCTCTCAGACTGGAGTTTTCCTTGTCTTTGTGTGTCTGCAGCAGAGGCATAAGCCCTTTCCTCCCGTGAGCGGAGAGGTGGGGCAGGCAGAAGCCATGGGAAACAGGTCAGGCAGAGGGATGGGGGCTTTCGAGCCCTGCTCAGGCATGTCTGGGGCTGCAGGCAGGGAGGAGACGGTCTTCCAGGGCCTGGGCTGGAGTGTTGCTTATTTTCCAAGTCACCTAGAGTTGCTCGAAACTTCTGCCCACACACCTTGCTCCTCGAATGGAGGTAATACGTGACTTCGTTGAGCAGCTGTCAGGAGCCAACCATTCTAATGTGCACACACCCCTTCTTACCCACCAGGCACCTCCCTCCACCCCCTCTCTTTCTCCTCCATCACTGACTTTTTGCTCTTTACTGGATCTTTCCTGTTATAATAACCATGTAGGTATTTCTCCATCTTAACAACAAAACAAAAAAACACCTTAACCTGAACTCCACTTCTCCTTCCAGCGTCTGCCTCATTTCTTTCCACTCCTTTACAGCAAAATCTATCAAAAGACTTGTCCCGATTCATGATCTCCATTTTTTCTCTTTCATCTTCTCTTGAGCTTATTCTAATCAGACTTTTGCTTCCTATATGACACCAAAACTGCTCTTGTCAAAGTCCCTACAGCTAAACCCCATGGCCAAGTTTCAGTCCTCATCTTTCCCTGAACCCTCAGCAGCGTTGAATGAAGTTGATTCCTCTTGCCTTGACACTCTTCATTTGGCTTCGGAGACGTCACACTCTCCTGACTTTTCTCCTTCCTTCCTGTGCTTTCTTTCTCAGTCTCCTTTGCTGGTTCCTCCAGATCTTCCTGACTTCTAAGTACTGGGCTGCCTTGGGGCTCAGTCCTTGTGCTCTTTCTCTTCTCTGTCCTCCCTCACTCACATGGCAACATCATCCAGTCTCAGGGTTTAAAATATGAAAATTCAGCTGACAACCCCTAAATACGTATCCCCAGCCCAGACCGTTCCTCTAAATTCGGTACTTTTATGTCCAGCTGTTAGTCAGCTTTCTCCTAGGATGTTTAGTAGGTAAGCTCCTTATTTACTAGGGATGCCAGATTTGGGAACAATGCAAAAACACAACCATGACACCCAGTTAATTCTGAATTTCAGCTAGTACACACATTAAAAAATTGTTGGCTGTGCACGGTGGCTCATGCCTGTAATCCCAGCACTTTGGGATGCTGAGGTGGGTGGATCACGAGGTCAAGAGATCGAGACTATCCTGGCCAACCTGGTGAAACCTCATCTTTACTAAAAATACAAAAAAATAGCTGGGTGTGGTGGTGTGCACCAGTAGTCCCAGCTACTCGGGAAGCCAAGGCAGGATAATCGCTTGGACCAGGGAGGTGGAGGTTGCAGTGAGCCGAGATTGCACCACTGCAGTCGAGCAAGGTGAAGAGTGAGAAAAAAAAAAAAAAAAAAAAAAAAAAAAAAATTGTTTATCTGAAATTTGCTCATCTGGCAACCTACCCCTTTTCTTCCTCTCTGACCTTTTTTCTCACTTATTCTACTAAATGGCAGTTTTACTCATTGACTTGCTCAGGCCCCAAACCTTAGAGTCTTCGTTGATCCCCTTTTCCCATATCCCACATCCAATGTCGGTGAATCATTTTGGTGCTACTTTCAAAATATTTACAGGATCTGGCCACTTCTCGCTGACTCCATTGATACTACTGGGGTAAAATGAAATCAAGAACCATTTCTTTCCTGGATGAGTGCAGTAGCCTTGTAACTGGTCTTCCTGCTTTAGCCTTTGCCCCATCCATTTGCTGCTAACAGAGCTGCCAGAGGGATCTTGCTCCTGTTTGCTTAAAAATGTTGCACTGGCTTCCGACTCACTCAGACTGACAGCCGACGGCACCAGGATGGCCTGTAAGACCCTACACGACCGAGTCCTTCTCAGGCCTCACCTGTAGGCTCCGTCCTCATTTCCACGTCTCTCAGCTCACTGGCTGTGCTGCCTCATTGGCTTCCTTGTATCCTGGGTATGTGCCAGGCCTTTCCGGGTCTCAGTGTCCCTGCACTTGCTCTTTCTTCTCTCTGAAATAGACTTACTGACCTTCCCTGGCCTCCCCATCTAAAATCGTAATTCCCTTCTCAGTTTTTGTTTATTGTCTCTCATATCACTAGAAATCTGTGGGGCAGCCATTTTCTTTCTGTTGTGTTTGCTGCTATATTCCCGGTGCCTAAAACAGTGCCTGGCACTTAGTAGACAAAGAATACTTGTCACAAGAGTGAATAAGACCCCCAAAGCCTGGTAAGCTCCTGTCCCAGGCCAGTGCATGGCAGCCGTGTCATCAGTTTCCTTCTAGCTCAGCATTGCCACCTCCTACTTGCCAGAAGTTCCTCCCTGATCAGCTGCCCTCCTCCAGGAAGCCCTTTTTGGCTGAGCCTCATTTTTCCTCTTTCCTTCCTGCCACCAGGTCAGAATCCCCGGTGCTCAGGGGTCAAGTGGGCTGCGTGGCTGGCTGTAGTCTGTCTGTCTTCACCCAGCTCCTTCCCTCCTTCTGGATGGGAGGAGGCTCCTTGCTTGGGCTGCGGTTCGAGCTGCAAGAGTGTAGGGCATCAGGATGTCTGGGGAAGCCAGCTTAAGGTGAGATGTGTGCAATAGGCCCTGAAATCAGTCTGCCGCCTGACATGTGGGAGATTTTGGTGCCTTGATCCTGGGCTGCAGAGGTGACGGCAATAGATTTCAGGGCATAGAGCTTAGATTGTATCTGAGCTGTAGGGCCATATTGTTCCTGGCCTCGCTGTCTCTACAAATTAGAGACGTCCTGACATAAGCACCTGATAAGATGGTTTGCCATTACCTGAGCTGTTAAGGATTAGGAAAGGAGCATATTGGGAGGGGCAGAAGAAAACAACAGGGTCCTTGTGCCTGGAGTTTGCTAAATGATCTGTATGTTTGTAAATGTGTTCTGCTGCGACCATTTTTTTCCTTTTTTAAAATTTTATTTCAGTAGTTTTTGGGGAACAGGTGGTTTTTGGTTACATGGATAAATTATTTAGTGGTGAGTTCTGAGATGTTGGTGCACTCATCACCTGAGCAGTGTACACTGTAGCCAATATGTAGTCTTTTATCCCTCACCCCCTCCTAATATCCCCCCAATTCCCCAAACTCCATTCTGTCACTCTTATGCCTTTACTTCTTCACAGCTTAGCTTCTACTCATAAGTGAGAGCATACACTATTCTGTTTTCCATTCCTGAGTTATTTCACTTAGAATAATGGCTTCCACTCCATCCAAGTTGCTGGTGCAGCTATTTATTTTTATTTTTAAATTTATTTAATTTTACTTTAAGTTCTGGGATACCTGTGCAGAACATGCAGGTTTGTTACATAGGTATGCATGTGCCATGGTGGTTTGCTGCACCTATCAACCCGTCATCTAGGTTTTAAACCTTGCATGCATTAGGTATTTGTCCTAATCCTCTCCCTCCCCTTGCCCCCCACCCCACGACAGGCCCCACTGTGTGATGCTCCTCTCCCTGTATCCATGTGTTCTCACTGTTCAACTCCCACTTATGAGTGAGAACATGCCATGTCTGGTTTTCTGTTCCTGTGTTAGTTTGCTGGGAATGATAGTTTCCAGCTTCATCCATGTCCTTGCAAAAGACATGAACTCATTCTTTTTTATGGCTGCATAGTATTCCATGGTGTATACGTGCCACATTTTCTTTATCCAGTCTGTCATTGATGGGCATTTGGGTTGGTCCCAAGTCTTTGCTACTGTAAATAGTGGATGCAGCCATTTTTGACAAGGCCATTGGAACATTCTGACATGGCCTTTAAAAACTATTTCTTATTGTGATAAAAGTGCACAACAGAAGCTTCACCCCATCCCACATGCATCCCCAAGCTTCACCTAATCCCCGGCACTTAGCCCATCCCCAAGCCTCAGGACTGATTGTTTTCACACAGCCAAAATGTCCTTTGCCTCCTGATGCCCTGCTATGGTTGGATCTGAGTTTCCCAAGAGACATGTGTGTTTGGATGTCCAGAGGCAGCTGGATGAATGGGACTGGGCCTCAGGAAACAGAAGAGGAATTGGAACCCTTGTGTGAGTTGGTGCAAATGTAAAACAGTGCAGCCTTTTTGGGAAACGGTGTGGCAGTTCCTCAAGCACTTAAACACAGAATTACCGTAGGACCCAGCAAGTCACTCCTCGATATACACGCAAAAAGATTGAAAACAGAAACTTAAACAAATACTTGTACACGAATGTTCTTAGTAGCGCTGTTCTCAGCAGTCAAAAGGTGGAGAGAACCCAAATGTCCATCAGTGGATGAATGGATAAATGAAATATGGTCTATCCACACAGCGAACTGTTATCCAATCAGAAAAGTGAATGAAGTTCTGATACGTGCTGCAATATGGATGAATCTTGGAAACATTATAAGTGAAATAAGCCACACACCAAAGGAAAAATATGGTATGATTCCACTTTTTTGAAATGCTGAGAATAGGCAAATCCACAGAGACAGGAAGTAGGTTAGAGGTTACCAAGGGTACCAGAGGTTGCTGGGTGAATGGAGGTTATTGTCGAATGGGTATGGATAGAGCTCTTGTTGAGGGTGATAAAAAGGCCTCTGAAAGGCTGGGCGCGGTGGCTCACACCCGTAATCCCAGCACTTTAGGAGGCTGAGGCAGGCAGATCTTCTGTGGTTGGGAGTTCGAGACCAGCCTGACAAACATGGAGAAACCTCGTCTCTACTAAAAATACAAAAACATTAGCTGGGTGTGGTGGTGCATGCCTGGAGTCCAGCTCTCGGTAGGCGGAGGTTGTAGTGAGCTGAGATCATGCCACTGCACTCCAGCCTGGTGACAGAGCAAGATCCATCTCAAAACAACAACAACAACAACAACAACAACAACAACAACAACAACAAAGGCTCTGGAAATAAGTAGTGGTGATGGTTGCACAACATTGTGAATGTAATTAATGTGACTGAATTGTACACTTAAAACAGTTAAAATGGTAATTTTTATGTTAAGGATATTCTATTACAATATGAAAATAAAAAAAAAGAAGGGTGGAAATACAGATTTTGTAGTCAACAGTGTTGGGATGGTGGTCAAGGCCATGGGAGAGGATGTAATTGTAATCACCCAGGGAGGGCAGGGAGACTGAGGAGAGAAGGTGGCCTGGGACAGAGCCCCAGGGACCTTCCTAATTAAGAGGTGGGCTGAAGGAGATTGAAAGGGAGCGGCCGGAGCAGTGGCAGGAAAACCAGATGAGTGGTGTCCCAGAAGCCTGGGTGTATTAGTCAGCACTCTTAATTGCAAGTGACAGAAATGCAGCTTGAATTAGTTCCAGGCACAGAGGGCAATTCATTGGTTTAAAGAAACACGGGAAGGGCAGGGGGACCTTGGGGCCCCAGGGGTACCTGGAATTAGGTCTGGGGTGCATCTGGAGCTGCTCTCCCACCTACTTCACTTCTGCTCCTCTCTAACTGTTGGCTTTCTTCTCTCCTTGCACTAATGGGCTTTTGCACAAAGTTACTCTTAGCTTGAGCTCCTCCCTTCCAAGTTTTGCCATGACACTCTTCTCTTAGAAATGATTGAAATGATCTGCAGAAAAATGCTGATTGGCTTCACCTAGAGGACACCCTGAGGACAAGGGACCTGGGCATCAGCCTGGCAGGTGCCTTTAGAACCCCAGTTTAGAGGAAGAGAAGTGCTGAGTGGGCAGAATGAGGAAGGACTCAATGACCTGGGGAAGAGGCTAAAGAAGGAAGACCATCTACCCTGCTAAATGCCTCATCGCACAGACAAGGGCTGGAAAGCATCCACTGGGCTTACTGACAAACGAATCGTAGGTGAACTTGGCAGAGGCAGGGCAGTTTGAGTGGCTTGTGAGGACAGAGACAGATCATAGCTGGTGGGTGGGTGAGTGGGAGGTGAAGAAGTGGAGACAGTAAGTGTAGACATCAGTTTCAGGAGGCACAGTTGTGAAAGCCAGGAGAGAGATAAGGAGGTTGCTGCAGGGAACATGGGGTCAAGGAAGGGTTTTGCTTTTGTTTTTGGATGGGAAAGATCTGAGCATGCTTAAATGCTGAGAGATCCAGGAGAGAAGTAGGTGTCAGAGATGCAGAAGAAAGCAAAGAGGTGGGGGAGAAAGAGGATCCTGTGCACAGGTCAAGAGTTTAGAGAGTTAACAGTGGGCCCACCCCTTTGTGCTGTAGGAAAGGAGAGAGGGAGGTGGTGGATGAGCATTGGTCTGTAGGTTTGGTGGCAGTCGAGAAGAGAGCATTCTTCCCAGATAGCTTCTACTTTCTTTAAGAAATAGGATGTAAATAAGATGGAATGTGCTAGAAAGTTTGAGGAGAATGGAGAAATTGAGGAAGCTGCCACCATGTACAACAGCAGAGAGACCAAAGCAGAATTCGTTAGGTGGCATCGAGTGCCCAGGTTAGGCTGGAGAGCAAGAATTTGCAGTGGCCTCACTCTGTTTGGTTGCGTGGTTTACTCTAGCAGAGTCCAGCACAGGATGGAGAGATAGAGAAGCCCTGTTGGATTGATCGGGGCCTGGAGTTCTGCTAAGGAAGGAGGGGCAGAGGGTAGTGGGGATGCTGTGAGACAGCAATTCATTCCAGTCACCATCTCAGCAAATATTCATTACCCTTTTACTGTGTACTGGCCGTGGTGCGAGGTCTGAGGATACATTGCCAAACCAGGCAGATACTGTTCCTGCCCTCAGACAGCCTGCGGTCTAGTAGGGAAGGCAACTCCCATGTGAGCTGAGGGTGATAATAAAGACACTGTGGAGCTCAGGCCTAGGCTGGCTGCAGAAGAAAGGGAATGTAGGGCAGGGAGGCTGGTAGATTGGGAGAAGGACACAGGGTCAGGTCTGGAAGTGCCTATGGGGTCATGAACAGGTGTTGAGGGAGGAGCTAAGTGAGGGGACTGGGGTGGAGGCTGTGGTCACAGCATAGGAAAGCTTGCCCCCATCTCACCATTTCCTCCTTCCCTCAGGATACAATAGCCGACCCTCCTTCTCTAGTCCAAGTCTCCAAGTCTGATCCTCCTTCTGGCTCTGGATCCCATTCCTTCCATCTCTCTTTGGGACCTTGACCCTCCTCTACTGGATTCATCCCATCATTATTTAAACATTCTCAGGCCTCTCCCATCATTAAAAAAATCTTCGCTGGTCCCCTGATTCTCCTGCCAATAAACACCCTCTCATTTCCTATTCTTCTCACAGCCACATTCACCAGCCAGTTGTTCACACCTGTTTCCATGTGCCTGGCCCTCACTGTCCCTTCACTGCCCTGGGACCTGGTTTCTACATCCCATTCTCCTGCACAGGTACCCATGACCATCTTGTGAATGGAACGAACACTTTTCAGTCCTTATTTGATTTGGCCCATGTCAGCGTTTGGCTCTGATGATCACTTTCTCTTAGAAACACTTCTCTTGGCTTCTGCGACACCATCTTCCTCCTCTACGACATCATACTCCTGTGGCTTGGATGATCTCTACTTACCCTGCCTGGAGCTGTCTTCCCCCATGTTATTTGACCTTTAAGTCTCCATCCTAGGGTATCTTCTCATCTCTCCCCCAGTCTCTGTATGGTCTTACCCACTCCCAAGGCTCAAGTCCCCAACTACCATAGAGGCCCAGATATGTCTCCAGATAAAACGTAACCCCCCATATTCCCATTGAGGAGAGCCTCAAAAATGTGTGTGGGCTGACTTGGATATATAAGCTCTTAGTGTGGTTGAAATAAAATGTACTTTATTCACTTAGTTTGTTATACATTTTAAAAATCACAAATTGTATAAAACAATGTAGTAAGAAGTATTAGTTTTTCTCTCCTCGTGCTTTAAGAAGTAATTTTATTTAAATTCTTAACATTTTTCTCTAACATCTGAGTCCATATCATTAGAGCTTTGGTTGTTATCAACATTTTACAAAACACAAAAACTTTATTTCTGCCTAAGTTATTTGAGACATAGTGCTTTTTGAATCAGTGTATGATGCTGGAGATTTTATTCTTTGCCATAAAAGTCTGGCTGCTTAATATTAGGTTGCATAAATAAAAAAAAATCTTCCAGTAGGTATTTGTCATCTCCATAACATAACCACTTCCTTTATTGTTTTAAAGTGATTTTTAAAAATGGGTTTGCTTACAAAGACAATACTTGCAATTGTAAAGTCCTGCCCTTGGGAATAATGATCCAATATATGTGAAATGCTTTTGCCTTCACCTTTTTTTTTTTTTCTGATTCTGCCAAGCAACCACCATGAATATCCAGAACTTCATTGATTGAGGTTATTTCAGGCTAATGAGTTTTCCCCAAAGAGCGTTTTGTTGTTTCAAAATGCAATAATTGAGAGCATGCCTCCCAAATGCAGGGGACTTTGTAAGGACTTGAATGAAAGACAAAAGCTTCCTTCCTAAAGGGTAATTTTGGAGCAAAATCGTGTCTTATATTCAGGCATTTATGCTGACAAGTCCCAAATAGATATCTCCTGACTAGTCCTTTTCCCTCTTACATCAACAGCCTACTAGACATCTCCTTCTGGGTGCCCATCATCAGTGTCAACCCATTTTAATTGAGTGCCTACTATGTGTCAAGCACTGTTCTAGGTGCTGGAGGATAGAAGGGTGAAGACAACAGAGTCCCACGTCTTAAGGAGCTCATCCCAGTGAGGCAACAAAAATAATAAATATGTAAAAAAATTTCATGTACTAGTAAGGGCTACAAAGAAGATAAAATGAGGTCACACAATGGAGAGTGATGGTGTGTGGTGGGTAAAGAGGGTGGGTCAGAAAGGACCTCCTGGAAGAGGGGATGTCTGAGTTGAAATGTGAATGCTAGGGAGACAGACATATCAAGCTGGAGGGGAAGAGCCCTGTCAGCGGGGCAGGTGCAAAGACCCCAAGATGGGAGAAGGCCAGTGTGAGTGGAGCATGGCAAGAGCAGAGAGTGAACGGAGGTTGGTTTGGAGCAGTAGCCAGTGTCTGACCCTGTAAGACCTTGCAGGTGATGGTAGAGTTTGGCTTAAATTTATTTTTCTGGCCATGATGGGAAGCCACTTGGAGGATTTTAAGTCAGGGAGTGACTCCACTGATCTGACTGACATGCTAGAAAGATATTTCAGGCTGTTATGTGGAAGAAGAATTTTAGGGGAACAAGAGTGGAGGCAGGGAGACCAGCTGCTGTAGGTGTCCAGGTGTAGAAATAAGGTGCCTTCACCTGGGACTGAAGCACTTGGAAAGACTGGGGTGTTGGATATGAAGTCACCAAGTGATTGGATTTTGAATATGGCATTTTGGAATGATAGCCAATACAACTTGCTAATGGTGCCAATATGATTATGAGGAAAGAGATTCCAGGTTTTTGAACTGAGCATCTGGATGGATGGGGATGACATTTTCCAAGGTGGGGAAGGCTTGGAGAAAGCTTAAATCTGTTCTCGATTAGGGGAATTAGGAGTTCTGTTTTAGATGACCAATAGGAAGTTGAATACAGGAGTCTGACCCTCATAGGAACAGTTAGGTCTGGACACATCAATGTGGGAGCCATCAGTTTATGGATGGTTTTATAGGTGGTACTGGATCAGGTCAGTGAAGGGGAAATGTATAGAGAGGAGGAAAGAAGGTAGAGAACTGGGCCCTGGGGCATCTTGCATTTAGAGCTTAGGAAGAGGAAGGAGAGGCATTGAAGGACATCAAGAAAGACCCATCAGCGAGGTGGGAGGAAAGCCAGGAGAGATGCTGCCTGGAAGCCAAGAGAAGACAATGTTTGAGGAGGGAGCTCTCCATGACTGAATGATTCTGAGGGAGTTAGGCCAGGTCAAAGAATGGACCACTGGGTGTGGCAGCTTGGAGGCCCTTGGGGATATTGACAAGAGCAGTCCTGACTGGAACAAGTTAAAGCAACAAGGAAGTGGAGGCAGCAAGTATAGAAGACTTTTGTTTTGGCAATGAGGTAGCAGCTGGAGAAGAATGGAGTGTCAAGAGAGAATTCAAAAAAAGAGAGAGATGAAATTATTATAGTACATTTGTAGAAAGGGAAATGGCAACGCAGGAGAGAGAGGCACCAACTGTGGAGCACAGTCTAGAGCAGGTGAGGGGTGAAGAGGTCCATTGTCCAAGTGGAGGGGAGTGTTCCAGGAGCAGGGACGCTTTGTCCATGTTACAGGAGAGGAGGCAAGGCCAACAGCCGCTCATGCTGTGAGTTTGGCAGATGTGGTGGTGGTGGGCTGAGCTAAGCTGGCTGGTTGCTTCTATTCCCAGCACTCTGTGTTGCCTATCAGCTTAAATGGAGGATTAGGAGAATGGCGTCTGTTTGAGGAAAGAGGAGAAGGCATGATAGAGTCATTTTGGAGAGTAGGGATAAAGTTTTAGGAAAATATAGAATTTCTTAGAGGTGCTGAGTGTCCACTTGAAGTTTGTGGTCAGAAGTTTAAATGGAGACCAGTCAGTCCAGTTGTATTATCCTCCAGGTGCTCAGGAACAGGTGCCATGTGGAGAGTCTGGTTTAACTGGAGTTAGGGTCTTGCCAGGTGAGAACTAGAGAGGCATGGGAAGGTGAGGGAGTGGAGGACATTTGTGAGCTGGTGATTAGCTGGGGGTCTGTGGAGTCTAAGCTGAGAAAGGAGGGCAGGGAGAATGGGAAGGGGTGGGGGAACATAGTGGTGGGTCAGTGGATGGGGCAGAAGGATTGCTGGAATGGGAACCAGGTTGGGTGAGCCACATAGATGGGAGATGATGCAGCTCTTGGTGGAGACAGGCCTAGGGTGCAAACACGCAGGTGGGTGGGTTGGAAGGGTGGATAAAAAGATTGTTGAAATCAAGGAAGTCAAGGAACTGAGAGGTCAAGGTGTTGAAAATGGAGTCACTACTAATAAATGTAGTAGCAGATGGAAGACACTAGGCGCTGAGGGGCTGAGGTCATCCGTGAAGGAGAGGGAAAAACCAGGATATCTTACTTGTATCTCAAATTCAACATGTCTGAAACTGAAGTCATCCACACCTCCCCACTCAAGTAAATGGTACCACCATTCATAGCCAGAAACTTGGGTGTCACTTTGATCCCCACACCCAATTAAATCACCACATGTTTTGGATTCTATCTTGTAAACATTTCTTAAATCCATCTACTTCTTTCCATCCCCAAGGTGCACACCCTAGTTCAGGCCATCTCTCTAGGGATTTGTCGTTGTCCTCAGGATAAAGTCCAAAGCCATTAGCAGAGATTTACAAAGAAAGCACTACAAGGATCCAGCCTCTGTCTACTCCAGCCTGACTCCTACCTGAGCCCCTCACCCGGCCTGAGCGCTTCTGGGTTCTCCCCATCTTTGTCACCAGGCATGCTCTCCCTTTGCATAAGCTGTCCCCTCTGTCTGGAATTCCACCTGCTTGCTTGGCAAAATCCTCCTTCTCTAGATGTCTCAGGGAGCCTTTTTCTGGATGCCTGGATGTTAGATCCCCTTTCCTCTCTCCCCAGCTTCCCCAGTGTGCCATGAGTTAGGTAGCTGTCCTCTTCTCTAGAATGTAAGCTCCATGAGGTCAGGGACCATGTCTGATTTTTTCCAGATGACTCCTTAACACCTCATATGGAGCTTTCACATAAAAGTGAATAATAAAGAACAAATATTTCCAGGAATGGAAGGCTCTAGAGGTGGAACAGTTCTGGGTGATGACCAGGTCTGGGATGGGGTCCTGCTAGTGGGTAGCTAAACGCTGTTCGCAAGGTAGTCACGGGATGGAAAGGACAGGATGATGCACAGGTGACCCCTGAGGCCTTGGGTCATGGGAGAATAGCAGGAGGAGAAGGCCTTGGGCTATAGGCTCAGTCTCCAATGAATGAGGAGAGATAGGTCACAATGATGTGGGCAGGACAGAGGGCAGAAGAGGAAGCAAAGAGGGATTTTTTTCAAGAAGGTGAAGGTGGACAGGTGTGAGTGGTGGTGAGAGCAGTGTGAGTCTTGACATTGTGAGTGGGATTGAGGATAAGATGGCCTGATGGTTGAAGTGGTCCTTAGTCCCAGGCTCCTCTGAAAGTCCCCACTTGGCTCAGTGGCTCAGGACTCAAGACCTTTGGGAACAGCATCTAAGGAGAGGTCGCCATGGGAGCTGTCAGGTCCTGGAGTGAGCTCACCATAAGCTGGACCCAGCAGCTGTCCCTGGAGGATGGATCTGGAATCTTGGGGGCGTTGACTATTGTGGGGTCCCCTGGCCTGGACTTGGGAGCTACTGTGGTCTGAGCAGTGTGGGGCTATCTGGCTCTGAACTGGTCAGGAGTGCCCCCCTGTTCTCTCAGGCTGGTGGTCCAGCTCTGGTCTGGCTTGGAAGAGGGAGTTATTCTTGTTTCCTGGAGTCAGGAGTCTAGTAGATGGTATTGGTGCCCTGCCCATGTCCCCTTTACTGGGGGACATCCATTCCCCAAATGCTGTGAATATTGGCTGCTGATGGCTTATGGCTACCCCTGAAGAATTGATTTTGACTGAGCCAGAGTCACCTACCCCTTCCTGCCAACCCTCCTACCACTGGGGGCGCCTGAAGTAATGACTGACTGAAATGTGGCAAGACTTATGATCTGAAGCCCCCTCATCCCACAGGGATCGGGCCAAGGCTGCATCTTCCTGAGTCTACATCCCTGCTCAGTTCGGCCCCTCCCTCCCCCACTCCCCTTGCTCCTTCCTTCACATGCACGCAAACCCCTGCCTCTGGCTCTGCTCCCAGGGAGCCTTGCCCTAAAGACGGGTGACTTTGATCTTATGCCGTAATCAGGGGTGGGTGTGGAGGCTACCCGTGGACCACAGAGGACACAGCCCCTGACAGACTCAGCAGATCTGTGTGGTCTTGAAGGGCCTCTTCCCCTTTCTAGACTCAAGTTTGCTTACCTAAAGGTGAGACCTTGATGCTGGCTCTAGTTAAACAACAGAAACAAAGCAAAGCAAGCAAACAAATGCTTTGCTGAACTCCGCAGGCTAGGTGTGGTGGAAGATTCAGATGAACAAGACTTAGTTCCTTCCCCCAAGCAGCTCACAGACTATTTACTCATCCAACAAGCATTTACTGAAGGCAGCAGGGACCTGGATGACTCAGTGACCTGCCCGTAAAGGGCTCACAGACTGATAGGGAGACACTCAGGGGTAGTAACAGTTCCGATCTGGGGAGAGTGGCAGAGGGACAAGTGAGGCTGGCACTTGGAGAGATGGGTAAAGCTGTCCTAGAGTTTTGAGGTAGGGTCACAGAGAAGGTGGGAAGGGTATTCTAGCCAGAGGAAATAGCATGACAAAGGCACGAAGAATGGCACCACGTGACGTGTCTGCCTGGGGAATCAGGAGCCCTTTGGTATTACTGGCAGGTAGAAAGGAGGAGGAAGCTGGGATGAGGAGGGCAGGTCAGCGGGGGCCATGCTGAGGGCATGGGGCTGGTGATGGTGGAAGAAGTTTTAAAGCAGGAGGAATGACATGGTCAGTTGCATAGATGGGTAAATCACTCCATCCCTGTAGTGGAGGCAGATGGGGGAGGTCCAGTAGGTAGTTAGGTTGTCATAAGGAGAGGAAGAGCAGATTCAGGTGACATTTAGGGACTGGAATCAGTGGGATTTGGTGCCAGTGGGGATGTGGGGTATGAGGACAAGGATGTCAGGCTTGTCCCTTCCCCTGGCTTGGGCAGTTGGGTGAATAGCTGTGTCCTGCATGAGATGGGGCGGGGCATCTTCCAGGAAGCAAGTCTGTGGGGAGCTGCTGAGGTCAGCTTGGGAGTGGCGAGCATGAGACGGCTGGGGGCCTCCCAGGAAATTGTCTAGTGGGCATTTGGTGGGGCTCGGAGGCATGTTAGGGTGGAGGTGTGGTTCTGGGAGTTGCCAAAGTCTGAGTGGTTGTGGGGTGGGGGAGTATGGGATGGGGAAGTTGTATCAGTGAAAAAGAACATGAAATTCCATAGACTCCAGGATCCACGAGGGACCTTTCAGCTCAGACACTCTCAATGGGCCCTGGCCTGTAGGATGTGCCTCTTGGGCACCTTGACAGACCCCCATCCCTGGCTTGCTCTCAGCCCTGCCCCTCCTACTGTCAGAGGGGACTCACCTATCTGGGACCCATGCTGGGCAGGGCTAGGGAGGCCCAACCCACGCTCATTCCTGTGATGGGCACTCACTGAGAACCGGCTCCTGCTGGGCACAGAGTCCCCTGGGGTTCCTCTCCTCTGGCTTTGGTCAGCTGGTTGCAGAACCAAGAGGCCCCTGGAGTACCTTCTGCCTTTAGGCACTCCCCACCACGTCCTGGGGGCACACTGTGTGTGTGTTGGGGGGTGATGGGTGAGCCTGGATCTGAGGTTCTGGTGCTCAGGTGCTCACCGAGTTGCCTTGGCATCCTCTCTGAGGTCCACCTAATCCCCCCACCCCCGTTTTCCTATCCGCCACTCCCCATCTGGTCTGCAAAGTACTGGGAAAATCGTATTTATTAAGAGGTTTGACATACACTATTGCCATATACAAAATCCTCGCCAGCCATCAACCTCCCTCCCCTGAGGCTCAGGACCCAGGGACCAAACTACCCGCCACCTCCCACATTGGCCCCTGGGTGAGCTTCCTGAGCCCCCACAGCCACCGTCCTCACCACCCTGCTACAGTAAGGATGCCCCTGCCCCTGCCTGTTTTCCTGGGTGGCCTCAGGTGGGGGGACCTGGTGATCTTATCTGCTGACCTCGCAGATTATGGATACCGACCTGCATCCACTGGGGCCGACCCAGCCTTCATTAGGACAGAGTTCCCATCCTCAGGGTGCCCTCCCTGGGAGAGGACATACGGTGGGCAGGTGTCGGGTAGGCGTTCCCGGCGCCGAGACCGCCGGTGCCTGGGGCCGAAGATCTCCGTGCACCTCTTGCCCACCAAGTAGAAGACCTCACTGAGGTTGAGCAGGATGCAGATGGCAGCTGTGGTCACCATGAAGTAGGTGAAGACCTTCTTTTCCGTGGGCCGGGAGATGTAGCAGTCCACAGTGTGGGGGCAAGGCTCCACGGAGCAGGCCACTACGCGGGGCATGTCGTAATCCTTGTAGAGGCGGTGGAAGATATAGAGGAAGCCGGCATCCACAGCGGCCTTGAAGATGAGACTCAGCAAGTACGTCCACCACAGCCCGCCCCGCTTCTTGCTCGGGTTGTTGTACAGGGACGGGGCATTGGGCCCGTGTTTCAGGCGGTGCTTGCGCTCCCGTTCCTCACGGTAGGCCACGTGCATGACCACGAGCAGCGAGGGGCACGTGACCAGGATGAGCTGCAGGGCCCAGAGGCGCACGTGGGACACGGGGAAGAACTCGTCATAGCAGACGTTGGGGCAGCCGGGCTGCTTGGTGTTGCAGACAAAGTCCTTCTGCTCATCGTCCCACACCTCCTCCGCCGCCACCACGTACACCAGCAAGCGAAAGATGAACACCACAGACAGCCAGATGCGGCTCAGAGCCGTGGAGTACTTGTTCACGCCACTCAGGAGGCCCTGCAGAAATGCCCAGTTCATGCTGGCTGTGTCCCGGGTACTGCACGTGGAAGATCTATACCTGGGTGCTACCCACCCACTCAGGCCTTGGGAGCCTTGAGGCCTGGGGGAACCTGGAGATGGGCACGCTTAATGCTGGTGCGATGGAAAAAATCTTTTCACAATCACCGTGTCATCATGTCCTCACTCCCAATGACTTGGTAGGGTAGGGATTGCCCCTGTCCCCATTTCACAAAGAGTAAGTGAAGGCCCAGAGATACCCACCCAAGGGTCCACAGATGGAAGTAGCAGAGTCTTGCACTTTGGCCTTCGGGTTCCAAAATCAGGATCTATTTTATTCTACAAGGTAATAGATACATGTGAAGACAATCATCCTGCATGGACATGCCAGCCAACCTCTATTACCCCATGTTTCAGCCCATGACTTCTAAAGAGATTGTGGGAAGGTTTGAATTGGATGATCTGCTCTCCCGTCAGCTGTCAGGGCTGGGCCAGGGCAGGAAGGGTGGGAACGTACCCTTATCAGTTGTCAGATCCATCCCATTTTTACTGAACACCAACAAGAGCCTGGCCCTGTGCTGGGGACGTTCACATCAGCCCCTTGGTAAATCCCAGAACAATCTTCATCCTTACTCCTTGCCTCTGGCTCCAGGAAGGTTCTCCGCCCTGGCATTCCCTCCCAAACTAAAGAGAGGTGCTTTGGAATCATGGGGACTTGATATCATCCCTGCCAACCCAGGTATTGATGCTGGGGCCTGAGGGCTGACTGTCTTGACCACAGTGGGTTCCTCTGGAATTCTAACCATTCCAGCTTTAGGAAGGACCCAGGATGGATTCTGGCATGGTCTGGACTCCCCATTTACTTTCTCTCAGGGCACCCCCTCCTCTGTCCATTTAGTGGCTGTTTGCTAGCCGCATTTCCATTATTTCCTCTCAGGCCCCTGTCCTGTGGACTCGGACCTCCACACCCCCTTATCTGGAGTCCCCATCAGGCTCCATCTCCAAACCCTCCCCTCCTCCTACCCTCTTCCCTCCCTATCCCCAATCACTGACTCTGCTCTCAGCCTCTTCAGACATCGTGTGCCTGGGACATTTTCCAAGCAAGAGGTATCGCCTGTACCCAAATGGTCTATTCACCTGTCTTATTTTTTTGCCATACTGTCAGCTGCTAGAGGGCAGGCTCTTCACCTCTCTCTCCCTAGCACCCAGCACTGGCCTGGCCCAGTGGACACACAATAGATGTTTGTTAAACTGAACTGAAACCCATTACTTCCTGATCCCCCCTCTTCCCTAATCTTCTGTCCTCCCTTAGGTCAGCCAGGACATTCCTTCTCCTCCTTGGCACTTCCCTGGGGATCCTTTAGGGACCCTGAGCCTCTGACTGCCTCCCTAAAGCCCAGCTCACAGCCTGAGATCCCTTGCATATCCTCAGCTCAGCTGGTTGCTTTCTTCCGGCCAGCCTCCTGCCCTATTCAGTCCTCACCCTTCTTGGGTCCAGTAGCTCCTCCCTTGTCCTTAGGCTTGTCCGTCTGCCTCAGGACCTCCTGGAGGCAGCTTTTGTTCCTCACCTGCTGGGTGGGGCTTTCTGGGCCAATGAGCCAAGCGAGAGTGATTGGGTGGGCAGGCAGGAGGGCGGATTTCCCCGGGCACATATTCAGAGCAAACACCTGTGGCTCTTCTCTCCTGGCCCACGCCTCCTCTCTAGCCTGGCTGGGCATGGCTGGGCCTGGCTCCCAGGCAGGCAGGTATGTGGGTAAGACTGCTCTGTGGGGTTCAGGAGCCCAACATCATTATGCTCAGGCCTAGGACCGCACCAGTGGGATTGACCATGTCCCCTTCCCATTGCCTCCTTGCCCTGCCTCGTTGCCCTCTCTCCTGCCCTTTTCCTGGGAAGCCTGATTCTGAGGTCCTCAGCAGCTGACATCTACGGAAAGGGGCAACCGTAATTTAGTGCAAGAATGCATCCCATTCTGGTGGTGGGATATTTCTGGGATTGGAGCCTGGGAAGCTCTTGGATTGTGTAGGGGATGGGAGGGGTCAACTATGACTTTTCTAGACCAGGGCACCCACAGCCCTGGTGGAGGCAAGGAATGCAGGTCAGCAGCATGAAATGCCCCAGTTAGTACAGGGCCAGACACAGCATCGCTGTTCTTCCTCTGTGGGTCCTGGGGAAGGCCTCCAGGGAAGCTGGAGTGTGACCCCACATATGCTGGTGGGGGGCCTGGGACCTGTGTTCCGGCTGGGACGATGAAGGTTAATGTGCAGCTAGGGAGGAGCCTTCTGCCTCATTTCCCACAGGCATTATCGAGCACTTCCTAATACCAATGATTAACATTTATGTGTCCTTTTACAGCTGGCTAACCCTGTCCACAGCCATGAGCTCATCAGTCCTCAGCACAACCCCACAGGCTAGGTATTATTAACCAGTTTTGGAGAGAAGCTGAAGTTACTTTCCCAGAGTCCCGGTGGAACTTGGATTCGACACAGGCATTCTGAGTTCATGAACTTCCCACTGCCACGTGCAGCTCCCTGTGGACTAAGCTCCATTCTGTCTGCAGACAACCCACAGGCCTAAACTTGCCATGGGGCATAAAGGCTAGATGGGAGCATGAGCAAGTAGCACATCCCCTGGAGTTCTGGGGGGCCCCCTTTCTGGAAAAGAGGATGCCTCTCATCAGACTGGACCAAGTGCAGCCCTTTGCGGAGGCAGAGAGATTGACACCATGAACATGTGAGGGTCACAAAGGCCGCACAACCAGAGGGCACCTGGAACCAGCAAACGAGTTGACTTTTATTAAGCTCTGACAGTGGGCCAGACATGATGAAGATGCTCGCATGTGTGTTCTTCTATGAATGCCCGCCTCCCTCCAACCCTGGGCAGTGGCCCTCACTATTTCCATTCTAGAAAAGGAAACCGAGCTGCAGAGCAGAGGGGGAACTGGCCCAATGCCGTCCAGCTGGGGCAGGTGGCTGGAGCGGAGGACTGGGAATTGGCTCCCAGAGTGTCTGAATACTCTCTCTTGCCTGCCCCTACCTCACGGCTAAGCTCCCCCACTCTCAGGTTGCACCTACGAGAGAGGCTTAGAGCCTCCCCATCCAGGCCCAACCTGCCAGCCCAGTCCAGGCAGCCCCTCACAAGATGGTTTTCTTCACATGGTCTCGGGGGCGGTCTGGTAAGAGAGGAGGATGACTGTCTGAGCCCAGAAAGATGAGGTCACCCGAAAGGAGGTCGTCTTGTTTGCAGGAAGAGGTGGTGCCATGTGGGTGATGACCTGTGTACATGGCTCGGGCTTTCCTTGCTGCCAGGCACTCGTGGCACCTCTTGCTCACCAGGTAGATGAGCTCCACAAGGTTGAGCAGGATGCAGATGGCAGCTGTGGCCACCATGAAGAGGGTGAAAATGTTCTTCTCTGACGGTTTGGAGATGAAGCAGTCCACTATATGGGGACATGGATCTGCGTGGCACTTGACCACAGGAGGGAGGATATATTTGGGGTAGAGTGAGTGGAACACATAGAGAAAGGCGATGTCCACGCTGGCCTTGAACACTAGGCTGCAGACGTATGTCCACCAGAGCCCACCCCGCTTCTTGCCGGGGTTCAGGTAGAGGCGCCCACTGTTCTCCCCATGGGCTTCTCGGTGCCTCTTCTCCTGAACCTCCCGGTAGGCCACGTGCATGACCACGAGCAGGGAGGGGCACGTGACCAGGATAAGCTGCAGGGCCCAGAGGCGCACATGGGACACGGGGAAGAACTCATCGAAGCAGACGTTGGAGCAGCCAGGCTGGAGAGTGTTGCAGTCGAAGTCCTTGTGGTCGTCACTCCACACACGCTCGGCCGTCACCAGGTACACCAGCACACGGAAGATGAAGACCAGAGACAGCCAGATGCGCCCAAAGGCTGTGGAGTACTTGTTAACCCCACTCAGGAGTCCCTCAAAGATACTCCAGTTCATGGTGGACCCACGCGTCAGCTGCTACTGCACGGAAACGAGAACAACAATTTCCTACATTTATCACAGACTCACTCTGAGCACTTTGTAGAAATATGTCATCGCATTTCATCCTCACCACTACTAGAGGAGCTAGGTTCTACTACTGTCCCCATTTTATAGAGGGAGGAAGCTGAGGTTTAGAGGCATTATACAAGGTTACACAACTATTAGGTGCAGAGCTGGGATTTGAGCATAGGTAATTAAGTCCAGAACCCAACTCTTACCAATAAAAGTGGATGAGGGCAGGTCCAGGGAGCCACTCATTCCTCCCAGGGCCTGAGGCTGTGGTCTTGGGGTTCTGCAGAGTGAAGACTTACGGAGTTGGGACATTCTGCCTGCTCCCTCTATTTCAACCCTGGCCCTCCTCCTCAAGGGACTGAGCCTTGAGATGGTTCTCTCCTTTCTGAGCATTGCTGCCTCTTCTCAGACAGCCCCTTCCCCAGGGGAACCTGCGCTTTGTTCTTTTCTTGGCTCAGAGATGGGACTGGAAAGGAGGCTGGAACCTTGTTCCCAAGCCCCCATCTGCTCTAACACTCTGTAATTAGCCAGGCAGAGTCCTGCTTAGTGCCACTCATCCGAAGCATGCCAGTGCAATCCAGCTGAAAGCTAAAGCAGACAGCAATGAATTCTCCTCATGCAGTTGGCTGCCTAGAGTAGCCTGGTATTCCAGTGTTTCCCAAACAGTGTTCCCTGGAACCCTGTCCCATAGGTTGGCAATAGGAGAAGTGAGAGAAGAGGATTCTGTGTCAAGAAAAGTTGGCAAACGTTGGGTTTAGTAAAGTTAAATAGGGTTCTTTAGCTCAACCGTGCTAAGAAGCTCACTAATAAATTCACCAAAAGAGGTATGAAATATGTGGCATTGCCCAAACTCCTTTGCCCACAGAAGCCCTTTTCCTTCTTTTATCATCTTGTGGAACAGCCTTGTCAAGACATCAAGTGGGAAATGCTGCTCCTGTCACTTCTGCTGGTGAATTTGGCCTGATGGACTCACAGAATCAGATTCACCTCCAGGTAAGGACCGTGACTGCAGAGTAAGGGCTCCCCACGTCCTCAGCTGCGAGTCCTCTGCCTGACTCCTGGGGATGGGGGTGTGTCCACTGAGACCCATGCACTGTGGTTTCGACCAACGGTGCACCCTGGGGCCCCAAGGAACCTGTCTGCCTAGCTGCTAAAGGGCTCAGGACGGTCTTCCCATGCTGGTGCCAGCTGAAGCCCCCCAGGCTGTCCCGAGCCTCCACAGAGACAAAGCAGAGGAGTGATAACAGCCAATATCCATGAAGCATTCGTGCCGTGCCGGGCACCGCTCTAAGTTCTTTGCATGAATCAGTACATTATTCCTTCACAGCAACCTTAGGAAAGGGCATATTTTTTATTCCCAATTTACAGATGAGGAAAGAGGAACACAGAGGGATTAATTAACTTGTTCAATGTCACACAGCTAGTAAGTGGCAGGGCTAGGATTTGAACCCAGGCAGGCTGGCTCTAGAGCCCACCCTCCGGGAACTGCCCAGCCTTAGGCCTCAGACCCTTTCCTCAAGTTTCAATGAGCTGCCTGCCTGTTTGAGTGCAGACGGATTCTGTCCTCCCCGCTGTGCGTGGATCCTGGATGAGGGTGGCTGGGGGTTGGACGGCGGATGGGTGGGGGTGGGGGTCGGGGGGTGGGGGCCTCTGATCTGAATCACCAGCTTGCATTCTCAGTCCTGTCTAAGGTAGGCGAGACTCCTGGCAGCTTCTCAGGGAACACCCAGGGAGGCTCCGCCTTTAGCCCCCAGGGGCTGTCACCCAGCCCATCCCTACTTGGAGAGGAGTGGGGCAGGGCTTTGCAGGCCCAGGCAGAGCTACCCTGCCTGCTGAGTTTCCGGCCTGGCCCCTTCTTAGCTCCTCTCCCACTCAGTTCCCTGCTCCCACCTTTGCCTGGCTGGGGAGAGCTGAAAGAACCCAGAGCCACTTATGCCTCCACCACCGGGACCCAGGGCGGCGGATATGTCCAGGCCACCTCCCCCGACTCCCCAGCAGAGAAGTGTCCTCCTGCCACGTATGCCAAGGGGCAGGGCACATGTGGACACAGATGCCCTTACCTGAGTGGCTACTCCTCAGGGCTCTCCTGGCTCCCAGCAGCCGGCAATAGGACTCAGCAAGCAGCTGGAATTTCATATCCAGAAGCGGGGAAGGTTTTCAGGGAAGCCCGTTGAAGCCTGTTCCCAGGACAGCGCCTGTCAGGTGTGCCAGCCCAGCCCGGGAGGAGGAGGAGTTGGGGCCTGCACTGCCATTGGCTGGGCCCGAGCCTCCCCAGACTGCTTCTGATGAGGCTCAGGAAACTGAGGGGTTCACTCTTCCCAGGGCACTGAGTCTCAAATCCTGGTATCCTCTCGGGGAGAGGCACAGGTCCACTCTGACTCCTTATTCATCCTTCCATCTGTGGGCTTGTGTGGGAGAAGCTGAGGCCTGAATCCCAGCTCTGCCACTTTCTCACTGTGTGATGCCTCGCCTTCTCTGTGAAAGTGGGAAAAGAACAAATCCTACCTCATAGGGTGGATGCATGAATTAACCCAGCCGTAGGGGTAAAGTGCTTAGAACAGTGCCTGGCACAAGGGAAGCCCTGTCTGCAATTGCCTGTAATGCGTGTAAACTGCCCAGCACAGGCCTGCTGCATAGTATGTCCTCAAAAAAATATTTCTTCCTCCCCCTTTTCCTTATTCCTAGGCCTTTTCTTTCTGAGATACAGGGAAGGCAGAGGAGAAGGGAGGGAGAGAGAGACATATTCACTAGAGAAAATCTCATTTGGATGCATGTTGTCTTTGGGTTAAAAAGGCCAAACCCAAGCCAGGCAGGAACCACAGGAGAGGTGGAGAAGGTGGGCGGGGGTGCCTGGGGAAGGCTTCTCGTTAGTGCACAGACACAGTCTGTTGGCCTAATTAACTTCCAAGGCGCCCTGTATCAGCAGGTCACATAGGGTCAGGATTCAACAAAGTATTCAGCAGCCACAAACACCACAGGTCCACAAGCAAACACAATGTGGCTTCACATGTGCATACTCTTACACATAGGCCACAATTATGAGCACAGTGTTGCACACACATGCAGCAGTGGCTTTGTTTTATTCACTGCTCTACCTCTCGTGCCTAGAATGGTGCCTGGTGTCTTGTCCAGTTAGGCTTCAATTTGTACTTATTGAATGAATGGTGTGTGAAATGCACACACCCTACAGAGAGTCACACATTTCTATACTCCTTCAGGCTCTTTCCAAAAAGCTGTTGCCAAGTACAGGAGAGAGGAGGCATATAAAGAGATCAGTTACAACATTGGGAGAAGTCCTAGAAAAGACATAGATAGAGAAGGGAGTTTTAAGTTCTGCCAGAGGGAGACCCAGGGAAGGTAACATTTAAGCTGGGTCTTGAAGGATGTATAGGAGTTCACCAAGAAGAGATGCTGAGTGAGGAGGAGCTTTTGAGGCAGTGGGCACATAGTGTGCAGAGGACCTTTGTGAAAGATAATGGAAGAGCATTAGAGAGTGGGCTGGGTAGTGGTGGGGGCACCACATGGCCAGGTGCCTGGAAGGTCAGCAAAGACCTTCCAGACCATGAAGGACCTGGAATGTCATGCTAAGGAGTCTGAATTTATCTTGGGTGCAGAGGGAGGCATGAGGGAATTCTTTTCTTTTTGCTATTTTTACATTTGTGCTGAGGCAGGAGTAAGTTCTAAAAAAGGAAGAGACATGGTCAGATTGGTACCTCTGATTCTCATTATTCGAGGTAGTTATATTCTATAAGTCACCATGAACACCAAGTTAGTGCATATTGAAGCATTCTTCCTAGAGGACATATGAGGTTAGGTTCCTGCAAGCTTCTGTTTGCAATGTGGTTATCAACTGATCAATATAGAAGTCTGTTTTATGTGTGTTTCTGAAGACACCTTGTTTAATATATATTGTTGACTCATTAATATTGGACTCATAGCCAACACCACTATAACTCGACTGAATGAAGCTTGTCTAACACACATATTTTTTCCATAAGGCCCATTATAGTCTTCGTGTGCTTAGAAACACTAGATGGCGGCTGGGCGCGGTGGCTCAAGCCTGTAATTCCAGCACTTTGGGAGGCCGAGACGGGCAGATCATGAGGTCAGGAGATCGAGACCATCCTGGCTAACACGGTGAAACCCCGTCTCTACTAAAAAATACAAAGAACTAGCCGGGCGAGGTGGCGGGCGCCTGTAGTCCCAGCTACTCAGGAGGCTGAGGCAGGAGAATGGCATGAACCTGGGAGGTGGAGCTTGCAGTGAACTGAGATCCGGCCACTGCACTCCAGCCTGGGTCACAGAACGAGCTCCGTCTCAAAAAAAAAAAAAAAAAAAAAGAAACACTAGATATACTCAGGGCCATTTCAAACAGCAAAACCCCAGCAAAAAGCAAGAAATGAGAAAAACATGGCAGTAAGTAGACCTCCAGTAGAACATATGTTTATAGTATTAGAGCTGAAAGGGGAAGGCAGAATGTCACCTTGTTCAGCCACAGCTGGGAACATGTGCATTGGGAGACTCAAATTCTTGCCACTCTGTTTATGTTATAAATGGCCATGAAGGTGTCTTAAGTGTAAATTTTGGATTAGAAATAAATTGTGGGCCGGGTGTGGTGGCTCAAGCCTGTAATCCCAGCACTTTGGGAGGCCGAGACGGGCAGATCACGAGGTCAGGAGATCGAGACCATCCTGGCTAACACGGTGAAACCCCGTCTCTACTAAAAAATACAAAGAACTAGCCGGGTGAGGTGGCGGGCGCCTGTAGTCCCAGCTACTTGGGAGGCTGAGGCAGGAGAATGGTGTAAACCCAAGAGGCGGAGCTTACAGTGAGCTCAGATCCGGCCACTGCACTCCAGCCTGGGTGACAGAGCGAGACTCCATCTCAAAAAAAAAAAAAAAAAAAAAAAAAAAAGACATAAATTGTGGTGAGCTGGAGAAAGCACAATACGGAATCTGTGAATAATGAAGATCAACTGGGTGTTTAGAAAGCTCCCTCTGTTTGAGAAAAGAGGCTGGAGGGGCTTGTGAGACCAGTATGAACGTTACTGCAATGATTTAGGCAAGAGATGAGCAAGAGGGTTGGATTTGGGAAATAGCTGGTAAATACAGCTGGCAGCTTTGGGGGACTGATTGGATGTAGGGTGTGAGGCAGGAGGCTGACCTAGGATGGTTCACAGGTTACTGATTTTGGTGATTTGATAGGTGGTTGGGCCACTGATAGAAATAACCCTGTGAGGTAGGAACTCCAATGGCCCCATGTTCCAGATGGGAAAACTGAGGCCCAGAGAGGCTAAGAAACTTGCCTGGGCTTGCACAATCAGTAATCAGGAGAGCTGGGGTTGGAATTCAGGTAGCTGAGCTCCGGAGCCGGTGCTCTTAACACTGTAATGCTTCAATATCTTCATACCCAAGGATTTGGCCACACCGTTGGCTCCCTTATGCCTGATAAACAGAATCATTTACTCATCGTCAAATATTCATTAAGCACCTACTATGTGCCACGTGTTGTGCCTGATGGTGGAAATAGATCAGTAAGCATGATTCTCATGGTTCAACCTCTGGGCATGGTCCTCTTGAAGATTACAGTCAAAGGAGGAAATAAGACATTAAATACACACACACACACCAATAACTCTAAAAATGCAATTGTGATAGACACAAAGGAGAAGCACAGTGCCAAGAGAATGTAAAATGGAGAACCAGACCTAGTTTCAGGAGGCAGGGAAAGCCTTTCCAAAAGAGTAAGATGTAAATTGAGGCCTGGAGCTTTCTCCTCTGCCAGTAACCCTCTGCCTGCTTCCTAAAACGCCAGCACTCTCCAGAGCTCTGCTGGATTCTCTTCTCTCAGTGCACTCTCCACAGGCTGCGGCTCCTACCACCAGCTTGGGGCTGAGGACTCCAACTATTGCTGCCACCTCGTGGCCCTGGATAGTTCAAGTGGCGCCTACTCGGCAACATAGTACTGAACTCATTAACTCCAAACACATCTGTACGAACCTATGCACCACGTTTCCCACTCACTCCCCCTGCTATGCTTGGAATGTGTCCCCCAATGTTCTCACATACTGAAACTTAACCCCCAATGCAACAGTGTTGGGAGGTGGGACTTTAAGAAGTAATTAGGTTAGTTAGATGAACATCATTATCATGGGAGTGGGTTTGTTATCATGAGAGTGGGTTTATTATCAACTGAGAGGTTTCAATGGAGGCTTCATGGCTGTTCTTTTACTGAGGGATGGGACTTGGGGGATGCTGGAAATCCAGGAGTGAGCTGGAGGTGGGGGGGGTGGAAGGTGGGCATGACAGAGAAGAGGCAAACCTGGAAAACAGGGAAAGAGTTGTGTGATGGGCAGAATCCACACAGACCTGGGCTCAAACCCCATTTCTACTCCTTAGCTATGTGGCCTTGGTCAACTCATTTCTTCTCTCTGAGACTTAGTTTCCTTTCTTTAGAATGTGGAAGGGGTGGGGGGTGCTGTTGTGAGGAGTGCTTGAGAGGATGTATGTAAACATGGTGATTTACAGTTGGCATGTCCCACACATTCATTTTCTTCCACTCTGTGGGCTGTTGCTCTCTGACCTGTTGGGTGGACGTTTGTTTTTCCCCTGGGACGAATGGTCATGCTCTTCCCCTATGATATGCCTCCCTTCCTGGGCCTCTAGACCTACTCCACCAGCTCTGCCCATGCTTCCAAGCTCAGCCCAAGGGGGCTGAAACTGGAATGTGCCCCTTGGTCTCTCCCTATGATTTCTGAGGCTCTATGTGAGCTGGGTCATGGAGAGGCTCACCATTCCTGAGACTGGGGCCCAATGCTTCTAGGTATCTTCATCCCTCCAGCCCGGCCCACACTAAAGCTGAATCGCTGGTCTCATTCACACAGTGTTTTGTTGTCTCTGGGCGGGTTGTCTCAGTTCCATTTGGGGCCTCCCTTTTAAAGTATTGAGGGCTTATGAGCAGTTCTTGAAGCTTTGGCCACTGGCTGCCACCTTTCCCCTTGCTAGCCAAGAGTTCCAAGGCCAAGGACCTTCCTGTTGGGCTCTTGCCTGGATGCTCAGCATCTCTGCTGAGTCATGGTCCAGTGTGGGGACCACATGACTTACTGAAAGTTACCAGACAGCTCTGGATTTTAAATCTGGTTCCATCAAGTGGTCAGTACATGTAGCAGGGGCTGTCAGTATCAGTCCTAGGTCCTCTTGGCATACTCCATTTCGGTGGTTAAGAGGACCTTGTACAGTACAATGATTTACAGAAGCAGGACCAGGGTCCAATGGCCAGCACCTGCCACTCTGCCTGGGGCTTTCTGGGCTTCTGGGCCTCTGCCTGCAAATGGGGTAGGCTGGAAGTGCTAGTGAACTGATGCCCCACTGGGAAGAGCCCTCAACAAGTGACTGATAGAAGTTAGGGTATAAAATCTCCAGCCTCCTCAGCCTTTGATTGAGATGACTGTGAAGCCATTTTCTGCTGTTTCCCAGCAGTCCCCAGCAGGATTAAGCTCCATTGCCCATGGAGGTAACTCACTCAATTAAACACCCTTCATTAGCTTTCTTCCCTTCTCTGACTCACTGCCCATTGCCATGCTGATGTTTCCTGGGATGGCCTCCCAAATAAACAACTTGCATGCAAATCCTGTCTCAGGCTTGGCTTTTGGGAGAGCCCAAACTAAGACATCTCTTGTTTGAACAGAGAAGCAATCTCATTTCCTGGGGAATTCGCCTATCCTCTCTCTAACCAGCCGCATCTTCACTCATTGAGTGTTCATTGGCTCAGGGCTGGGACTGGCCCCTAACTGAGCTAATCAGTCACACGGATCTTGCTCAGTTGATTGGTCCAATGTGACAACTTAACCCATGCTGATCTACCAAGGGGTCTTCCCTGGGACTTTTGAACGTGGGATAGGGAGAGTGTCTATCTGATGACAGACATAGTGAGAAGTGAGGCTCTGGAATTGTCGGCAGTTTGCTGTTTGAAAAAGCTGCTTTGCTGAGTGAGACAATGAATCTGATGCAGAAAGGGAAACAGAAACAAAAGATGAGCAAGCGAGTGCTTGGGAGGCTCTGGAGTCCCCGGCTTGATCTATCTCGGGAGCCCAGCCATAATGTTTTCTTTCCTGCATGCACATAAACCACTGCATTTTCCTTTTGTTTTAGCCTGTTTAATTTAGGCATCTGCCATCTGCAGCCAAACATACTCTCTGTAACCTTGGATTTGCCATTTAATAGTGCCTGGTGCATAGTAGGTGTTTAACAAATATTTGTTGACTGACTTGTACCCTCTGGACCCTGTTTCCCTTACTTGTGTGTTGGGAGTGATAAGAAGTAGCTCGTAGGGCTGTTGCATGGATGAAATGAGAAAATGAGAGGGAGAGGGCTGTCTTGGCCTGTTTCATGCCACTGCAACGGACTACCACAGACTGGGTGATTTATAAAGAACAGGTATTTATTTTCTCACAGTTCTGTAGGCTGGGAAGTCCAAGACCAAGGTGTTGGCCTCTCGTGAGGATGTGGCCTCTGCTCCCAAGATGGTGCCTCAAACACTGTGTCCTTCAGAGAGGAGGAATGCTGTGTCCTCACGTGGCAGAGGCAGAAGGGCCAAAATGGTCAAACTTCCTCTATTAAGCCATTTTATAATGTCATTAATCCATTCATGAGGGTGGAGCCCTCATTACCTAAACACCTCCTCAAGCCCCACCCCCCAATACATGGGGGATGAAGTTTCCAACATATGAATTTTGGGAGACACATCCAGACCCTAGCAAGGGCTCTGTCAACTACGAAGTGTCAGAGCCATGCAAAGAGCTTTGTTATATGCCTGTGAGCCAGGGAGGGTGCCAGGGAGGGTGCCAGGGAAGGTAGGGCATCTTGGATGAGGTGCTCAGAGCCCTGCCTGGATCTGTGGATGCACAGAGCCAGTGAAAGCTGCATGAAGATGAAGCTGAAGGGAGTGGAATGGGAGGAATGGCTTGGGGAGATTTTTTTTTTCTTTTGAGAGAATCAATAAGAAGGGCAGAGAAGGGAATTAATGTTTATTGACTCTCTGTTATGTAGCATTCACTGGGCTCAACTCCTCGCATACATCAGAGAGTGCAAACTGGTGACCTGGAGGCAAATGTTTTGTTTGGCCTTCACGGTGCTAAAGAAACATTTCAATTAATTATCAACATATCAAAATCTGGAGGTTCCATATAAAAACATATTTTGGGGGAAGGTCTTGAAAAATCAGAAGATCTGGCAGCACGGGGTCTGTATTCCCTGTAACATCAAGAGCTGGAGCTGACAAGCGCTGCCCCTACCTTGTAGTCATTAAGATGGTAATCCTGGACACTGTCAACTTATCTTCCTAATAGCCCTGCAAAGCCCACTTAGTTCCATTTTACAGATGATAAAACGGAGAGTCAGAGATAAAGTGATTTGCTCCAGACCACACAGTTAGGGATTGATGGAGCTGGGGTTGTGGCTCAGTTCTTATTGATCCCAGAGTCTATTCTCCTACCACAGTACGGAGACTGTCTGGTTATCTGTGGGAGAAGAGTGAGGAGGGGGAGAGGTTTGGTATCAGTGATTAGGAAGGGTTAGGGTGCCACAGGTAGAGGCAGGAGAACTTGAGGGTGGGGAGATGATGATGTCAGACCAGGCCATTGCCAGTTCGAAGGGACCACAGGATGTCCAGGTGAAGGGGTCCACTCCTAGGTCACTTTTAGCACCTGGAGCCTGGACCTGGTGGTTTGAGAAATAGAGGATTGTGGCTGGAGATATTTTGGGGACCTGGTGGCTGATTAGCCAAGGGGAATGAGGCAAAGGGAGGAGACGGAAATGCTGTTCAGGTGTCTTGCTTGACAGCCTCGGTGGCTGGCCCTTCAGGGGATCAGGGTTGGGGGGGGGCAGGAAAGGGGAGGAGAGAGAGGTTGGGGGAAGCAGGTCTGGTAGGGGAAGATGGTGCATCTGGTTCGGAGGTGTTGAGTTGGAGGGAGATGTCCGGGGACAGTTGGCTGAACAAGTCTGGAGCGCAGGAGGACGCTCCTAGCTGGAGATGATGATCCAGAGAGTAAGCTGTGGTGCCCAGTACAGACAAAAGGAGCCAGGCCTGGGTGTCCAGACCAACTGTGGCCTTAGTGCTTGGTGGAAGTTGGAGGGTTGCCCCCCATTCAGTCTCTCTGACCTTCCACACGGTAATGAGGATCCCGCCCTCCTCACCCAGCGGGCCCCTCTGTAATCAGCTTCCCTGGGGATGTTTGAGCGAAATGGAATAGCGAGGCAGGCAGGGAAGAAGGGAGGGAGAACTGGTTATCGCTTCCCCTCAGCTCCAAGTGGATAATTACACAGCTCTCTGAGCCCCAGGACTGGGCCAGGCGGCAATCCATACAGACAGCCTCTCAAAATTAATGGGACTCCAAGGGGTTTGGGGTGGGGGAGCACCAAGGCTGAAAGAGGCTGAGGAGAGAGAAACTAGACTTGGGAAGACTGTGTCTGACAGAAAGAGCCCAAGGTACAGGGTCTGAAGCAGAGATGGAGGGAAAGAGCAGGAAAGTTGAAGCTCAGAGAGGTTAAGTCACCTGCTCAGAGTCACACAGCAACAAAGCTGGGATTTGGCCTCTGTTTGTCTGTGTCCAGAGTGCATGCTCTTCACCCATTCCATGGTGGACCTTCTCCCTCACTGAGAAGGTCCCTGGAAACAGGCCTTCAGCACACAAACCCTGCATCAGAGCTGCTTCCGGTCTGAGTGAAGGTGGGGACCTAGGGAAGAGCAGTGACTTTTGTAGATGTGAGGGAGGAAAAGGGAGCAGGTGTGACGGATCCTTCCAGTCAGCTCGCACGGGGCCCCTCCCTCCCCTGTTGGAACTGAGGGCACCTCTGCATCCCGCCCCTCCGCACCCCCAGCAGTATGCCTCTCTAGCATGCTTCTGGATTTATCTGGAGTTTGGTTTATAGTTATTGTGTCAATGGTAATCTCTTAGTTCTATAAATGTACCATGGCTATGTGAGATGTTATCAGTAGAAGGTATACAGGAGCTATTTGTACTATCTTTGTAGTTTTTAGATTCTTCCAAAATAAAAAGTTTATTATAAAAAACCCACAACCAACAGCAGATTGCAGCTGTTGGTTGGGGGCAGGGAAGGGGGTTAATGAGGGGAGAGGTCAGGGCCCCAGAGGGGAACTGGGGTGCGGAATATTGATGCAGGCCCCCACGGCAGTGTTCTCATATGAGGGCCCTCTGGCACTCGAGTTAAGCCAGTCGGGTCAGTATCATTCACCTAGGTCCCCATTGGCCATGTCACCAGGGCCTCAACCTGAGTCTACACTGTGTGCACTCAAGATTCAGTCCACTAGGAGGGGGTGAGGATGCATGGGTGGGGGGTTGTGAGGGGAGGGGAAGCACCAGAAATATCTACAACTTACTTCACATCTGTTACATGCTGGTAAGTCTCCTAAGCTGCTTCATATACAGCATCAATTTGAATTCTCACAAAATCCCATTTCCTGGAGGAGTCTGAAGCACAGAGAGGTTAAGTAACTTGCCTAAGGTCACACAGTATGTTCTGACCAGAACTCTTCTGATAGCCAGGATGGGAGACCTTTTAAAGTTTGCCCCATGAAAGGGACACACTGTAGGTACGGCAGGACTTCCGCATCTCCCAGGGCAGGAGCCACTGGACCAGCAGGTTTCTGGCGGCCTGCAGCTTGGGAGCCAGCAGGACTGAGATGGGCTCTGGCCTCTCTCCCGGGAGCTTCTTGGGCATCTCGGCTTGGCTTTTCTCTGCATGGTTGCTCTGTTCTCTCTTACACCTGGTCTCCAAGGCTATTCTGCCCGCTCTACTCCACAGTGGAGCTCAGCCTCTCCTCCTGGCCCCTGCGCCCACTGCTCCCAGTCTAGCTGAAGGAGTGACTGATTGGCCCAGCTCCTCCTCGTGATGATTGGCCACCCTTAGGTCCAGGTGTCTGTGACCTGGATGGGCAAGACAAGCAGGATTGTATGGTTCAGTGCCATGAGCCCCGGCTCTGCAGGTGGATTGCTTAGATTTGAATCCCACTTTCTCCCTGTGTGACCCTGGGCAAGTGACTTCACCTTTCTGTGCTCTCGGCTCATCCTCGGAGGTAACAGTGCTATCTTCTCCATGTGAAGACTGAATACATGATGCTGTGTGAATGAATGCATGCAGAGCCCTGGCCCAGAGGATGCACTCTGCCACCACCGCTTGTTGCCATTATTATTACTGCCATCATAGATCACGGTGTGTCTACTTGGCAGGGGCAGCGAGTAGGGGAGGGAGTGATGGACACCCCTCCTACACCCAGCCAGCCCAGGGACTGCTCATCCTCATGCTCCTAACCTGTCTGTGAATCTGGGTGAAAGACTTCCTAAGGAAGGGGAGAGTTCAGGCTTTAGGCTTCAAGGTGTGTGTGTGTGTGTGTGTGTCTGTGTGTGCACGCACACGTGGAGAAGTAATGCCCCCTCTCCCGCCCCCCACTGCCGTTCCTGAGCCCCTGGGCTATGGCCTTGCTTTGTCTCTTATGCCCTGACAGTGGTGAGGGAGGGCTCTTCCCTACCTCAGCAGAGCACAGGTAGATGTGTGTGTAAATGATAGGCTTTTAGGGGGAAAGTAAGGACTGTGCCTCACAATCAGGAATCTTCCAGGATTACAGAAGACTCTGACTGCATCTGGGTAAATGAGCAAGTGGGTGCTGGGAAAGGAAGGCAGATCTTGTGGGCAGAGCTGCAAAGCCTGAGCTCCTCCCATCCTGGTCTGTGGAACACCTACTTCTCCCACCTCAGAGTCCTGCCTAGAAGTCTCTCTGCACCCCCAACCCCGCCCCCTGCCTCCAGCTGCTGGGCACATTGGTGCAGATCGCAGGCACAAGAAACCTGAGGGCTCTGGTGCTAGGATGGCTCAGGCCTTCAGGTATGGGGCCCAGGCAAGGCGTGGGATGGGGAAGAAAGGCCAAGAGGAGGCTGAGTTATCCTAGCAAACAATAAGACATTGCACATGTGCACACCTACAAAGCACCTAGAAACATCTCTAGCTCACGGTGAGTGCTACCCAGGTGCTATTAACGCAAATGAAGAGAGACGAGAATGAAGAAACCTGTGTCAGAAGCTGCCAGAGTCCGCTGACAACCAGAACACAGCCTCCTCGGGACCCCACACCTGCTGGAGAGAGGGGACACCAGCACGGGATTCGGTGCTTGCTTTGTGCCAGATAAGGTTCATTTAATCCCAACAGCCACACAATGAGATGTGACGATCATCGGCCCATCTTCCAGGCGAGAAGATGAAGGCTGAAAGAGGTTAAACAACTCTTTTTCTGTTCATTTTGAGCACGCCAAGATGATGTCTTTGCACCTGCTCTTCCCTGTCTGCAGTGCTTATGCTCTGCCCTAAAATATTCACAAAGCCAGTATACGAAGCTGTAACAAATCACCCCCAAATTTAATAGCTTACAATCACAAGTATTTATTATCTCCAAGTTTCTGTGGGTCAGGAATTCTGGAGCAGCTTCAGGAGCACATGATGATGTTTATGGGAGCTGGGCACTTTTGCCTTTTTTGGCCTCTTCCCTTTTCAAAGAATATTTGAAAAATTACATTTCATGATTGTGTTGGTATAAAGGTAAATATATTAGTGTTATAAATTAAAAACATGTTCTTTGACCTAAAAGTTCCTTCTTTCTCCGATTTTAAAGGAAGTGTAAAACATTTTCTCTAGTCCTAAATGTCTTGTGGGCGCAAGGCACGGTGCCTCTTGTGTTTAGTGGACAAATTGACCCTCAGTGGCTTAGCCAGCTAGTTCTGGCTCAGGGTCACTCATGTGGCTGCAGTCACCTGAAGGCTTGACTGAGGCTGGAGGGTCCATTTCCATGATGGTGTACTCATGGTTACTGGCAGGAGGCCTCTGTTCCCCGCTGTGGGCCTCGCAATGGGTTGACCTGAGTGTCCTCATTGACAGCTGCTTCCCCTAGAGTGAGAGAGGGGAAAGTAGGGTGGACTCCTTTCATGCCATATCTTGGAAGTCGTCCATGGTCAAATATCATTACTTCTGCCACATTATTCTTGTGAGTCATTAAATACAGCTTGCATGTAAGGGACATAGGGGAAGGGAAATTAGGCTCCACTTTTTGAAGGCAGTGGATAGACATATTCAAAAACCATCATACTTGACTTCAGACAGGCCAAGACCCTTCCCTAAGTCACCTAATTTTGACCCTTGTTGCCACCCTCCAAGTCCCCTATAACACATCACTCAACTTATCGCTATCAGAGATTACCTTGTTCGTTGATCTGATTGTCTGTCTGCCCCAGCTGGAAGGGAAGCTCCTCCGTGGGAGGAGACCTTGTATGTCTGTTCTCTGCCATTGTTCTAGGGTCTAGCATAAAGCCCAGCACCCATGAGGCTCTCAGTAAGTATTTGGTGAACGAAGGAATGAGAGAATGAATGAGCGTTGGGGGTGGTGGTGGGAGAACCTGCGGTCACTTCAAACTGGTGGTGGAAGGGGCGTGTGTGAAGAGGCCGAAGCGCTCTGCTTGGGGTTTGTTGGCCTGGGATGGTCTCCAAGGCCCAGGGGATTGGGAAGAAGGTCTCGTAGGGAAGAGCAGGGTAGAGCAGTAAGGGAGTGAGAGGCCTGGAGAGGCTGGATGACCAGAAGGCATGGGATTACCTTGTGAGTGGGGACCCCAGATTATAAGATCTAGTGGGGTCTAGTTGCTACAGATGTAGGAACAGGAAAATTACAATGCATTATGGCAGATGCGTAACAGAAGTGTGTTCAGGACCCATTGGGCTGGACGCTGATGCTGACTGGTGACGGAGGACTTTGCTTTTGGCCACACCCTTGACTGTGGACTTTGCTCACTTGCGGAGGTGTTAGGGGATTGCTGAGTCCTGGGGAGACACTTGGCTTCTGGTCACTGCAAGACTGGCTCACCTGCCCGAGCTGCTCCATTCAGCCGCTGGGGGGCAGCAGAGGCCCAGGCTTGGCGGCAGCGCCCGGGCTCCTGCAGCCTCCGCCCTCAGAGCCGTTCTCTGCGGCCAGCTACCAGCAACCAGCTCCTGCTCCTGTAGGGGCAGAAGCTGCTGGGTGGGGTGGAGGTCCCAAGTTTGGGGTGTTCCAGTCTGTGCTCCTGCTGCTGAATTGTTCCTTCCACTCTCCCCTGAGCCTTCTCCTAGTATCCTTTCCTCCTCTACAAATCTTCCCCGAAGATGAAAGCAGGTGGGGGTAGGGTAGGGGCCTGGAAATTGTCGACTTCAGTAAAGGAGTTGGACTTTACCCTAAGAGCCATGGAAAGTTCACTGAAGTGCCTGATTTGTGTTTTCGGAAAGGTACCCCTGGCTACTGGGAAGCAGAAAGCACAGACAAGAAGCTGCTTCAATGGCCCAGGTGGGAGAGGGGTCGGAGAAGAACCAGTGAGACAATGAGGTGGATGGTGGGTACCCCCTGCTGGGACATGGGGAGAGCTGGGCTGAGTGCAGGGGGGCAGTGCTGAACCCCAGAATGAGCACACTATTGCAGTGATGGCAGAGGGTTCAGGACACAGGGCACCCCGCCCGGATAGGCCTGAGTTCAAGGCCAGGATTCCCTTCATGGGGGTGACAGCCGGCAGGAGGGGAGCAGCCCCCCATCCTAGATGGACTGGCTTGCTAGAAAGTGACTCAGGAACAGGGGCCAGGGACGCACAGCTGAGCACAAAGTGAGGTGTTGGGCTTGACCGTGGTGGAGTCTCTGACCAGAGCTAGGCTCAGAAGGGCAGCTGGCCCTCTAATCCCTAAAGGCTGTTCTCTCATGCCATGTGCTCCAAAGGTGCTGTCACCAGACATCAGGGACAGTGTGAGGAAACCCTAGAGGATTAGCCTGGTCTTGGCCCTGATCTCGAGTTGACTGAAGCCCTACACTTTTCTACTTGGGACTGAATCCACAGGCCTCACCAACCTTTGTGCCTGCTGCCTGCTGGCCTTCACCCCACCTGGCTCCAGGTCCTCCAGGTCCTCTAGGTTGGTACTGAGCTGGAAGCTGGCTGTGTGATCACAGGTGGCCTTGTGCCCAGAGACTACACTTGGGCTGGCTCTAGCAGAGGGCCTCGCTGCCTCCCAGGGCTCATAAGGGGGACTGCTACTCTAAACTCTTGCTGTAGGTGGTGAAGGACTCATCCCTGAGCCTCCAGGAAGGTTTGGCCCAGAGACTGCATACAGTTGGGCTGGGTCTAGCAGAGGGCCTGGCTGCCTCCCAGGGCTCCTAAGGGGGACCGCTCCTGTAAACTGTTGCTGCAGATGGTGAAGGACTCATCCCTGAGCTGCCAGGAAGGTTTGGGCTTGTGCCCCTCTCCCCCTTCCCACCGGCTCTTACTGGCATCTACAGCATTCTCTCGCTGCTCTCTTTTACCTGGCCAACTCCTAGTCATCTTTATGTCTCAGTTTAAATGCCACTTGCTTGGAAACAATTTTAGTGCACCCATTATTCTTTCTCAGAGCATCCTTTGCTTTTCCTGCAGTGTATTTATTACAACTTATTATACTTTTATTTTGAGTGAGAGAGTGAGAGAGAGAGAGAGAGAATGTGTGTGTGTGTGTGTGTGTGTGTGTGTTAACATCTTGACCCCCTAAATAGACTGGAAGCTCCCTGGAGACTGGAAGCATGTCTGTTTTACTCATCATTATAGTTCCCAGGCCTGGGATACTGCAGGCACCCTAAAAATATTTGCTGAATGGGTGAAGGAAAGAAAGAATAAATGCATTATGGATGCCCCTGGGGATGCCCTATGTGTTGGGAATTCATAAAGCCACAGAGTAAACCTGGCATCTCACTGGATCATCAATTTTACTTGATGGTAAGGAATTAGAAGTATTCTATTTACTTATTAATCAAATATTTTACATTACAAAAGTAATACATGTTCCTTGTCAAAATTCAATCAATAGGTGTTATTTTTATATTGAAACAAACTCTGACACATTATGGAGTAAAATGAAAAGTTCACTTGACTTTTAAAGAGAAAATAGGAGGCTTCAAAGACATTTTGAGCTTAAGAGGGGCCAGACTGGCCTGTGGTGCAGGCTCTTGCAGGGATGAGGTCACTCCTGTGGGTTAGGGCACCTCCATGGGAGAGGCTGAGAAACTGCTGTTAGGCAATTGCACTGTTGTTGGCATTGTGGCTGCAGAGCCCGGGTGCTGACTGCACTTGGAGAGAAAGCAAACGCCCGCTTTATATAACGAGAAGTGGGCTGGTCAGACTCCAGGGGCAGGGGCCTGGAGGAGAAGAGTGTTTTTACGGAGGAGTGGGGATGCAGCGAGGCTTTCTAGGGGGTATCAGGAAAGAAACCTTCCTGGTAATGATATAATAAAAATCCTTTGCAAAGAGTGAGAGAGTTTACCCCCAGGGCGAGGGTGCTGTAACAGGTCAGCCACTTCAGAGGGGCTGGCTGTCCCAGGCCGGGGGCATCAGGACTGGGGAGTACTGGGGAGGTGGGGAAGTAAGTGGCGGGGGGTGTGATTGGATTGGCTGAAGGGGTAACCCACGGCCATCCAGGGAGACCAGCATTGAGCGGGCCATGGAGAATGACACTGTTACGTGCAAAATGTACAGCTCGAAGTGGAGTCAAAGATGTGGGCCTGGAGCCTGACAGCTCTGGGTTCAAACCCCAGCTCTGCCGTTTTTAGTGATGTGACTTTGGTCAAGTCCTTTCCTCTCAACCTCATTTGCTCCATTGGCACAAGGGGAATCCTGATCACCATCTTGAAGGGGGTTGTGATGGTTCCATTAGGAATTTGTTCTCTGCACGTTCAAATCACCTGGGTAGTGTTTTAAAAAATACTGATGTCTGGGCTTCAGCTCAACTACCTGAAGCAGAATCTCTGGGAGTGCATCCCCAGCATCTAGGATGCTTTGGCAGAGTCCCAGGTGATTCTGTGTGCAGCCGGGGAGAATCCCTGCCAGAGGTGATCTGAACACAGCCTTGTGATTGTCTCCAGCAGAGGAAGAGGCTCTGGCTGCCCCAGGCTTTGTGGTCAGTCCACAAGCTGCTTTGTGCCTCTCACTGGGCTTTTCTCCTCTGCCTGGCTTGTTTGCTCTTTGTCTGGGTCCCAGCTGTCAGGGACAGGGCACGAGCCAAGTGCCCACCGGGATGCAGCTGCTTTCTGTCCAGTGGCCTTGGGAGTGACAGACGGATGCAGACCTACCGGGAGAATGACGCAGGGGTGGACAAGCCAGGCCGAAAGCGAGGAACACCCCTCCTTCCCCGCAAGGAAGATCCAGAAAGAGATTGACTTGGTGCTAAGCTTGAACTGCACCAGAAGCCCCGGGGATTGGGAGAGGGGTGTTAAAATACAGATCGCCAGGTCACCCATCCCAGGGCATCGGCTTTGGTAGGTCTAGGGTGGGGCTGGGAATGTGCACTTCTGACAGATTCCCAGGTGACACTGCTGCCCCCTGGACTATGCTTTGAGAAACCACTGACTTAGAGGCCCACAGAGAAGTCAGCTACACACCAGCTCCGCCCACACATACCCAGAGCCAGAGAGCAGCAGGCCCAGAGGAATGGCGGGCAGTCAAGCAACCCACAGACACACTCTAGTCAGAGGAGGCACCGAGGAGGCGAGAGACCCAGACACACATCAGCAGAGCTGGGGAGACAGGGACCCCAGTGTAGACCCAGGGAGGAGACACCTAAGGGACAGAGGCAGTGACATCCTGGTCCCTCACCCCAGCTCAGAGAATGACCTCGGGAGAGAGAGTGGTAGGGTGACCCAACGACAGACAGACAGACCTACTGGAGGACAGAGTAGGGTGGAGATTGGCAGTGTGTGAGCACCGAGCAGTCGGGGGGAACGACAGATAGATAAACTGACTGGAGGACAGAGAGGCGGGTAGAGATTCGCAGTGTGTGAGCACTGAGCAGCCGGGGGGAGCTCTAGGGTGTGCTGGTGCCAACGTGTACCCCTCAATTTTCAGGACATTTGCCAGTGAATTGTAAACCCTTAATTGTTAGAAGTTAGCCCTGGTGGGATTGTTCACCCTGGGTGAACACCCTGTAAACCCCATGTGCTGGCGACTTTAGAAGCAATGGCTTCTCTTTTCTGGCCTAGGTTTGACCCATGTGGGACTTTTTGCCGTTCTGCTCAAAGGTCAGGTCCTGCCACCTCCTCCAGGAAGCCTTTCTGACTGCTCCACCCATGCGGCAGATGCTTGTCTCCTGGGAGTTCTGTGGCGTCAGCTTCTCAAGCCTTCTGTGGATTTTTCAGGGCTTTGGTTCATTATTTCTGGTGTGACTCTGGGTTGTGTCACCCCCTTCCCAGCCCTCAGTGTCCCCAGTGGGGATTGGCTGAAGGATCCCTAGGGCCTCTTCCACTTGAACTAATTTGTGTTTAGTCTCTCTTTCCTACCTTTTTTGATTGTGTTCCCCTGTCCTTGAAATTTTCTTGAGTAAGGCCCATCAATATATGTATGTTCATTTATGAAACCTGTACATACATTATGAGATGTATATAAAGTATAAATTTAAAAGGATGAGATAAAAATACAAATAGAAGTTACTATGTGTGTATATATACACACATATAAATATATGTAAATAAATATATATTTATATATTTATTTTCAACAGTGCTTGAGAAGTAATATAAATATACATTAATATTATGTAACTGTAAATATTCTATTACTGTTATCAAATAATCAAACAGGGGTAGCTGTTCGCTCATTATCTGATAATAACAGTAATAGAATATTTACTCAGCGCTCTTGTTATGAGCTGGGTACTGTGCTAATTGCTTTACATGAATTGACTCTTTTAAGCTCCTTAACAGCCCTATGAGGTGGGCACCATCATCATCTCTACTTCCCAGGTGGGGAGACTGAGGCACAGAGATGGTGGGTAACTTGCCCACGATCACACAGCCAGTAGATAGTGTGACTGGGATTTGAACCCTGGTCCAGCCACCAAGCTCAAGTCACCTGTTAGAGGGCAATTGAGGGAGGTTCTGCCTCTAAGCCCTGGTCCCTCAACCGGCATGCTCCCAGACATGAGGACCATGCTGTCTGTGTCTGTTTTCTTTTTTTTTCTTCTTCTTTTCTTTTCTTTTCTTTTTTTTGAGACTGAGTCTCACTCTGTCACCCAGGCTGGAGTTGGAGCGCAGTGGTGTGATTTCAGTTCACTGCAACCTCTGCCTCTGGGGTTCAAGCAATTCTCCCGCCTCAGCCTCCCGAGCAACTGGGATTACAGATGCTCGCCACCACGCCCGGGTAATTTTTGTATTTTTAGTAGAGACAGGGTTTCACCATGTTGGCCAGGCTGGTCTCAAACTCCTGACCTCCAGTGATTCACCCGCCTTGGCCTCCCAAAGTGCTGGGATTGCAGGTGTGAGTCACCGCGCCCGGCCCATGCTGCCTGTTTTCATTAGAACCACTGCTAAATAGTCTCTGAGAACTTCTTGGACTTCTGGTGTCCTGTCCAGGAGCTGTAGCTGCATTATCTCATTGACTCCTTCCTCAAACCCCACCAGGGCAGTATTGCTATCTTTACAAAGCCTGAGCCCAGGAGGCAGTGCCCTTCCCAGGGACCTGGCTGGGCACTCTCCTGCCACCCTGGTTGAGCAGGAGGGTGAGATTTCCCTATAAACATTAGGAGAACATTAGGAGATACATCAAGCTGCCCTAGAAACTAGGCTCTAGTTAAGTGCTTGAAAAGTAATTATAAACTCCAGAATATCTTTCAGCCGAGCAGGTGGCTGGAAAATTAGAAATCTATTTCTGAGACACCTTCTGCTTTCCAGAAAGGCTGAGGTTATGTTTCAGGCAGGTCAAGTGCTGGTGGCCTCTGTGGAGTGTGTGTTTGTGTGTGTGTGTGTGTGCACGCGTGTGCGTGCGTGCAGGGTGCAGCACTGAGGGGCCAAGGAGAGAGGAGATGCCAGTCTGGGGGTGTAGCTGTCATGCCTGCCCGTCCCTGGCACTCCGTGCAGTGTGGAGGCGGCAGGCGCCTCCTCTCTGGTGTCACCCCTTGAGAGCTGGGTTGCTAGGACACCGGAGCCGAGGAGATGCCAGTTGATTTGCCAAACAATTTTTCTTCCAATTAGGAATAATTAGACAAAGGGAGAAAGTGTGTGCTTTCATGGTGGCAAGAGAGTCTTGGAGCTTGGGGACCCCGAGGAGCTGTTAGGGTTTCGTGGCTGAAGATGGTTAGGAGTGTTGCCCCACCCCTGGGAAGGAGCCTCTTTCTGGACCCATGGCACCCACCTTGGGGGAGAGAGGAGCAGATCTCACATTTATTAAGTGTCTACTACATGTGTGCAGCCCTCTTTCATGCTCACGACAAGCCAGGAAGAGGGACTAGGATCTCGTGTGGTCTCTTCACTGCTTGCAGCCATGCTGGGCTCCCTCAGTTCCCAAACTTCTTGAGGTTTTTGCACACACTCTTCTGTCTGTCCAGAGTGCTTGCTCTCCTTTATGTAGCTGGCTCCTTCTCGCCCTCCAGGTGACCACTCTTATTATCCACAATAGGCCCTCATGCCAGTTTTCCCCCTCAGCCCCTGGCTGCCTCCCTGCGTGGTACTCATTATGGCTTGCAGTTATTTTATTTGTTCGGTCACTTGTTTTCTCATCTGTCTTCCTAGCTAGAACATCACATTCGTGAAGACAGTGTGTGGCACATGGAAAGGTCTCAGTAAATATTCGTGGAATGAATGAATGAAGATCTCTGTTCAAAAGGAAGTGGAGGCTTAGCGAATCTGAAGTTCTTCCCTATGGTCTGCAGCTCAGTAAGGGGTAGTGGGGTAGACCCAGGCCTTCACCTTGTGTCCCCCTTGCACCCAAGCTGGCGCTCTTCCCATGGCATCACACTGCCTGCAACCAGGGGCGGCCTCTGTCTGTTCCCCTCTTTCCAAAGAGGCTTGCATCAAGGGAACGCTGCTGGGCCTCCTTGGATACAAAGACTCCAAGTGCTGGCAATGGAGCAGTGCAGGGTAGTGGTCCCTGGAGTCTACCTGTCTGGGTTCAAATTCCAGACCTGGGCTGGGTTCGGTGGTTCACACCTGTAATTCCAGTACTTTGGGAGGCCGAAGTCGGGGGATCATGAGGTCAGGATATCGAGACCATCCTGGCCAACATGGTGAAACCCCATCTCTGCTAAAAATACAAAAATTAGCTGGGTGTGGTGGTGCGTGCCTGTAATCCCAGCTAGTCAGGAGGCTGAGGCAGGAGAATCGCTCAAACCCGGGAGGCGGAGGTTGCAGTGAGCTGAGATCATGCCAACGCACTCCAGCCTGAGAGACAGAGTGAGGCTCCATCTCACAAAACAAAACAAAACAAAACAAATCCAAAATTGCAGCTCTGCCTGGCTGGGCCTCAGTGCTCCTGGCTGTGGTGTGGAATAACAACAGAACCCATTTCTCAAGGGTCTTGTGAGGATATAATGAGACAATGCACGTGGAATGTTTAGAGTGGTGCCTGGCACATAGGAAGTGCCTCCTATGATATAAGTTGTGGGAAAAACTGGGGTGACAGACAGCTTTGATCCTTCCCACTTGTGTCAGTGACACATAGTGGGCCAGATGATGCGGCCCTTTAGGTGCCTGGCATAAATTATTCATCTTGGCATCTGAGGCCTCAAATTCTTAAGAGCTCCACTATTAGGAAGCTGAGAGAAGCTAGCCAATGTGAGAGAGCCCAGTACAGTGTCTGGCACATAATAAGTGTTCAGTAAAATGGCAGTTGAACCACTCTTGAAATAGCCAGGCCGAAAGTCCAACTGACTGTCAAAACTCTCCACCTGGGTATGCCTTTGGTCCCTCAAATGCAAGAATAAAAATAGCTACTGAATTATAAGGCCACTGTGCCTGGCTTTTTCATGTACTTTTAACTATTTGAAATTATCCTGTTTAACTCATTTATTACCTATCTCTTCCCACTAGAATGAAAGCTCCAGGAAAGAGGGATTTGTTTCCTTTTTCATTGCTCTTTTCTCCATGCCCAGGGCAGTGCCTGGCTCATAGCAGACCTCCAGGGAAATATTTGTTGAGTTAATTGCCGTCATGTCTGTTATGGATCCTGTATTAGACTCCTATTGTTGTAACCAATGACCACAAATGTTATGATTTAAAACAGTAACATATTTAATATCCTACAGTTCTGGAGGGGAGAAGTCTAAAATGGGCCACAGTTTGTGTTCGTTTTGGAGGCTCTGGGAGATCATCTGTTTCCTTGCCTTTTCTATCTTCTAGAGGCTTCCCACAATCCTTGGATTGTGGTTCGGCATCACTCCGACCTCTGATTCAATCATCATGTCTCCTCTGACTCTGGCCCTCCTGCCTCCCTCTCAGACCACTCAGAGAATCCAGTATAATCTCCTCATCTGAAGATCCTTAGCTCGATCATACCTGCAAAGTCTCTTTTGCCCTATAAGATAACAGTCACAAATTCCAGGAATTAAAATGGGAACATCTTTAGGGGGCTGTGATTCTGCCTGTTGCAGGCCTGATACCCCATCTGTTCTTTCCGATGATTTATTCTCTTTCTCTCTACTTTCTTCTTTCTCCCCCATCCCACCGCCCCACACCCCTGGCCCCCCAGGCTCTACAACATCAAAGGTCTGCCTTCAAGGACAGACCATGGTTTCTCTTCCCAACGGCTCTTCGCTCTGAACTCTGGGAGTGATAAGGGGATTCTAAGAATTCTTAACATTTAATATTCAGGTGCTCTGGTACACTGTAGTGTTGTTAGGCACTGAAATGCAGGCAATTTTTGTTGTACAGGTATTTTTTCAGTATTTTAGAAACATCTGAATCACAGCTGTCTGAAGTCTACTCAGAGAGTGATACACTGCACTAAGATTTCCAACTAAACAAAGGTGTATTCACATAGAAGGCATGCTGATCACCTTCCGGCCCTCTCTGAGACCCTTCCAAGTCCTCTTAGTGTGGATTTAATTCCCTCACCCTGGGCGATAGTGAAGATGCAGAGCTGAATGTCTTTCCCCTGTTTCAGCCACTGTGTTCCCTTTAGAGCCACTTTGGGTCTGTGATGGAGTCTACCTAGGATCAGGTGGTGGGGAGGACTTTAAAGAAAATGGGAAGAAAGTTTGGTTAGGAGACTTAGGAGAGAAGAGAGTGGAAAAGGTATAGGGAGATTTCCTAGACCCAATTCTCAGACTTCTCCACTCTCTTCACCAATTTACTTAACCAACCCTCATTAAGAACTTAACATGTGGCCGGGCGCGGTGGCTCAAGCCTGTAATCCCAGCACTTTGGGAGGCCGAGACGGGCGGATCACGAGGTCAGGAGATCGAGACCATCCTGGCAAACACGGTGAAACCCCGTCTCTACTAACAAATACAAAACAAAAAACTAGCCGGGCGAGGTGGCGGGTGTCTGTAGTCCCAGCTACTCGGGAGGCTGAGGCAGGAGAATGGCATAAACCCGGGAGGTGGAGCTTGCAGTGAGCTGAGATCGGGCCACTGCACTCCAGCCTGGGCGACAGAGCCAGACTCCATCTCAAAAAAAAAAAAAGAACTTAACATGTGGCCGGGCGTGGTGGCTCACACCTGTCATCCCAGTACTTTGGGAGGCTGAGGTGGGTGGATCACTTGAGGTCAGGAGTGAGGCAGGTGGATCACTTGAGGTCAGGAGTTCAAGACCAGCCTGACCAACGTGGTGAAACCCTGTCTCTATTAAAAATAAAAAAATTAGCTGGGCATGGTGGTACATGCCTGTAATCCCAGCTACTCAGGAGGCTGAGGCAGGAGAATCATTTGAACCTGGGAAGCAGAGGTTGCAGTGAGCTGAGATTGTACCATTGCATTACAGCCCGGGTGACAGAGTGAGACTTTGTCTCAAAAAAAAAAAAAAAAAAAAAAAAAAAAAAAAAGAATGTGACATCTTAACCTGTGCCAGGCACCTTTCTAAGCACCTTATATATATTAATGAATTTACTCTTCAAAACAACCCATTGAAGTAGGTCTTATGATTAACCCTGCTTCACAGACAAAGGCACAGAAAGGATAAACAACTTGCTCAAGGTCTCACAGTGATGAGCGGAGCTGGACTGGACCCAGGCAGTTTGGCATTGGATCCCACGAGTTCACTACTGCACGATGCTGGATTTTGCCTGATAGCTAAATTCCCTCTGATTTTCTCCTCCTTCTTCCTAAGCCAGCTCTGATATGGTTTGGCTGTGTCTCCACTGCAATTTCATCTTGAATTCCTGCGTGTTGTGGTAGGGACCTGGTGGGAGGTCACTGAATCATGACGGCAGGTCTTTCCCGTGCTGTTCTAGTGAGAGTGAATAAGTCTCACGAGATCTGATGGTTTTAAAAAGCAAAGTTTCCCTGCACAAGCTCTCTTCTCTCGTCTGCCACCATGTGAGATGGGCCTTTCACATTCGCTATGGTTGTGAGGCCTCCCCAGCCACATGGAACTGTAAGTCCAATAAACCTCTTTCTTTTGTAAATTGCCCAGTCTTGGGTATGTCTTTATCAGCAGTGTGAAAATGGACTAATACAAGCTCCTTCCTCATGGGCCCTGCTCCTTCTTCTCTGATAATTTATTTTGGCCAGGATCTTGTCTCCATCATTATACCTGGAGAGACTCAAACCAGAAAGATGGAGGAAGCTTAGTTATTTATCCTGGCCCATCTCAGATAAAGCAGTATTTGAGGACCCTGTGTGGGTTCAGTGGTGATCATAGTTTGCTTTTTAAAAAATTGGCATTTTAGTATCCTTTTAACAAATTATGGAAATGCAACAAGGGATTATTTTGCTCCAGAGCTGCAGCCACTAGGTCAGAATCAGAGCATGGTTAACGATGAGGCCATGGGGCAGTGACCTGGAGCACCCGCCTATATGGAATTCCACACCTCTTCGGAATAAATTGCAAACTAACTGAGGTTTCCTTACCAGACCCTGTATGTGGCACGTAGAATGTCAATGAGTCCTGCTTCTGCGACACCCTCAAAGGGAACACTCCACAACATCTTGGACATAGGTTATTTCTTTTACTTCAAATAGCAGTTCTATGAAGTATGCATTACTATGTGCATTTTATAGATGAGAAAATTAGGCTCAAAGAGGCTCAGTAATCTGTCCAAAGTCACAGCTAGTAAGAGGCAGAGCTGGAGGGTGAACGTGGAGTTGGCTGTGTCCAGGGCTTGTGGTTTTAATGTCGTTCCTCTGCTGCCCCAAGAGGTGGATAGTGGGGGAAGAAATGGCCTGCAACGCTTCCTCCTCCCTCTCCATCTCACAGCCAATGTGGGGCAAAAGTGCCTGCAGTGAACTTAGGTCTGCGGCTCGTAATAAGTACTTGTGTGTTGTGGAGGTGCAAGCATTGTGACTGGAAGAAAAGAGAAAGGAAGGAAGACAAGTAGGCTTCAAGAAAGAAGTGGCATTTGAATGAGGCCTTTGATACAGGGAAGGGCCTGTCTCCATTTATGACTGTGTGCACATGGGTGGGTTCATTCACTTATGATTTCCTGAACCTTTACTATGTGCCAGATCCTATGCTGGGCACAGAGTACACATTAGTGAGTAGAAGAGGCATTGCCCTGCCCTCTCTAAGCTACAGTCTGTGGCAGCACTATCCAAGGGAACTTTCTGGGCCGATGGAAATAACTCACAGTGTTCAGTGGAATAGCCACTGGCCACATGTGGTTACTGCAGGTTTGAAATGTGGCTAGTGGCCGGGCGAGGTGGCTCACGCCTGTAATCCCAGCACTTTAGGAGGCCAAGGCGGGTGGATCATGAGGTCAGGAGGTCGAGACCATCTTGGCTAACACGGTGGAACTCCGTCTCTACTAAAAATACAAAAAATTAGCCGGGCGTGGTGGTGGGCGCCTGTAGTCCCAGCTACTCAGGAGGCTGAGGCAGGAGAATGGTGTGAACCCAGTAGGCAGAGCTCGCAGTGAGCCGAGATCATGCCACTGCACTCCAGCCTTGGTGATAGAGTAAGACTCTGTCTCAAAAAAAAAAAAAAAAAAAAAAAAGAAAAAAGAAAAAAAAAAGAAATGTGGCTAGTGTGACAGGAACTGAATTTTACATTTTTAAATTAATTTTGTATTTAACTTTAGTTAATTTAAATTTGAATAGTCACACGAGGCCAGTGGCTGTGCTATTGGACAGTGCAAGTTTAGAGGGAAAGGCAGACAGTAAACATAAAGAAGTGCTTATGGTGATGAGTGCTATGCAGGAAGCAAGACCCAGTGGATGAGAATAATGGGGAGTGTCCTATTTAGACTGAGTGATCAGAGGAGGCCTCTCTGAGGAGGTGATGGTTCAACAGAGACCTAGAAGATGAGTGTGGGCCATAGGAAGAGTCAGGGGCAGAGGGAAGAGTGGGAGAGAGGCCCTGAGTAGGGAAGGGGTGGTGTGCCTGAGGCAGTGCGAGGAGGCCAATGGGTGAGAGTGTTATGGGCGAGTGGAGGGGATGCAGGAGATGAGGTCAGGGCATGAGGGGAACAGGGTCTGATCATGTAGGCTTGTAGACTCGGTTAAGGAGTCTGCACTTATGTAAAGTGCAAATGATGTCACAAAAAGGTCTCTTGCTCTGACTGCCACAGATTGTAGGTGGCGACAGTGGAAAAAATGACCTCAGGGAGGAACTATAGCAATGGCCCAGGGTTGGGGAGATGGGGGCATGGAGTGGAATGATGGCTTTGGAGATGAGGGATTTGACTGAATTCAAGACATACTTTCAAGGCAGACATGGCAGATAGCCTGGCTGTGAGGGGTGAGGAAGATTCTCAGGTTCTTGGCCCGAACCACTGGGCAAATGGTGGAACCATTTTCAGAGAAGAGAAAGTTAAGAACAAAAAATCAAGAATCCAGGCAGTTGCATGGTCATCCAGATGGTTGCTGAAGTCGGAGGGAAGCTGAGTGTTTATCTGATTATGTTGTGTCTCTGTGGGCTGAGTATGTGAGCACAGTCTGTGTGGGCGAGCATGCATTGATGTTTGTACACATTTTTGCTTTGGGGAAAGTAAATGCATCCATTTGGGGTGGGGTGAGTGTGTATGCACATGAAGGTCTGTATTTGGATGACTATAGGAATGTCTGCACACATCTGTGCAGGTGTGGGTGGGGTCAGTGTATGTGAGTGTGTACCTCTGTGTGTGTCTGCACGTGGGGTGAGAATGTCTGTCTCGGGTTCAGGGTGAGCCCAGGCCTCGTTTATATCTGTGAGATGCGTATAAGGGAGGTTTGTGTGTATGCATCTGTGTGTATGCAGGGTGAAGGCGTGCACGTGTGTGGGGTGACTGTGTGCAAGTTGCTGTATATGTGTGGATGCAGCAAGTGCGTATCTTCAAGCACGAGGGTGGAGCTGCATGTAGTTGCCCATTTCTTCCTCTATGAGGCGTGAGTGTGTGTGGTGTAGGGTCTGTGAATGCACATCTATTTGGGGGATCATATGCACAGACCTGTGTGTGTCTGTCTATGGGGAGAGTGCATGCACATACATGTACAGGCATGGAAGGGGAATGTTCCAGGGATAGGTGTATATGGGGGCGTGTGCCCATCTGTGCTGTTTGAAGCTCCTGCAAGTCACAGAGGCAGCAGCCTGCAGAACGTGTTACGTCATGTTTATAGGTCTCTCAACTTTAAAGCATTTTAAATTTCCAACCCAAGGTGACCCCAGTGGATGGCAGAGCCATTTGTTCCTTGCTTCGATTTAAAAAGAAAGTTTCCAGAGTAGAATCCCTTCTGCCCCCAGCGGGGCAGTCCCACCTGATTCTTTGACTCTTCAGTGGAAGGAGGACCCAGACGTGGGTTCCCAAACAGTTTGGGTGGATGGGGACATGGAGAGCGAGCTGGGGAGAGAGCTCCTTGAGTGTGGAGAAGGAGGAGGAGTAGAGGCTGGAGTGATAATGGGAACGAAGAGGTGGGAAGAAATCAAGCCCTCTCCTCACTAGGGCAGGCCCAGGACACAAAGGCTTGCAGACGTGATCTCTTTTGCATACCCTCTTTCTTTCTTGTCTTCTTGAGGATTCGCACTTGGCCTTTTGCTTCTCACACTACACACACTCCCTGAGCAACTTGACCTCTAGCTGCTCAAGGCAACCCCTGATACCATAAATCCCTTTCCAAGCTGCCCTGGGCACCTTCTGGGACCCCTCCTGTGTGCCTTTGTCAACCAAGAGTGTCCACCACTTTCGTTTCATTATACTGCAAGTTGCTGTGGTGATGTCTCCTGTTCCTATTGAAGCCCAGAGTGTCAGCTGTGTCCCCCAGACAGAAGGGGGAGGGGCCACAACTCCTGCTTGTCACAGTGTGTGCTGAGGGCCTGAGGGGCTGCTCCCAGCTCAGCTGCTTGCAGAGACCCACGGAGGTAGGAGAGAAACAGCTCCTCAAACTTCAACTTGTAAAGGTGAGGAGATGGAGGCCACCTTGTGCCAGATCTCAGGGATGAGGTGGTTGGGGTTGTGCTGGAGCACTGAGTGACACACCAGAGCTGTGCTAGAACCTCCTTTACCTTCATCTTTGGACCAAGTTTGGACCTCAGTTTTCCTTTCCCTTAGATGAGTTCTCCCTCCTTCATGGCAACAGCTCCTGGTGGGCCTGCCTTACCCCTCCTGCAGATGTGCTAGAGTCCAAGGATGCACATAGATTGAACCCTGGCTCTCAGACCTCTGCACCCGTTGATACCACCTCTCTGGTGATCTCACTTGCTAGCCATTTGGGTCTCATTTGAAACAGATATTTATCATAACACGTTTTTCTGGCTTTGAATCAGGCATGAATCTGGGGCTTGGAACTGAGTTCCATAGGGGTCTCTTTCTTTACCATTGGTCAGTTGTAGACTCTCAGGATGGACCTCTCACCCCACCAAGGGATAAGCCTACAATCTGGGTCTCCTTAACATCCTTTCCACCATGGGACTTCCTGGACCAGATCTTGTCATGTCCCTTGAACTTACCTTGTAGGAATTCTGTCTATACCCCCAGCTGGTAAGGGGGCAGGAGAATCCTCAACAAAGACCTGGGGATGTGTCTTTTGGAAACTTAAGGCACCTTAAAGCCAAGTTGATGACTTTTTTTTTTTTTTTTTTTAAACAGAGTATCGCTGTGTCACCCAGGCTGAAGTGCAGTGGTATGATCTCAGATCACTGTAACCTCCACCTCCCGGGCTCAAGCGATTCTCCTGCCTCAGCCTCCCTAGTAGCTGGAATTACAGGTGTGTATCACCACGCCTGGCTAATTTTTGTATTTTTAGTAGAGACATGGTTTCACCATGTGGGCCAGGCTGGTCTCAAACTCCTGGCCTCAAATGATCTGCCTGCCTTGGCCTCCCAAAGTGCTGAGTCACAGGTGTGAACCACTGCATGCAGTCTTTTTTTAAATAAGAAAAATAGTCTTATTGTTTCGTAGAAATAGTGTCTAATCACTGTGGAGTAGGACAGCTTAATGGCTAAGCACATGGACTCTGGAGCCTGGCTGCCTGGGTCTGACTCCTGTCTTTGTCACTTTCTGGCTGTGTAACTGTAGGCAAGCTATTTGACCTCTGCGAGCCTTAGTATTCCAGTCCTCTAAGATAGAGGTAATAGCAGTATCCACATTGTAGCGTTGTTATTAGGATAAGATGAGTTAACATATGTAAGGGATTTACTGGAGTCTGCAGCACAGAGTAGGTATAATAGATGCACCTTCATTATTATTCTTGAACACTTTCAATGCGGAAGAAAGCAAAATCGACACCAAATGCTATCACCCAGGGGACCTTCATCCAGACATCTCTCTTGGGGCTAAAACACACATAGTTTTATATAAATGTGATTTATGATAGGTATTGTTCACATACCTTTTTTTCTATTTAACCGTCTGTCTTAGAGATTTTTCCATATCAGTCCCTATAGATCTACTTCATTCTTTGAAAATTAGTATTAATGAGCTACAATTTTTTTGCCTGATCTATCACTGACTTGTGGGAGTGAAGGTTGTTTTCAGTTCTTCTCTATTGCAAACAATACTGTGTGTGTATGCTATGCATATGTCTTCTTTTGCGTTTGAGCTGTTATCTCCTTGGGCTGAATTCTAGAAGTGGGAACGCTGGGTTAAAGAGTACGCACATTTTTACATCTTGATATATGTGGCCAAGCTGCCCTTTGGAAAGGTTGTCCCAGTTCCTAGTTTACACTCTTTCTGTTCTCTCTCTTTGATGTCTTCTTGTTAAACCTTTTTCATTTTGATTTTGGGTCTCCCATTATGTCCCCCTTGTGCCCTGAGGTAAGGCCACCTGGATGCAGAAGGAAGCTGGATGAACACTTTTTTTTTTTTTAAATTGGTCCATGAGATCATGAGCTGCCAGGAAAGTGTTGCCACTGAAGGCACTTTCTGATGTGGCCGTTGAGGGGCCTGCTGTGCCACTGCAGTTCTTCCTGAAGCAGAAAGGGTGAACTGTGAAGCATGAGGAAGCCTGTTGAAAAGTGACTTTGATGAATGTTAAGCATTGTTCTCTCCAGGCTGCAGATCGAAGCAGCCTGGTTGATTTTACCGGATTTTGCATGTGAATAGAGGCTTGGAGTGGCAGATTACCCTTTTCAAAGATGGTCACAACAATAGCGTCCATGCCATATGTTTGTGTACAATGGGAACCTTGCCATGCCCCATCAAGAGGTGGAGTCTAATTCCCTTCTTCTTGAATCTAGGCTGGCTTGTGACTGCTTCGACTAATGGAGTCTGGTGGAAGGGATGCCCTGCTTGAATTCTGGAACCACAAATTTGGGAGTAAAATAAAACGGTGGTCATTCTACATTTCGGGGGTCATCTATTACACAACCGTAATATCTGGAATGTTTAGCTACTGCTTACTGGGGAAGACAGTCCAGTGAAGTGCAGCAGTTTTCAACCTTAGGGTACCTGAGAGTCAACTGGAGCTCTCGTGAATGACGCAGATTCCTGGGCTCCACCTCCAGAGGTTCTGACTCACTAGACTTAGTGTGGGGCTGAGAAATCTGCATTTTTAAAATGAGCACCCTAGGAAATTCTGACACTGGGTAACCAACCGAAAACTTTGGTGCATCATGTGAGAGCAAAAGCTGAGGAGCCAGAAAGACTTGGATCTGAATTCTGGTTCCGTGGCTACCATCTATCTGTGCCTTCGTTCCTCATCTATAGAGTGCAGGCAACCATGTTTCCTACTTCATGGTGGTATTGAGGGGTTAGATGAGATAATGTGTGTGGTCCTTACCATAGTCCTGACACGTAATGAATACAAGGAAATAGTGTTTGACATTGTAGCCTCATGGGGCAAGGATTCTTAAGGGTTCTCCCCAGTGCTTTGATATTAAATAGAAAATGTTGTGTTTGGGTGTATTTAACTAGGAATGGGGTCCACAGTTTTAATCAGATTCTCAAAGAGTCCTATGTCTAAAGAAGGTTGAGAACGCTCAAGAGAAAGTTTCTGCTGTTTGACCTGGCTCCAGCCTCAAGAGCCCCTTTTCCTTCCAACTGAAGCCTCTTGACCATACCCACGGGGTTGGCTTCATCCCAGAGCATGAAAGAATGACTTTCAGGTGTCCTAGTTTCACCTTCTGGGACTCAGTGAAAGTATAAGGTGGTTGGAACAGCATGGACAAAGATCTGGAAGTGGGGTTGAGCTGGAGCCCACAGGAGGCGGCAAGCTGATGATCAGAGAAAGAGGCAGTTTAGAGTCAGATCACAAATATTTAGAATGTCCAGTTAGGGAGTAAAGAAATAGGGAGGCAAGGCCACCTTCTGAGCAGGAAAGTGGCAGGATCATCTCTGCGATTGAGTAAGACATCTCCGTGATGCTGGTTGAGGCAGGATGGTGGCTTGGTTGTTAAGGCAAGGGAAGAACCCTGGATTCAGGAACAGGCTCAGTGCAAAGGCAAACTGCAATGTTCCTGCCTGGGAATTTTGGAAGCGCTGTTAGCAGCTGACTGCTTCTGTACCTCCCCTGCCTGGGCGTGTGTGGTTGACGGAAGAGCAAAGGACTCCATTCTTTGGGCTGGAATGCCAAGGCCTGGGTGGTGGTGTGGCACAGGGAAAATTAAACTCCGGCTGTGTCCTTGAGTAAGCCACTCCTCTTCTCTTGGCCTCAGTTTTCCAATTAGTAGAATGAGGGGTTAGGAGACCTGGGTAGGTTTGTGACTGCTTCATCCTGTTTCTTGGAGCCCTGCTATCGCAGAGTAGGAATGGCAAGCGTGTTTTAACTTCTGTGCCACTGCTGTCTGGAGTGTGTGCTGAGCTGGATTCTGAAGTGGAATCTGGGCTCAGTGGGGAAGAGCTCTGATAGATTAGCAATGCCTTCCCTGGTGACTTGGACAGTGGCCTGTCTCGTTAATGTCCCATCATATGGAAACCTTATGTTCACATGGCATGACTTTAGTCACTCAGGTTAATATCTATGTCACAATTTTTGCTCTGTCTATATACCATCTCAATTAACTTAATGTAAAATTAGTATTTCTTAAAAATGGACTCATTTTGAAATTATATTGATTATTTACATGATTGTGAATCAGGATTATTTAAAAACACACATGCAGCTAAGTCTAATTTTTATTCCTAATCCCTTTCCCCTGTTCTTGCCCGTCCTCCCAGAGACAATTGTTTTTATTTGTTTTTGGTTTATCTTTCTATTGTTCCTTTTTGCAAGTTACATAGTACATTGTTACTTTTCTAAACTCTGTTGATCGGTAAAAGGGCCAAAATGTTATTTTCTTTTTCTTATCTAAATTAAAAATGATAATCTTATTGTAGTATAATTGTGGTATAATGTATATACAGAAAAGTACACACATCTTAAGTGTACAGCTCCGTGAGTTGAAAATTGGAAACTCAAAGAGTGAATGTATCCATCTAATCAACTCTCAGGTTAAGAAAAGAAAGTGTTCCCAGGTCTCCGCAAACATCCTGCAGGGTTACCAGTTTATTAGATGTTTGGGCATCTTCTTTTTTGGAGTGCCTATGTCTTTGGGTAATTTTTCATTTGCATTTTATCTGCCTTTTTACAACTGGTGCGTAGGGCTTCTTCATACATTGTAGTTGTGTGTCTAATGTTGATTACAAATATTGCAATAATATTCTATTCTGTGGTTTTTATTTTACTCTCTCAGTGGTGTCCTTTGAAAAAAAGAAGTTCTGAATTTTGAAATAGTCTGGTTTATCGATCTTTTTCTATATGATTAATAATTTTTTGTTCCGTTTAAGTAACTCTAACCCCAAAGGCATAAGGCCCTCTTACGTTTATCATCTAGAAGCTTTCTTGTTCTATCTTTAAAATGTAGGATACTTGGAACAGACTTTTGTGTATGTTAAGGTAGGGGTCTGAATTCCATTTTTTCCATACAGCTATCCCACAGACCCAGCACCATTTATTGAGAAGACAATCCCTTTCCCCTGTACTTCAGGAATTCCATCTAAAAAAATTGAGTATCATTTTGAATCATGAGTTTGACGCGCTAAATTATTTTTGTAAAATACATTAAAGTAGATATATATGTGAAAATAAAAAATGTTTAATGTGCATTAAACCACCTAAAATCATCTTACGTATGACACTTTAGGAAACCCTTCAGTGGGATGTTGAGATAACAGCCACAGGTAAGGGAAGAAATTCTCAAAGTACATTTTAAAAATTCCTTTAAGAATTCATTATATAAGAAGTTCATATTTGTTTTAGAAGCAATAGAAAATACAGTTAACTATAAAGAAATAAATAAAAATCCCCTATAACCCTCTTACCCAGAGGTAAATACTCTTGCCATTTTGGTATATTCTTTTTTTTTTTTTTTTTTTTTTTTTTGAGACGGAGTCTCGCGCTGTGTCACCCAGGCTGGAGTGCAGTGGCGCGATCTCGGCTCACTGCAAGCTCCGCCTCCCAGGTTCACGCCATTCTCCTGCCTCAGCCTCTGAGTAGCTGGGACTACAGGCGCCCGCCACCACGCCCGGCTAGTTTTTTGTATTTTTAGTAGAGACGGGGTTTCACCATGTTAGCCAGGATGGTCTCGATCTCCTGACCTCGTGATCCACCCGCCTCGGCCTCCCAAAGTGCTGGGATTACAGGCTTGAGCCACCGCGCCCGGCCTGGTATATTCTTTTTCAGCCATTTTTTTCCCCCATACACACACACACACACACACACACACACACACACACACACTGTATTATATAAAAAAGGGGTAATGAAATACATACTATGTTGTATCCTTAATTTTTACTTAATGTGTTCTTAACAACTCTTCGTGTCGATAAATCATATTTTTACATAATAATTTTATTAGATGTCTAGGCGTGATATGCTAACTGGCTCCCACTTCTTCCATTCTCCTAAATGTAGATTCTTATTCCTTTCTTCCTGTCGCTAAGCCCTTGCCTTCCAGACCCTCAATTTAATAGTACCTACCACCAAGCTGAAGAAATAAAGCCAGACTGGGTGCGGTGGCTCACGCCTGTAATCCCAGCACTTTGGGAGGCCGAGGCAGGCGGATCACGAGGTCAGGAGTTCAAGATCAGCCTGGTCAACATGGCAAAACCCTGTCTCTACTGAAAATACAAAAATTAGCCGGGTGTGGTGGCATGCTCCTGTAATCCCAGCTACTCAGGAGACAGGAGAATCGCTTGAACCCAGGAGGTGGAGGTTGTAGTGAGCCGAGATCATGCCACTGTACCCCAGCCTGGGCGACAGAGCAAGACTCTGTCTCAGAAAAAAAAAAAAAAAAAAAAAAGAAAGAAGGAAAGAAAGAAAAAAAGTCCTCCTTTGATTCCTCCTTATCTGATTCCGTTTTCCTTCCTGTCTCCTGAGTCACCATCATCTACAGCTAGTGCTTCTAAATAATTTACCTTGCCATGTATGATGTGCACTTTTACTATATTCAAGTATATTCATTAACAATATATAGTATTGCTTTGTAGGTTTAAAAATGTATATGTAAATGACACCGTACTGTACACATCTTTTTGCAGGATACTTTCTTTACTCAAAATTATGCTTCTAGGTTTTATCCATGTTGCTGTAGGTAACTATCAGTTATTCATTTTTAACCACCATGTAGTAGTATTTCCTTATATGAATGTACTGCAACTGAATCATCCATCTCCTTCTGTTGGGAAAAATAAGGAATGATGCTCTCTGTTTGAGTAATCTGTAAGTGTTTCTTTAGAGTTCATACACAGGACCAGAATTTCACGTATGCAATTTGACTTTACCAGTTATTGCCTGCCCAATTGTTTTCTAAAATGGTTGTAAATTTACAGTCCCATCAGAAATGTAGAAAATTTCCAATTTCTTTGAGTCTCAACCAACCTTTGATATTGTTACATTGATAAATTTTTTTCTACCCAATTGGGGTGAAATGACATCTATATTAGCCAGAACTCAGAAAACCAGACACCACACAAGGTATTTCAAAGAGAGTGAATTTAATACAGGAAATTGGCTACACAGATGTTGGAGAGCTGATAGAGCAAAAAGGGAACACAGGGGTAACTCAGAGATAATAACTGCAGGAAGCAGGTACCAACCCTAGGGCTACAGGAACAAAAAAAGTTTGGGAACCAGGACCTAGGAACTCAGAGTATGGGTCCTGCAGTCCTGCAGAACTGGTGCTGAGACCTGGGAATGGTATGTGGCTGCTATTGGTATATGGAAGGATTGCGGTGAGGCTGGGTTTGGGAGTACAAAAAGAAAGTAGGGGCTGGAGCCAACTGCTGCTGCTGGAGTGATGCTGGCAGGAAAGGAAGAAACAGGAACCAAGTCCCTTCTCTCCTCATCTTGCCTTCCAGTCTTCCTTGAGTGCCTTTCATTGCAGGAACCTAACAGGAAGCCAGCTGGTTCTGGAGTCTGGGAAGCATTGGGTTTGGAGTTCTGGCCTCAGCAAGAGCAGAATACAAAAGGGTAGATGTGAGCTGAGAGACACTGGGTAAATAACCTGCATAGAATCGCACTGTGTGTATATTACATCTCGGTTCTTTCCATTTTTATATGTGGCTATTTTAAATGGTGCTTCACAAACATCCTTGCACATACGTTTTCCTTAGAACTTGTTTCCGAAAGTAGAATTATAGAGTCAAAGAAAATGCATATTTTTAAGGCTTTTGGTTCAGGCTGACAAAATCACCAGAGAGTAGGGTTTGGAGGAAAGGGAGTCCCCCCACCACCCCACACAGTGTATTCCTGGAAACCGCATCACGGAGCAGATGGTAGTGGAGGAGATCATCTTTCTATGCTGGGGCGCTCCTACCTGAGGATTGCTTCCTGCCCAGGGAATGAGTACCAGGAGACTGCAGTTCTAACAACGCTATCTCAGAAAACGAGAGCTACAGCCTGAAACTTCTGCATCATTTATACTAGTTATATTAGTCTCTGAATTTTATATCTATTACCCATTGACCACAGTGAATTATAAAGTATACCCACACAACTGAAGCACACAAAGATGTAATTCTACGGTATCACTCACGCAATCTACCACCAGTGATGTATCCTTCTGCTGAGTGCTCAGTATTAAATTAACTGTGGATTTGTTGGCTTAATTGGGCTTGCAGGGGCCAGGAGTGTGTGTATGTGTGCAGTGAGTCTGGGCAGCTGGAAGGCAGAGGCTAGAGGGAGTGTAGAGAGGAGATAAAAGTCTGAGTTTAGGAGGGTAAAGAAAGTTGGGGTCAGTTGGCACAGTGTGAGCCCCAGAGGCATTTAGGGGAACAGAAAGTGCAGTGGAAAGAGGGATGCATGGGTGTGAAGGCCTGGGAATCCATGGGGCGGTGCTGAAGAAACACCTCACCTGTATCACCAGATAGCTAAGAACTACTCCGCCTGGCCCAGATTCTTTGGGCTGTGTCTCTACTCAGCTCTGATGAGTGCATGAATCCCTAATCAGATGACTGCAATCACAGGACTCCCCTCCAGCAGGTAATCAAGAAGCCAGAGCCCCTGAACACTGGGCCAGGTATCCATCTCCAAGGGAGCTGCCCCTCCCACGGTCATCTTGGAGCAAAGCCCTGCAGAGGGACATTGGCCTTGGCTGGATATTGTGGGAAATGCAGGGTTGAAGTCTGGGCCTTGAAGAAATCTTCTCATAATTTTTCCAGCCCTTAACACTTTCTGAAATGTGTCTGGGGCAGTTGGGAGAAGGCTCCCAAGCCGTATCCAGCCCTGACTATTCTCTGAATTGTCTCCTGGATGTCTCTTGGCATCTTCCTCTCACCAAGGCAGAACTCCCATCAGGACAAGAACTACGGTCTGTTTGGCACACCATAATATACCCAGAGCCCCATGCAGTGCTTAGCACAGATACTCAAGACATACTGATTGGATGAAGGAATGGAGTTCTAATACAAAAATGTTAACTTTCCACCTGCAGACAGTTCCATCTCTGGGCTGCCTTGTCTGTCACTGATGTTGCCATAGTCATTTCAAATTGATTCTCCCTCTTCCTCCTTCTCTCATCCAATTGGTCATGTTCATTCTATCACCACTCCAGTGCCCTAGTGTCATCCTCTTTCTGCACTTTATGCCGTCCTTTGACTTCACATCCAAAACGCCCATCGGGGTTCCCTTTCACTTTCAGGATAAAATCTAAACTTCTTAGTTCGGCCTTCAAGGCTCACCATTGGCCTCCAGCATCCTTCTGACTGCCTCATCCATTTCTCTCCTGCTTGTCTCCTGATGCTGCCAACCTGGTCTCCTCCTAACTGCTCACATATATTCTGGATTTACCTGTCCTTAGATCTGGGCTCATCTCCCTGCCTGTAATCTCCTCTTTTTACTGGCCAATCCTGTTTGATGATTTCTCCTTCCACTGAACTGAGAATCAGATTGAAGTCACAATATGAGACCAGCTCTGTGTCATAGTAGGTGTTGGGAGCTGGTGATGAAGCTGAGGCTCTGGTACGTGTAGTGATGGCTGAGGTCACACAGCTGGTAATAACAGCTGCCACTTATTGGCTGTCTTCTATGTTTTAGGTCCTCTTCTAGGTGTTTCACACACTTTCTTTCCAATATGCTCAGTACACCTGCACCATATCATTCAAGTAAGGATATAGCATTAAAAGATTCCACAACTGTGCCCATTGCCAGGCAGGACCATTGCGGGAAACTGGCTTAGTGATGGAGTAAGTCATGGCTGGAGTAAGGAGAGGATAGGATCTTGGAGTGCTGCTGAGGACACCAGGGGTCACCTTGTATAATAAATGCTCAGTCCCTGGGGAAGGCAAGAGAAAGGAAAGGAGAGATGCCAGGAAAAAAATCCTCCATTTGTGTCAATGTCTCAGGTGGGGCCTGGGATTCTGTATGTCTAACAAGCTTCCAGGTGATTCAGACGCTGCTGGGCCCTGCACTTTGGGTAGCAAAGCTGTAGGAAGGTTCCATCTTCCTGTGACTGGGGGGTCTGGATTGATGTGTGACCAGGGCCTAGGGTCAGTCTATGACTGGGGAATTGGGTCAGTTCAAAACTGGAGAATTGTACAATTGACCATACTTTTGATTTTGACCAACACTGCATCTGTCCTCCAACCTATAGCTACAAGTCATAATTAAAAAACCACACAAGAGTGAGGGAGGAAAAAAGAGATTTCCCCTGAAAGGGGAGCTGCAGAGCACGTCGGGGAAAGATTCCCGTACTATCCGGGTTGGTTAGCTCCTTTTTCGTAAAGGTAATTTCTCCCTCTTCTTCTCTCACTCTCCCGCCCCGCATTTTACATATGTTCTTAACAAAGAAATATATGGTTAGTGTCACATCTGGGAGCCTTGTCTACGAGGCCTGATGACAATATATAATCAGTTTGGGAGAGGGGGCAGCACAGCATAAAGGAAATGGTTTCTCTGGACTAGGAAAGAGAAAAGGAAGAGAAGGAAACCAACATGTATTGAGCTCCTGCTATACACCAGGCACTCTACTAGATGTTTATATGTAAGCCAATCATTCATCTTCCCAAGAATAAAATACATTTCTTATCTTATTTCACAGATAAGGAAACTGAAGCCCATCAAGGCATCAAGTACCCATGGTTGCTTGAGTGTTAAAGCCAGGACTAGATCTGTAATCTCAAAATCCTTGCTGCCTCATGGGACCTGGTCAGATGGGTGCAGTTTGGGACACAATGCATTTAAGGAGCCTGTGGAGTGGGTGGGGGGAGCAATACTCAGGTGGAGTGGTTGAGGTCCTAGAATTCCCACATGGCAGAAACTGCTCTCTTCTTCTTCCTCAGTGTTCAGAATACCTGTGTTTTAGCTAGACACAGCCATTTGGAATGAAGATTCTGCTTCTCCTCCACCCACAGAGCTGGGTGTGGGTATGTGTTAAGTTGTGAGTAGTGGGAAGTGTGAGAGGGTGGTTCTTACCTACCTTTGCCCCTCTGTGCTCCCCTTTCCTTCCTGCAGCCTGGAATGAGGCTGTGAGGCTCCAGTAGTCGTTTTGTGCCATGAGGCAGTAGAAACCTGGGTTCCTGATGACTGTGGAGTTGCCAAACTAATCTGGACCTCCAGATTCCATACCTGCAAGACACATGAACATCTGTCTTATGTAAACCACGTTTACTTTTTTTTTTTTTTCTGTATGGCAGAACATAATCTTAAGTAACACAGAGGCCAAGGGCATCTTCTCCATTCAGGGCTACAGTTCTCAAACCCAGCTGCACTTTAGAGTGCCTGGGCCTCCCAAAGACCAACACATTGAGACTTGCTGGAGGGCGTGGCTGCACATTGGTAGTTTGAAGCTCCCTAGGTGATTCCAGTGTGTAACCACTGATCTAGGACTGAAAAGGATGTGGAGAGGGCATGTTCATAAAGGGAGAAGAACCAGGAGAGTGAGCTGTGAAGGCCTGAGGAGGGAATTTGAGTTAAAAAACAGGTGGGCATCAGCACTGAATGCCTCTTTTGGAAGCTGGGGGGAAGCCATGGAATTAGGTTATTGGGCTCCCTGGTGACTGGGTGAGAGCATGAGGTCAGGGTCCAGTTTGAAATGGGCTAAGGAGGAGTGAGTGCTTCATAAGAAGCCTGGTCAATGATACACTGGATCAATGATACACTGGATCAATGATACACTGGATAAGGAAAATGTGGCACATATACACCACGGAATACTATGCAGCCATAAAAAAGAATGAGTTCACGTCCTTTGCAGGGACAGGGATGAAGCTGGAAACTATCATTCTCATTAAACTAGTACAGGAACAGAAAACCAAACACTTCATGTTCTCACTCATAAGTGGGAGTTGAACAATGAGAACACATGGACACAGGGAGGGGAACATCACAAATGGGGGCCTGTCGCGGGGTGGGGGGAAGGGGAGGGAGAGCATTAGGACAAATACCTAATGCATGTGGGGCCTAAAATCTAGATGATGGGTTGATGATGGGTGCAGCAAACCACCATGGCACATGTATACTTATGTAACAAACCTGCACATTCAGCACATGTATCCCAGAACTTAAAGTAAAATTAAAAAAATAAAGAAGCCTGGTAGTGTAGGAAAGAGAAGTAGGCCACTAGCTTTATGGGACAGTGAGCTCATATTTGTACTAATGACTGAATTTCCTTGAGTGATAAAAGGGCAGGCAGGATGCTAAGCCTTGCCAGACATCGGCATCTCATTTCCCGTGACCCTTCCTCGGAGTTGGTGGCTGTTATTTCCACTTCACAGATGTAGAGGCTGAAATACAGAGATGGAATGACTGGCTCAAGGTTATGCAGCTGGTAGGTGTTGGAGCCTGAACTTGAATCCAGATCTAAGTCCATCCTGGGAAGGCCACCTTTAGCCTGGAGGCACCTTGAGCCTGTTTGTTGCTGGAGGTCAAGGGAGAGGTTTTACATGCAGATCCTTGAGGTTGAGTGAGGGTGTGGGAACTCAGCTGTAGGCTTGGACTTGGATGAAAGAAGGGACCTTTCCTCTCTCTGAGATGGAGGTGAGGATGTGGGCAGTTGTGGAGAGGAGGGAAATTGGGGCCCTCCTGTAGCACCCCCATCTTTCCAGGAGCCAAAGCAGGGTCATGGCAGGGCACAGGGGCAGTAGAGACTGACAAAAGCTTGAACAGCAGGAATTTGTTCTCTGCCAGAGGGCAGCAGAATTGGCCTATCTCTAGTATTGAACTGAGGCTGTGGGACCTTGTGATAGAAGCTTGATTCCAGGCTCTGATAGTGCTAAGCCAAGCAGAGCTGATTATTAAGTGTCCAAGGACACCTCTTCTGATAGAGACATAGGTGAGTTTTCTCCCATTCCCTGCCTCCCATCCCCAGGACAGCCTGCTAACAGGATTCTGTTGTGGCTGCAAATGAATTTGCTGTGATCCCAAACTCTTTGATTCCAGCAGCCATCCCTGGAGAGGAGCCCTGAGGGAGAGCATCCAGGCCATCCGGATTTTCTGCATGGAAGACCTGGCTGACCACTGCCTGGGCTGCCTTTCAAGTCTCACCGAATTATGAAGTCAACTACTGGGTGTTTAGAATGTCTCAAGTTCAAAGACTAGCAGGCTGGAAGCAGACATCCGAGGGACCTTCAGGCACCTTAGCAGGAGGAATATTAAGATGTGGCACGCTGGACTTATCAGGAGACTGGATAGGGAATCAGAAGGAATACATTTTTATTCTGCGAGCTGCAAAGTTCAGGAGTTGTTCTTCTGATATCAGGCCCATTGGTGGGTTTAGCTTTGGTGCAACTTTCTTGGCCATGGAGCTTAACTAGGAGGGAGTGAATTCCAATGGTTTTGGCCTGTGCTCCTTAGAGTCCCGGGGATCAGTGGGAGGTGAGTGGCTGGGTGGGTGGGTGGAGCAAGGAGAACAGGGTGCAGGAGACACTGACTCGTATTTGTTTTTCCTACAAATATTTATTGAGCCTCTAAGTATGTACCAGGCACATTCCAGAAGAGTGACTCAGAGGTCGTTTGAAGTGTGTGCCAGGAACCACTAAGCATGGCCCTTGTCTCTCTTTGTGGGCCCTCTTCAGACACTTCCCCCTCATACACGGGATCTGGGATCACTAAACATCTCATTGTCCTTGGATTCACCAGCCTTTGAACGTGCTGCTCCTGCTGGAAAAGCCCTTGCTTCCCCTCTTCACCTGGAAAACTTCTATTCATTCATTAAGGCCTGACGTCATGTTTTCTGGGAAGTCTTCCTTGCTCACCCCCAGGCAAATTTGATTTTTTGTCAAATTTGTATTATTTATATCTTTGTGTTATTAAAATTCCATCACATTTCAGAGTTTCTGAGTGTTTAACTAACTTAACCTAAGTTCACACAGCTAATTAGAGTCTCAGCTAGGATTTGAACTTGGAACTTCCTGACACCAAAGCCAATAAACTTAACCACTAGATCACATGTCCACTGAAATTAGTGGTTCCTTCTCTAGGCTCCCAGGGCCCCCAGAGTTTTGTCATGGAACCCATCATTCTTGATTGTCATTATTCATTTGCTAGTGAGGTTTCTAGGGGAATGGGCTATATGGAGTCGCTATGATGACTCAGCATAGAATGGACAGCCCAGGTGCTGGTGGGATGATAACAAAGGTTATTAACGTGCCCAGTACTGGGCTAATCTCTCCATATTCATTGTATCATTGATTACTCATGGCAATCCATGAGACAGTCATTACTACTCTTCCCATGTCATAATTTGGAACAACCGAGGCTTAGAGAGCTGAAACAACACATCCAACTCCCACAGCCAGAAGAGGCAGACCTGGGGTTCAAACTCAGGTCTGGCTTAGTCCAGAGCCCATACTTTTAACTGACATATCATGCTACTTCTCCTGGACATGTTCTCTCAGACCCTATAGTGGTGCTGGGGTACAGAGACAAGTGCCACCAAGCTCCTACCTTCAGGGAGCTCACAGTCAAGTGGAGAAGACAGGCATCCCGATATCCAAGGCATCCCTGATTACCGTGACATGAATGGATAATCATAACACATGCTGTAATGTAGGTAGCCTGGAGAAAGGAGTAAATAATTAGTCAAACAGAGGGAGTGCTGGGGAAAGATTTGAAAAGCAGAGAGGATACCTGAACAGGGGTTTGAAGGTTAAATAAGTGTCTTCCAGGAGACAAGGATGTAGAAGGACACCAGACACACAGAGCAGCATACACGAAGGGAGGAATGGAGGGAGAGAGAGAGAGAGAGAGAGCTGCTGGGTGGTAGGGAAACTCCAAGTGATTAGAACTTTCACCCTTCCTGTCTCTCATTCCCCAGCGACTCTGTTAGGAAATGTGGAAAGCTGCAGCTGCAGAGAGCTGGCTGTGCCTGCTCCACTGGAGTTCTCAGTTCTCTCATACCTGTCTGTTTAGAAAGGAGCAGGTGGGCTGTGAAGGTCTGCAGGATTCTTCTCAGTGCTGGGGCATTAGGAGAAATGGTAGGGACAGCCACTCTGGGTATCAGGACTGAATACCTGCTCCCCACTCCTGTCAGTTGCACAGCCCAGCTCCCGGCTTCACTGCAGTGGGAAGGGAGATGAGGGACTCTTGAACTCAGAACATGACTGACCAAGACCCTTACAGCTGGGGTGGAGGTAGGGGCCCGAAGGCAGTTTCTGGAGGTGGGGAGCGAGTCTTCTGGTTGTTTTCCTGGCAACAGAGGGAATAATAGAGTCTAGGTTCTGGCTGGCTCAGGAGCTGGGGTGTCTGGCCTGTCTTTCCTCAGTCCCTTCTGCTATAGATACTGATAGTTCTCTGCCACTAGGCTCCGCCTACCAAGTCCCTGAGCTCTTCCTGACCTAGCCTGGCTCTGAGTGGGGAGCCAGCATGGCAGAGGGTGGGCCTGGTACTAGTTGTGTCTCCCTGAATACAGGATCTGAGAGCTGGGGAGCTTTGGACTCCCAGAGCCCATGAGCCTGTTCTCTTCCCTCACTGTAGGTTCCCAAGCCAATGGCTGGTTCCTGATTTTACCTAGTCTTCTGCACTGGGATAAGAACCTGACATCCAGCTTCCCCTTTGGGAGCAAGGCCTTTTCCAGGGGCTGCTCCTGGTCTGTGTTTTCCTCTGCAGTTTGGGAGCCTATTTCCCCCATGAGGGCCCTAACCCTACCCATGAAGACACTACACACCCTGCTTTGAAGTAATGTCCAGACTGGACTCCAGATGCAGCCTCGGATTAGACCCAATTTGGCCACATCTTCCTGGAGCTGTCTAGTAATTTGGAATCCACCCTGCTTCCTACTTAGCCACATGCAAAGCAGGGTCCATCTCCCAGCCTGGTTCTGCCTTTTCCTCAGTCTTATATGTGTGTGTCTGAGTACATGTGTCAGTCAGTGATCATGCCAGGATGGCCAGTTGGACTTGTGTCAGCATGCATGTGTGTTCCTTGAGGCTGTCCCGTGCAGGTGTGGACCAAGTTCTCAGCCCAGTTCTGATGTCTGTTTGTGAATATGCCCAGATACATCATGAACATGGCTGGGATGCTAGGAGGGGGATCAGTATGCATGACATTGCATGTCTTCAAGTACACAGGTATGTGTCTATGCACACACACAAACCTCTCTAATATGTATGTATGCATGTGTACATGTGTATATATGGCTAAGTGTGTGTCTGGGAGTGTTTGACCATGTCTGAGATGAATCTTCTGCCCATTCTGAAAGGAAAGGGGACAGGGGTCCACTCTCCCTTTTTGTAGTCACACTGTGGTTGGGGCTGGCTTGTGACAGAGGGAGCGAAGGTAAGTGCCCCTCAGAACCTTCTGGGATCTTTCTGCCTAACATTCTGAGACTTCCCCAGCTGTTTCCTAGCCTTGCAGCCTTGGCTTTTAGTACTTCAAGATTATTTGGCCAGGCGTGGTGGCTCATGCCCGTAATCCCTGCACTTTGGGAGGCCAAGGTGGGCAGATCATTTGAGGTCAGGAGTTTGAGACCCAGCCAACATGGTCAGACTTTGTCTCTACTAAAAATACAAAAATTAGCCAGGTGTACTGGCACGTGCCTGTAATCCCAGCTACTTGGGAGGCTGAGGCAGGAGAATCACTTGAATCCAGGAGACAGAGGCTGCAGTGAGTTGAGATTGCACCACTGCACTCCAACCTGGGTGACAGAGTGACACTTGGTCTCAAAAACAAACAAACAACAACAACAACAAAAACAACAAAACAAGAAAAGAAGATTATCTGGTGCCTTGGCCCAGTCCCCATCCTTCACTTTGGAAAGGGTGTACCTGCAAAAGGTACCAGAGGAAGCCCACACCCCCATATTTAGTCTGGCAATGAAGTCAACCATTCAGGACTTGCCTACTGTAGTCTGTGTAGGTCCTCCTCCTCCCCCGCTCAGGTCCAGGCCATTGTCCTCAGTGGGACAGGGAGGCCCAGGGAGGGGCTCCTGGCCTGGCTGTTCTGGAGGCCTGGGCTTGCCAGAGGCCTTCAGCTTTGACAGAGGACTCTGGGCTGTTTGGAGGCACTCCCAAGGCCCCTGTGCTGTGTCAGGGGCAGGAGGTGATGGCGGTGGGTGGGTAACATGTCCAGAGCTTCCCCTTTCCAACAAGTCTGTGGATGGGCAGGGAGAACACTCGTGGGGAAATTATCAATTTAAATCGGAAACGCAAGCAATTTGGATAGAACCCCAGGACTGCAGTTTGAGAGCTCATTCTCTGCCTCGTGGGGGTTTGATTACAACCAACTTGGCTGATCACGTGCAGAGAGGGCCAGAGAAATCGTTTCCAAGGAAACTCAGATCTTTCTAAGCCCCTTCTGGCTCAGGTGGGAGCCAGGGCTGGCCGGGAAAGCAGAGGCTGTGCTGAGTACCATGGGGCTTAATTCCCGGTGAGCCCTCTGCCCACTCTCTGCCTGCTTCTGTGCTTATCCCTGCTTCCCCAAACTCGGCCTGCACTTTCATTCCTGTTTACAACAGTTGTTTCTCTCTTTGTCTCTGCTCCCTTAGTCTTCTTATTTATCTCAGTTGATGTCTGCACTTGGGAAAGTTGGCAAAAAGTTAAAAAAAATTCTTATTTTTTCTTATTAATGGTGATTAAAAATATCACGAACAATCTTCTACACATACTCATTTACTCTTTTTCTTTGTAGGCCGTGGAAACAGAAATCTAGTGGAGGACTCTGATCCCTAGGGGATGTTAGGCCACTGGACCCAATTCCTGTATAATCTTGTGTGGTATTTCCCTGCTTCTGCTCACCTTCATTGGATGGTAATGTTACATTTGTTAACCCACTAAGGTTTTGGGGGTTGTTTATTAGACAGTTGTCTAGCCTGATAACACAAACCTGAAAGAAGGGCATTCAGCACCTACTCTGTTCCAGAAATGCCACAGGATTTAGTTCTATTATTTCCATTTTCACAGCAACCATATGGCAGACAGGATACTATGAGTTCATCAAACCTTTTTTCTCCTGGAACTACATTTCCCAGCATGCCTTGCTATAAGGTTGCATCATGTGACTGAGTGCTGGCCAATGGAATGTGGGTAGAAGTAATATATGGCACTTTTGTGGCTGCTCTCCCCCAAAATATCATGAATAATCTTCTACACATACGCATTTCCTCTTTTCCTTTGTAGGCTGTGGAAACAGAAATCTAGTGGAGGACTCTGATCCCTAGGGGAAGTAGGGCCACTGGACCCAATTCTTGCATAATCTTGTGTGGTATTTCCCTGCCTCTGCTGACCTTCATTAGATGGTAATGTTACATTTGTTAAGCCACTAAGGTTTTGGGGGTTGTTTATCAGGCGGTTGTCTAGCCTGATAACACAAACCTGAAAGAAGGGCATTCTTCTCCCTATTTTTCCATGGGGGAAATGGGCTCAGAGATACTAAGTAACTTGCTAAAGTCACACAGCAAATAAGTGGCAAATCCAGATTTGAGCTCAGGTTATGTCTTTTCCACTATCCCAGGCTAACAGGATGATTGTTCCTGTGTAGATGTTGCCTTGGTCTTTGTCTCCTGAGGAGTCACAGAAAGAAAGACACAGACAAGGACTGGGAGGAAGGGAAGGAGGGAGCACCTGGGGGGCAGGTGTGTAGTGGTGCATCATAGCAGCAAGGGAGGTAAAGGTTCTAGGAAGGGGTGGTCAATTGTGTCTAATGAGACCCAGCCAGGTGGAGGAGGAAGAGGGCTGGGAAGAGTCCATTAAATTTAATGACCTCAGTGACAGTTTTATCTGAGTGATGGGGCAGATGCCAGCTTGCAGGGGGTTTGGGAACAAGTCAGTGATTATGATGGTTAAGGGAAGGAGAGAGGAAAAAAAAGAGAGATAGCTTTAAGTGGAAGCCAGGCCAAAGGAAAACATTTTGAGAAGGAAATCAGTAGTTAGGGAGAGATTAAAAATAAGAAAGGGAATCATGACCTACATAACGCAAAACATCTGAATGTGATGATTTCCTCCTTTAGGCTTGGTTCTGCTGTGCATTTCCAGGGCTAAGCTGACTGGCCAGGAAGCAGGGAGCAGGGAAGTTGGACACAGCCAGCAAGTCATGCAGCATTAACTGGCCTGAGTGGGCAAGCAGGTGGCAGCTGAAGTATTGTGAATTGAAAGCCTGAAATTCTTCAGGATCTTCTAAGATTATATATTTGATTGGGTCACAGATTTAATGCGGATAAGCCTAGTTGATCAACCTGAGGAGTAGAGGGTGCTGTCACCTGCACAACACCTACCACAACTTCCTAGAACCTAGTGGCCGAGCTTGTTAAGTGTCCCCAAATGCCCATTCTCTCCTTCCTTTTAGTCAAGGAGCCCTGAATTTTAGGGAAGAACATGATCATTTAGCTCAGGACCACAGTTCCCAGACTCCCTGCAGCTGGATGTGGATGTCTACTCAGTTCTTGCTAAAAGTATGTGTGCAATTTCCAGAGCACATCCTTACATGGAAGCTATTTGCAGTGAACATTGTCTATTTCCTCCTTTCAATGAGGTGGAACTTGGAAGTGCTGGAGATGAGCTAGCTGTGGCTGTATGGACAAAGGCAAGACCCTATGGGATGGCCGAGCAACCAGACAGAAGAACTCTTGAGACCTCAAGGAAAATAACTGCCCGCAACTGCTCTTGACACTCTCTCCCTCTGGCCTGTTGTGTGGGAGAGAAATAAACTTCTATGTTATTCAAACCACTGGATTTATGGGTCTTATTGGTACAGCAGCTTGTCTTGCACCTTAATTAATATTCCCCCGCCCCCTCCCTGTCAATGTCTCTTTCTATAGTGTTCTCCTTCATTCAGTAGTTGACCCATCCCCCCTCTCTCATTTCTTCCCTTCTTTCTCGTCTCTCCCCGCTTTCATGGCCATATTCTTTGAGTCTCTACCCTACATCTAGACCATCTCCTCTTTCCTGTTCTGTTTCTTCTGTAGAGCAATTTATGCCTACCAACACGAGCGCTCTCCAGGGTCCTGGTCTTGGCCCTGCTCTGCTTTCCCCTCCACACTCTATGTGCTTTCTTGAGTCAGTCTCATCTACTTTCTCAGTTTAAATTCTGCCTGATGACATCATACCTGTTTCTCCCACTTGACTTCTTGGGTCACCTCAGTTATATTCAACATATCTGTGTCAATTAGGATGCTTGTGGCTGTACATGGCAGAAAACCCAACTCAAAATGTCTTAAACAATAAGGAAATTTATTGGCTCATATAAAAGGATAGGACAGGTTGACCTTCTGGATGGCTTGATCCAATGATTCAATGAATTCATTAAGGGTCCAGGTTTTTCTATCTTTCCATTATATTCTTCTTCTAGAATGGCCTTATCTCTTGAATCGGAAGATTGCTGTCAGTCCTAATCAGTACCGCATGTTTTCTGTTCTCATCAGGAGAGCTCCTCTCCCACAGTCATTGAAGACAGATGCTTTTCTTTGGCCTGAAGGAATCAATTTATGGCCTCAACACCAATAAAGACACAAGGGAATAGTATGTGCTTATTGGCTTAGACTTCTACTCCAATCAGTCATTAGCAAGGGGGATTATTATGGGATGGGTTATCATGATTGGGTTACACGGGTCAAGGCCCATCCTGGATCTGGAGTGATTCCTCACGTCGTGTTTCTGGGACAAGTGGCAGAAGGCCTGAATGGATGTTGGGCAGCTGATTACAATGTCAACTTCAATATTAAAATCTAAATTCATCATGTATACTCATCCCCCTCAAACCAGACCTCCTCTTGTCTTTTCTATTTCAGCTCATGGTCCCACCATGAACTCAACTACTTTAACTGGGAACTAGAGTCAGCCTTGAAGTTTTCTTTTTGACCCCCTCAATGATTACTCAGTTACCCAGTACTTTTCTCATTTGTAGCCCCCTCTTCTATCTGCTCTCCTCACTCTAACAGTTTTTTAATTGGCTTTCTTTCTCCAATCCCAGTAATTTTCAATCCACTCTCCCTGCTGCTTCCAGAATGAGCTTTTGAAAATACAAATATGATCCTTTTTGTCAACCCTTTGCTTAAACCCTTCACTGGCTTCATATCATTTACATGATAAAATCTGACCTTTCCCTAGGTAGCTGGGGGGTAAATAGGATTTAAAATGCTTTATCTTGGCTACAAAACGAGCACAGTTAACACTGATGCATAGTAATGTCAGTAAATATTTGTTGCACTAAACAGAAAGCTGCGTGGTGTGTACATGTGTGTACAAGGGCCTGAAGAGAGAGTGAGTGATTGGCATGAAGGGAGAGTCGACACGAGGTAGCCTGAAGTTTGACAAAGCTCAGAATTCATACTGGCATGGTAGGTTGGTCTGTCTGTTTTTAATTGTAGTGTGGTCCTTAGGAGCTTTGGTTTAGAAGTTATGCAGCTGGGGTTGGGTTTGAATCCTGATGTCATTCATTGCCACCTTGGGCAAACTGTTGAACTCTCCAGCATCAGCATCTACATTTCCTCTGCAAATGAAGATAATACTATTATCCACTTCCAAGATTTCTTGTGAGAATTTGCTGAGGTGATGCTCAAAAAGCACTCAGCATGAGGTGAATACAAAATTAATGTTGGTTGTTATTGTTATTACTTAATTGAAATGTAACATAAATTATAGTCATGCTCCATACAATGATATTTTGGTCAACGTCAGACCGTATACACGACAGTGGTCCCATAAGATGATAATGGAGCTTATACAGAAACTTGATACATGGCACTTGATATTGGCATTGCAGATCAAGTAGGGGAAAATGATTGATATTCTGTAATGGTGCTGGGACATTTAGTTTTCCATATGATAAATATACATAAAAATATATATACCATCTAGGTTTGTGTAAGTACACTCTATGATGTTCACGCAATGACAAAATTGCCTAACGACACATTTCTCAGAATGTGTCCCCATCGTTAGGTGACATGTGGTTGTACTAATATTTAAAACGATTAAGAGATGTTTTATTAGTACAAACTTCTCCTATAAGAGGATGAATTACATAATATTTCCTTTCACACATGAACACAAATTTTTCTACTGATTGTCTTCACTGCATTAAAATTTGGAGTGGGATGTCTTTAAGTGCAAATATTTTTACATTACTTTTTAATTTTTAAAGTTTTTGAATTTTTTTTTTTTTTTTTTTGAGACAGAGTCTCACTCTGTTGCCCAGGCTGGAGTGCAGTGGCTTGATCTTGGCTCACTGCAACTTCTGCTTCTCAGGTTCAAGCGATTCTTCTGGGTTCAGCCTCCTGAGTAGCTGGGACTACAGGCATGCGACACCACGCTCAGATAATTTTTTGTATTTTTAGTAGAGATGAGGTTTCACCATGTTGCTCAGGCTGGTATTGAACTCCTGACCTCAAGTGATCCGCCAACCTTGGCCTCCCAAAGTGCTGGGATTACAGACCTGAGTCACTGTGCCCCGCCATTACTTTTTAAGTAGTTAAAAATTCCTAAAAATGAAATTCAAACCAAATGTTTAGGGACCTCTTGGAACATTTCTGAGGAAGGCTGTGCTCCATGGGACATAATTTAAAAGCTGTGGATCTAGCCCTGCCCTGTACAATACGAGCTATGTGTGCCTATTGGGCAACTGACATTGGCCAGCCCAAACTGAGAGGTGCTGTAAATGTACAATACATATGAGACTCCAAAGACTTAGTACAAAAAAAATGTAAAATCTCATTAATATGTTTTCGTATTAATTACCTGTTGAAATAATATTTGATATATATTGAGTTACATAAATATATTATTAATATTAATTTTACCTGTTTCTTTTTACCTTTTTAAATGTGGCTACCAGAAAATGTACAACATAGGCTAGGTGCGGTGGCTCATGCCTGTAATCCCAGCAATTTGGGGGCCGAGGTGGGTGGATCATGAAGTCAGGAGTTCGAGACCAGCCTGGCCAAGATGGTGAAGCCCCATCTCTAGTAAAAAATACAAAAATTAGCTGGGTGCAGTGGCGGGCACCTGTAATCCCGCCATTTGGGAGGCCGAGGCAGGAGAATCGCTTGAACCTGAAAGGCAGAGTTTGCAGTGAGCTGAGATCGTGCCACTGCACTCCAGCCTGGGTGACAGAGCAAGACTCCGTCTCAGAAAAAAAAAAAGAAAAAGAAAAAGAAAAAGAAACTGTACAACATGATATATGTGGCTTGCATTATATTTCTGTATATTTCTAACAGGGCTGATCTAGACTTCCTCCAGTCTTACCTCCTTCTTGCCTCTGGATTCACTGCCTCTCTGTTCTGCTTTGCTCTCCTTAACTCCTTTGGAAGATCTCCAACATCCACGTTTTGGCCCACACGTCTTGTGAACGACCTGTGGCCAGAGGTTCTGCACATTTCTGCTCTGGGCACCTGTGAATTCTCAATTAGAACTTCCTTGGCCCACTCTGCCACCCCCTGTGGGTGGAACTGAGACTCAGGAGCACAGCCTGATGTCCCTAGAGACTTCATTAGGGCCAGTTCCTGTGTGTGGAACTCAGCAGAGCCTTTGGCTGAGCAGGAGTGGCTGGGTGCAGGGCAAAGCATACCCTTTCTGTGACCCTGGGGGATGCTACTCCTCCAAACGCCTGCTCCTAGATTTCTGCACTGTGGTGGTTATCAGCGTAACAGCAAACAATGGTGCGAACACAGGCTTTGGAGCTGGAAGTTCTGATCCCAGCTCCACTTTACGAGCTCTGCAACACTAGGCTTGCTTATTGATCTCTTTGCATCTCAGTTTCCTCTTCTGTGAAATGGGAGCAATACCAAGCTGTGAGAGTTACTGATAGACTTTAAGGGGCATGCATATAAACTGCCTAGCCTGTGCAGACCCTCAGTGGATCTGACTTCACTTCCTCTCCCGAAATCCATCTCCACACTGGGTGAAGAGTGAGTTTGGTAAAGGAGATGAGATGAGGAGAGCGGGAAGATGGAAAGGGCTCAGACCAGAAAGGCTGAGGGCACCAAAGGAAAGCTTCCTGACTGTCCATTTTTGTCCAGGGCTAGCCCTGAGGGAAGAGACAGGACTGGGGCTGCTGGGAGCTCTGGGTTAATGAAGAACTGGAGCCCACTCCTCTGCTGTCACCATTGATCTTTCATTCCAGGCAGCTTGCAAGCTGCCCCAGGAATCAATGTCGGAAGGTGAAAACAAATTTCTAAAATTAGCCCAGAATACACTGCAAGAAAAACCTTTTGTGCAACAAATTGTAATGAAGCTAATATCCGAGGAAGGTGTCATAACAAGGAGCTCAGGGGACAGGCAGCACACCCAGCACTCTGCCTCACCACAGGGGACTCCGTCCCCATGGGTACTGATCCTATCCACTGGGAAAGACATACAACTCGTCACCACACGGGCACATGCACAGCACATTCTAGCGCCTGTGAGTCCTATTATGCAGCCATTAAACCAGCAAGAAAGGACAGCCAGGCTAAGTGCTAATTTTGGGATGGTGTGGAGGGAGGGGCGCACATTTATACTCTGCTGGTGGCACCGGAAAGTGTTCCGTCTTGCCAGAAGGCTCTTATGTATGTGCAGTAAGTGCTGGAAAACCATTTAGATTTTTGGCCAGGTTACTCTGCTGAGCAGAGTCAGATGTGACCGTTTGTGCTGGGTTAGGAATCCCAAACATGACAGTTTTCTGCTTGCTTTTCATGATGATGTGTCTGTGGTAAACCTTACTATCTGAAGTGAGCACCTCACAGAAGCCCAAATGCCCGAGTGTCTTATTTTGCAGTCTTCCCACATCCTCCTGCCAGCATAAGCTATAAGAAGAACGGAAATAAACAATGAATTTCAGGAGAACCATTTGTGTCAGGAGATACTCACCTGGGACCCATCTCCAAGACCGTGGAATTGTAGCAGGGGAGTTTCAGGAAGGGTGTGTAAGGGGGGAGGACATTTATTCTGGATTTTTGTGACTCATGGATGACATCAATTAGCTGAAGACAAGCCTATGGATTTCCCATCCTCAGAAGTCGTTGGGATGTTTTAGTACAACTAAATGTCTGAGTAAGAAGGCTCTTGGTCTCTTGTCCTCTTGCAGTGGGACCAAGACATCATTACAATCCATAGCAGCTGGAAAAGCTTGAGTTTAAGGCCCCAAATCTGCCAGAGGAGACAGTCAACAACTGGAGGAAGACATCTCACAATCTCCTTTTGCAAAGCTGGTTCTAAGGAAATAACCAAGAGGGAAAACAAATGTTCGCAACACCCATGTTTTAGCTGCATACTTTTGTAGGTGCAAAATATTGGAAACAACCAAATGTGCCACCTCTGGGATTTGGTTAAGTGGCATAGTGGGATCATGGGGTGCTATGTGGGGACTCAGGGTGAAGCAACTAAGGTGAGATGTTATGGGCTGAACGGGACACAGAGTCATTTGCCCACTGGGACTGCAGCTGGGTTAAATGCAGGCACAGACATGAAATGAGTCATGATGCACTCTGAGTGAATAGATGCATAAAGCAGATAGAATCAAGGAGGAAGAGCAGATTTATTCATGTGTGTACTGTTTTGTTGTTAGTAAAACCAAGCTTATTGTACCAGAAAGAAAGAAAGGAAGGAAGGAAGGAAGGAAGGAAGGAAGGAAGGAAGGAAGGAAGGAAGGAACAAAAGAAAGAAAGAAAGAAAAAAAGAAAGAAAGAAAGAGAAAGAAACTTGAGTCCACAGGGCATCTGCAATTTGCTGTGATTCCCATCTCTCCTCCTTCTAAATAAACATTCACTTCTGTATTTAAAAAGAGTCATGATAGGCTGGGCACGGTGGCTCACACCTGTAATCCCAGCACTTTGGGAGGCCGAGGTGGGTGGATCACGAGGTCAGGAGATCGAGACCATCCTGGCTAACACAGTGAAACCCCGTCTCTACTAAAAATACAAAAAATTAGCCAGGCGTGGTGGTGGAAGCCTGTTGTCCCAGCTACTCAATAGGCTGAGGCAGGAGAATGGCGTGAACCCGGGAGGAGGAGCTTGCAGTGAGCCAAGATTGTGCCACTGTACTCCAGTCTGGGTGACAGAGCGAGACTCTGTCTCAAAAAAAAAAAAAAAAAAAAAAAAAAAAAAAGAGTCTTGGACACTAACTATAAAATTCACCAAGATCACAGACCAAATTCTAACAGGGCCCTTAGGTGTAATTTGGTCTAACGCTTCATCTCAGTCATTAATTAATTCAACAGCATCTACTGTCAAGCATCTACCACAATCTAGGTCATGTACAAAGGACCTGGGGAAAAATGTTGAGCAAATCCAGAGAACTGACCCTCATGGTCTTCAAGGTTTAGGGTCTCTAAGGCTTAGGTAAGGTTTCAATGTACGAATCCCTTCTACATTGCTTCTCATAAACAGTGGCCGTCCAATATCTGCTGGAATACCTGTGGGAGACCATCTGCTGGACACCACTTCTTTTTGAGGTCAGTGCTCCTCCACTTGCTGGGAGCTTAAGTGTGGCTCTCCTGTTCCTTCCGTATGAGAGCTGAAGCTGCTCTTTGGGGTCACACTGAAAATGTCTCTTCCTCCTCTAGACTAAGCCCAAGTGTTTTCAAGATGGGAGAAGGTATTTAAAAGTCCCAGCCCTGACATGCTTGACTGTGGTCACACCTAGAGGGAATGGTGTGCTCAGAGCTGCTGTCCCATCTCCCAGGACTGTAGATGGCCTGGCTCTGCTGATCTGCTCCCTAGGCCCACCATGATGGGCTTTCTTCCGCAGTGGAGACCTTTCTAAGTATGGTGGACTCATCAGTTGACCTAATATGGGCTGGCACCCAAGGAGTTACAGATCTTTTAGGTTGTTTGGTTTTTAACAAGAAGGAACTTTAACCAAGTCCCTTAGAGGCTACACTGGGTTGAGGTGGGTAAGGATGTGACTAGTTTTTTGACTTCACATTCCTATTTCTCCTCCCCCAACTCCAGTCTTACGTTCTTTGACTTCCTCAAACCCAAGAGTCAGAACTTTCTTCGTTTTCTGTGAGAGAGGCTCTTAATTTGAAAGCTCAGGCTCCAGAAACTCAGTCCCAATGGCCCCAATATTCAATCCCCATGGCACCTTCCCAATTTCTCCCAAGAAGACGAGGGACCCTTAGTCAATCACAACCCTTGGCAGCCAGCCATAGAGGATTCCCAGTGTGGGTCTGTCAGGAATGCTTCATGCTCGGCAGCACTCACAGTATTCAGGAAGCTGTCTCTTTCCAGCTTCCTTTCTCCGGGTCTAATGTCTTCAGGAAATCTTGGTGCTGCTGTTCACTAACTGTATGGTCTTGGGCAAGCTCCTTGGCCTCTCTGAACCTTGTCTTGTAAAATGGAGAAAGCCCTGGTATCTATTTCATAGGGAGTCATGAGATATTGGAACTGAATGAGATAACTGATTTAAATAATATACCCGTCCGGGCGTCGTGGCTCACGCCTATAATCCTAGCACTTTGGGAGGCCGGGGAGTGGATTGCCTGAGCTCAGGGGTTTGAGACCAGCCTGGGCAACAAGGCAAAACCCCGTCTCTACTAAAATACAAAAAATTAGCCATGTGTGGTGGTGTGCGCCTGTAGTCCCAGCTACTCAGGAGGCTGAGGCAGAATTGCTTTAACCCGGGAGGCAGAGGTTGCAGTGAGCCAAGATCACGCCACTGCACTCCAGCCTGGGCAACAGAATAAAACTCTGTCTCCAGAAAAAAAAAAAAAGAAAAAAAAAAAAAGAAGAAGGATATGCCCACTACCAGGTACACTGTAAGCACTCAAAACGTTTGCTTCACCGTCTATCACTAAGTTGTAAAGGGAGGCACCAGAACTAGACTTAAGACCCCAGGCTTGGTCATGCCAAAGTACAACAGAATATTTTTCTCCAACATTTTAGACATTAGCATTCTATATCTGGGAATTGCATTAGCTTTCGAATACCTTCAAAAGCTTTATGCATTTACTGGGACCTCCCCTACCATCCCCAAGTCACCCCGAATACCACCCAGAAACTGGTAAGTTCACATTTTGGTCTGTATCTTTCCATAACTTTTTTCAATTCTTTTTCTTAAAAAATAAAAGTGGGTTAAACTCTTGCTTTGTAACCGAATGTTTTTCCTTTCATACTATTTCCCAATATTGTTTAATATATTCTTATGCCATTATTATTTTTAATGGGCATATAGTTGTCAACTGCATGGATGAACCATGTCTAGCGGACACTTAGATTGCTTCCAATGTCTAGCTATTATAAGCAGTGTCGTGATGAACATCTGGTTTTTTTTTTTTTAAGTGTCATAGCCATGTTGACTGTGTTCACTAAACCTCTAAGTCTTATTAAAACCTGCTGTTGCTAAGTTCCATTACTGTCCCACCCACCTCAATCCTGTCCTTGAGCAGTTATTATTTTGAAGCCAAGTTCAGGACTTGACATTTAAACCCTGTTTTATTTTATCTTATTAGATTCAGCCCATCAGTCCAGCCTGTCTAGAGCCATCTGGATCCTGTCAATGTTTTTGTAGTCTGCCTCTCCTTTTATTCTTTTTAAAAATTAACTACAAATTTGGTAAACAAGTCTTTTATGTTTTCAACTAAGTCATTAATAAAAATGTTGTACAGGTCAAAGTTGAGGCTAGAGCTCTGTGGCAGGCTTCCAGAGACCTTCTTCAGGTTGGATCAGCCCTTGCTGGGTTCAGCAAGTTACAAATTCTCCTAATTGAACCAGCATTCAGTGCACCTCCTCCTGTAAGTTTATAATAAAGTTCATAAAACAAAGTTGGACCAGATGGTCTCAATACCCAGGCTCAGTCAAGGGGAACCATCTTCAGTTCAGGTTCTGGATGGAGAATTGGGCTCCCATTGTTTCTATTTTAACTGGGGCACTTGGCCACCTGGTCTACTCACTGCCTCCTTAGTGACCCAGGCTGAGGGCTCCCTGGGGTTACTGTCCCCATCATCAGTCAGTGACAGCCCAGGGGGAATGGCTGACAATACCAGCTGAGCCTATGTAGGAGTGAAGTCCAGTGCTGAAGGAACCCAGCCAGAGAGGGGCACCTCTGAGTGCTTCGTCAGAGCTTCAGTCTTGACCCCACATGCAGCACTGGGCTGTGGATACGGGAAACCACACATCTCAGGCTTTCACCATGGGGGAGCGACCTGGCGTTGATAGGGTGGTTCAGGGCCCTGCAGAAAGTACAGACTCCAGTTTCGGTACTTAGCTGTGTGGCTGTGGGCAAGTCCCTTTTCTTCTTTGAGTCTCAGTGTCCTCATCTGTTGGATGGGGATGAATATTATATACTTTTTAGAGGCTGCTAGCATGCGCATTTAATGAGATAAGGTAGAGACAATAAATATGGTACAGTGGGGGCAGACCAGTGGCTAAGGGACTCGATTTGGCCAGCAAATGTGTTTTGTTTGGACTCATAGCATTAAAAAAATTGAGGTGGTTTTCAAAAATCAGGCTATTTTACTTTATACTCTGAATCCTGGTTTCTCTTGAAACATTGGAAGATATAGCAATATTAGGCTCACATTCCTAGCTTCCTGCACATGCAGGAATATGGCAGACCATTCATGACTCTTCCCTTTGGACGGGCATTCTTTCTGTTAGCTGTTGTTGTGGTCTCCTCCACTCACACAGCATTTACCTAGTCACGTATGCCCAGTCTGCTTGACCTGCTTACTTCGCAGGCTTGGGTCCTGGAGAGATGGGTTCATCACCCCTGGTGCAATGTGGATGAGCACTGGCTCAAAATTGGGTTGCTTAGCCCTTGTGTGACCTCTCGGTGCCTCAAATTCCTCTTCCATAAAACTGGCATTAAGAATGAATTGTTACAAAAATTGTGCCTGTCGCAGCTCTTAGCTGGTGCCCTGTGGAGTTGTGCCGACTGCGCGGCCACCCATGGTAGCCTCAGCTGGGAGACTCACCTTGGAAACTGGTGGGAGCCAAGGGAAAGCCGAAGTGCAGAGCAGCAGCAGACACAGCACCTGCCTCCTGGCCTCACCACATCCCTCAATTACAAGAGGCCATGGAAGCCATCGTAAGGCAAAGGGACATCCCAGGTGACATTCACTGTAGATCACAAAATGCAACTGCTGGAGAAAATGTCATCTGTCATAGAAGAGGTACCCTATGCCTGTGTTATTGTGCCCTCAATCCCTTCCATCTGCTTTGCTGCAAGGGTCCCCATGGGCCTAAGATGTCAGTCAGGTCTTTCCCTATGCTTCCTCCTCGTGTCTTCAGAGTATTAGGGCTCTTCAACATGGATTTTCCTGAGAAACTAGAACGGGCCCCTGTGGGCCTCAGAGGAGCAAAGAATTCTTGGAAAAGGGTGCAGCCTCACCAGGCCACAGGGGGCAAGCAGCTTGGAGACCAGAGCTTTTTCACTTTTAGCCTAAAAACTTCCTGGCACAACAGAGCAGCCCAGTGCAGCAGTCTCTGGGCAGTGGTGGGTATCAATGATCATCCCTTATGCCTGTCCAATGATTTCAAAGTGCTGGGCTAGTAAACCAGCTGGCTTCTGTCTACAAGTTTTTGGCCCAGTGCTCTGGCCTGTTGTATAAGTTTGTAACAAACTCATCTGTGTGCTATCAGCAGATTTCAAAGCTACTTCCCATCTCTGCACTCTGGTCTCCACTGGAGACCTCCTTCCTCTCATCTGGTGGGGGTGGGGGCGTTAATGAACCCTGTTGGGCACAGCCGTTGGAGCGGCTAGGATCTGATGCCTGCCTGCCATGCAAGCCTTTCCCACTTTCGTGAAGCCACCAACTCTCCACCGCCTGATTTATTCAATTTTCTCTCTTCAGAAGGTGAAGACCATCAGGCTTAAGCTCAACATTTCTCTGTACATTTGCCCAGTGCCTTGTTCTTTCTTCCTGCCTCAGCATCCAGTAGTTCCTGTCAGTGTTCAGAGAGCACCTACTATGTGCTGGCACTGTGGACAGCACTCAGCAGACAAGGTCCCCCTTCTCTCCAAGGTTTATTACCCCCCAGCTGCTGCTCCAGAAGCACCTGCAGCATCCTGTGCTCTAGATTAGGAGGTGGAAACTTACAGCCTGTGGGCCAAATGCATTATGATATCTGTTTTTGTAAATAAAGTTTTATTAAGACACAGCCATGCTTATTTGTTGACACGTGGTCTTTGGCCGCTTTTGTGCTATGATGGCAGTTGGGTGATTGCAAAAGAGATTGTATGGCCCCCAAAGCTGAAAAAATTTACTCTCTGGCCCCTTACAGAGAACGTTTCCAATCCCTGCTCTGGGTGCCATGCCTCCCTGCCTCCTCTACCCCCAGGTGAGTTGTTCCTCTCCACCTCCACGGACCCCTTTCTCTGGTCCAGGTTGCTTCCCTGTTCTGTAAAACCTCCCTCTCTGTTCATTGACAGATTTCTTGAAGGAGTTATGTATACTCACTGTCCCCACTGCCTCCCTGTGCTAGCATCCAAGGGGGCAAGGGTGTCTGTCTTCCCAGGCGCTGAAAGCCACTCTCTGGATGGGACCTGGGAGTGGTGGGAGTGGCATGGAAACCTTCAGAGGAATCTGCCCCCTGAGACCCTCCTTCTTGTGGGGCTCCCCCAGCCCCATGAAACTCTTGCTTTTAGTCCAGCTATGCACATGGATGATGTGAGGATCTGAGAGGGGAACAGGATCATACAGAGAAAAGAACGCAGGATGAGGACTCAGGCAGATCTGGGGGCGACTCTGCCACTTGCTAGATGCATAACCTTGGGTTGGTTCCTTCGCCTTCGACCCTCTCAGTTTTCTCATCTGTACAATGGGGTTGTGATGCCCTATCTCTGGCACCTATATCTAGAAGGCTTCCTCTCCTCTCCTGTTCCTGCCCTTCCATCTCCCTGGGGGTACCACTCCCCTGGAGGATGGCTAGAGGATAATAGAGGCAGGCTGTGCTGAGTGGAATGGCTCGCGAGCTCAGAGCAAGAGGGGCCGATGGCCCGTGGCCTGACCCATTTCTGGACTCTGGATCCCTGCCACATGCCCCTCCCCTGAGCCTGGTCCTTTCTCACAAGTGAGGGCTGAGAATGTGTGTGCCCAGCCAATGGCAGGCTGCAGAAGGCAGCAGCCATGAGAGCTGAGGGCCTTTGAGAGGCACAGGTGCTGGGGCCTGGCAGAGGAGGCTGGGCTGGTTGCTATGGAGAGAGAAATGTTATGTGGTTAAGTTGTTTGATTGGCGGCCTTGAGAAATACCCATGTCGCCCCAGGGCCTCAGAGCCATCTATCACTTGGAAGGCCTCCTTTCATGATGAGGGTTATCTATTTGGCTAAGAAAACCACAATCACAATCCTTTCCATACAGACGGCCCTTCCCATTTTACACATTTTAGGGAGCCCTCTTCAGTTTATAAGAAGCCTGAGGCTTCATTCTGTTCGGGGCTGACTTCCACTGGGGCACATTCTGTGTGCTAGGCACAGAATGGTGCGGGATAAGACCCACAGAACCTTTGACTTGTAGCAGCTCCTAATCCCATGCAAAGATGAGCTCAGACCAGGTGCAGTGGCTCATGGCTGTAATGCCAGAATTTTTGGAGGTTGAGATGGGAGGCTCACTTGAGGTCAGAAGCTCAAGACCAGCCTCTACAAAAATAAAAATAAAAATTAGCTGAGCATGGTGGTGTGCACCCATAATCCCAGCTACTTGGGAGGCCGAGGCGGGAGGATCACTTGAGCCCAGGAGGTCCAGACTGCAGTGAGCTGAGATCCAGCCACTGCAGTCCAGCCTGGGTGACACAGTGAGACCCTGTCTCAAAAACTAAAAATAAATAAATAAAAAAAGATGAGCAAAATCTCAGAAGCAGGGTTCTGAGTGGGAAAGAAAGGGGATGTGGAGGTGGCCTGGGAAGGGAGGAGGGATACCCTCATCTGAGATGGGAGGAGAGGAGGCAAAGAAGGATGAGACTACAGGAGTGCTGTGAGGGGAACTAACAACAATTACGTGTCCACTTCGATCCAGGCACTGTGCCAGGCATTTGGCGTACATCGATCACTGTGCCAGGCATTTGGCGTACATCGATTCATTTATCACAACAGAATTCTTTTGGTGGTGAGTAACGGAACCACAATGCAAACTGGCTGAGATGAAGAGATGATTACTGGCTCGGGTGCTCAAACTGTAGGAAGGGCTATGTTGACAGAGCATGAGGAGTCACTTTTTCATACCATGTGGAAAAGGCCACCAGCTGTTCCCAGCCTCCCCATTTTGTCTCCCAGGCAGGGGACATTTTGCTCTTTCCCTGGCTGCAGTTAGAAATATCCCCGGGAAGGACTCTCACTGGTTCAGACCACGTCAGGTGGGCCTCTGAGTTTGTCGCAGTGCCAGGAAGAGGGGCATGTCAGAAGGTGGCTGGGAGCTCCCACTGGACCCTGTGCTAGAACTGGGGTGCAAGGTGGGAAGTAGTCATTTCTAGGGGAAGTGACAGTGGTGGTAGCACAGAAATGGCTCCAGAGAGTCATTAAAAAATTCATTTAACAAAATCTGATGAATACCAACCATGTACCAGGCATTGTTTTGCCATGGCAGCTTACTAGGACCAATACTCAGCCCCTGCTCTCTTGGAGCTTATACATTTGAGAGGGAGACAAGGAATAAACAAGTAGATGAAGTAACACAATTTCAGGTGTTAAGTGATAAGTAAAACAAAGAGAAATACTGTAAAGAGATTAGAAAAAATGGGGGAAGGTGCTGGTTTTGTTGGAGTCATCAGGGAAGGCCTTGCTGAGGAGGCTGCGTTGGAGACACAAACTGTCTGAAGGGGAATGAGTTATGCCAAGATCTGGCAGAGGGAACCACATGTGCAAAATCCCTGAGGCAGAAATGAGCTTGGCATGTTTCAGGAATAGACAAAAGGCAACGTGGCTGGAGCAGTGTGAGCTGGGGGAGAGGAGTGGCTGGTGGGGTGACAGTAGACAGGGCCCGGTTGCGTGGTGTCACCTTTGCTGGCCATGGTAAGGAGTTTGGATTTTGTTGTAAGTGTGATAAGCTTCCACTCTGGAGCAATGACCTTTTGCAGATAAGGAAACTGAGTCATGAGGAGGTGGAGTTAACCTGCCCAAGAATAAAGGTCGTACATGGTGGGACTCTCTCTCTGGAGCCAATCCTTGCTTTCTTTCTTCCATATCTTTCTTCCTCTAGTTAGCTGTGAAAAAATTAGGAGGGGGCAAGGAAAGAAAGTGGGCAGCAGCAGCCTCATGACCTATCCTTCCTCTGTGAAGTGGGACAGATGGTCTTCTGAGAGGGAGGGGCAGCGGTGGGTCAGTGAGACTGGCAGAGGGTGGAAAGGGTTGGCACAGCCGTGGAACAGAATGGGAAATGGAGAAGCCCGGGAGTGAATAAGAGGATTGGAGGGCCGAGGAGAGCTCAGCCAAAGCTGGAGACCGAGAATCTGTAGTGGAGTGGATCAGCACAGTTATTTGATTTTCTCCAGCAGTACTTGGCAGGCGGCCAGCCTGGGACAGAGGCAGAGAGGAAGGAGGGATCTGTGAATAAAGGTGGGGATTGGGACCGCAGGTTCAAGGGCAGTGGAGGGTGCTGGTGGGGATGTGGTGGAAACGACTTATACGCATGTGCAAGAATATATTTTGGTGTTTTCTAGGACAGGTGCAATAAAATGTTATTTAATTTTCAACAAAGGTGGTTATTTACAGTTTTAGTTTATTGAGGTTTCGGTTTTACACATGTGTAAGATCTTGCTTACAGATAACATCACTGTCATGAGATAAGCTGTGCCCACCCCACCAAATTCATATGCTGAAATCCTAACCCTCAGTACTCAGAATGCAACAGTATTTGGGGACAGGACCTTTAGAGAGGAGGTGAAGTGAGAATGAGTCCGTTAGAGCAGGTCCTAATCCCACCTACCTGGCATCCTCATAGAAAGAATGAGGCCCTTAGAGCAGGCCCTAATCCCATCTACCTGGCATCCTCATAGAAAGAATGAGGCTGTTAGATCAGGCCCTAATCCCGTCTACCTGGCATCCTCAGAGAAAGAATGAGTTCGTTAGAGCAGGTCCTAATCCCATCTACCTGGCATCCACATAGAAAGAATGAGCTCATTAGAGCAAGCCTAATCCCATCTACCTGGCATCCTCATAGAAAGAAATTTGGATGCAAAGAGACACCAGGGGTGGCGTGCACAGACAGATGACCATGTATGTGGAAAGGTGGCAAGAGGGTGGCTATCTGCAACAAGTGAGAGAGGCCTTGGGGGAGACCAACCCTGCTGACACCTATATCTTGGACTTCCAGCCTCCAGAACTGGGAGGAGTAAATTCTTGTTGTTAAGCCACTCAGTCTGTGGCATTTTGTTATGGCAGCACCAGCAAACTAATACAATCACGAACCAAAACATTTTCTTTGGGTCAGACTGTGTTTTAACTTGTCCTGCCCAGCCCTGCCTGATCTAGCCCTTACCTACCTTAGCCCTGCCTGATCCAGCCCGTACTGACCTTTCCATCCTCACCATCTTTGCTCCCTTGACTCCTCTTATGCTCAGTGTTCCAGCCACACTGCCTTGAAATGTCCTTCTTGTCTCAGGGTCTTCCCACATTTTGTTCCCTCGGCCTAGAACACGCTTCCTCTCTTTTTTCATCTAGATAACTCCTTATTCTTTGGATTTCAGCTCAAATGTAATTTTTTTTTGTTAGGAAAGCTTTCTGTGACCATCATACACTCCCCCCAACCCCTGGCCCCCAACTAGTGCAATCGTTATTTGACATGTTGTCTTAGTTGTTCCTTTGGGGATGGATTCCAGGACAGAGACTTGTGTGCATGGAACCGATGCCCACAGGGGATGGGGTGGGAGTGAGAATGAGCAGGTGGAGTGGTAGAGCTGTGATAATGTCATAATCAAGGCAACATCAACCCCATAAGGAGCTGTGGAGCTGGGATGGTCCAGTAGCTTTCCCGTGACTGCATTTACCTGTCACTGGCAATGAGATGCCTCAGGGATGGGGCCTGGTCTTTGCGAGGTGGTTGTTAAGGGCTGAGGGCAATTCCTGAGGAAGACTCAAGTGAAAGCTGCCAGCATCCAGTACCCCTGGCAGTTGGGAATAAGTGTCTCAGCCCTGAAGGGAGGACTGGGGGGCACACCACAGCACCCACTACCTATGCTTCCACCTTTCTTTCAGAGCACTTGGCGCCAGTTGTAAGTAGATATTTCTGTGATTAGTTCACAAATTTTCCTTTCCCACTAGATTTAGAGCAAAGAGGAGTTCCTTGACAATAAAAGTGGCACCCCATAGGGCATAGAGGAAGGAGGTGGGATGGGTGGGTATATGGGGAGAAGACAGTTGGACCAGGGAATGGAAGAGCAGGGACCTCAGGAAAATCTAGGAGGAAATGCTTGTGTGGCTGGAAAGACTTGACTTTGGTTATTATTGTAGGAAAAAAAGGAACTGAGAGAGAGGGGAATGTTAGTTCATTTGCCACCTGCTACGTCCCAGGCACTTCCCTGTTTAATCCTTATGACAACCCTGGGACTAAGGATTGTTGCAGCTTGGAAAGGGTTGATGAGAGGTCGGGCGTTTCTAAGAGGAGGCTGATAGGTTGGCTGCTAAGAGGGCTTGGAGCCTGGCATCAACTTTGTGAATTTATTGCAGAATAAATATGGCCACCTTCTGGCTCCTTGGGCTCCCCTTGTCTCTGCTCCAGGCTAGGCATGTTCTCTCTGTTCACGCAGTCTTTTGCCAGCTGATTTAGTTAATTAGGTTTCTGCTTACTCAATTACCATCACCCCCTCCCAAAGTCTTCCCTCCCCGTAACCATACCCAGGCCACCATGATTGGCGTTTGGGGTCTTCCCAAACTCTTCAGTCACATTTTCAGGTCATCTCTTAGTTTGTGCCAACTGACGGCATATCTCATCATTCTGCATGGATTTTACTAACCTCTTTCTCAGAGGGCGGTCTTGCTTCTCGGTCCCATATTCACTCCCACATGTGGCTGTCAGGTATTGCTTTTGTAGCTTTGACAGTGACAGTGAGTAGCTTTGAAGCTCAGAGAAGTTAAGTTACTGGCCCAGTAGAGCTGAGATTTGGTGGCAGGTCTTCTGACTTCCAAGGCAGAGACTGAAGGGATGGATAAAGGACAGGATGGTCACAGGTCAGGGTTGCACAACCTCATGTTCCACGGGAAGTTCTGGGCATAGATTGCTTTGTGGTCATGTACTTAGGGTCTCCCAAGGCTTGGTAGAGACAATTGCAGCCAGTTCAACCAAGAGCCACTGGATCCTTGGGAGCCACACCTGTGTTGGCCAGAGCTGAGTCTGTGCTCCAGGGATCTCTCAGAGCTGAGCCTACTGTGGTGACCCCAATGGGAGCTGACTAGTGCTGCTGCCTGTGGTTGGGTAAGTTGAGTCTGGGGGGTGATTGGGGTTAAAAACCAGCTCATGTATACTCACCAATCTTTGCACCCTGGTTTGGGGCTGCCATAGCCTAGAAGAAGGAGCACCTTCTCCCTTCCAGACGAGGCAGCATTTTGTAATTTTACCACCTTGTGGGACAGCCTTTCTCTAATTGCTGCAAAAGTCCTGCCTGAAAGTCAGCCGAGTGGGTTGTGCCCAGCACTCCATGAGCTCTGCAGACCTCTCATATGCCCCTAGATTTCTGGAAAGCCCTCTAGGCAGCCAGTACAAGGTCAAACACTTCTGTGTAGCGAATCCCTGCAGGGGGATTTGTTCCGGGAGGGGAATTACATTTCAATTTGATTTAATTCAATGAGAATGACACCAAATTGATCAGCTGGTAAAATGCCATTTGATGGGCAGATCTGCTCTTTCCAAGTCAATAAGAACCACCAGAAAAGTCAGTCTTATTTTTTCAGACAGAACTGAAAGTTTTACCCATTTTCTTTGCCTTTTAAAAAGGGTTCAAATTTCCTGAAGGTGGAGAGACTTTTCCTGATAGGCGTGGTGACCTGAGCAAAGTGATTAAACCACCAGGCACCCGAACACAAAACAAGTTCTATATCCTTTTTTTTGTTTTTGTTTTTAATTAAAGGCTCCCTAAATGCTAGGAGTTCTCCAGTTGTGATTCCTTGCCCCTTGCTATATGCCAGCTTGCTTTCTGGGGTGTTAGCACACATTTGGGTACTTGACCATGCCTGCTGCAGGAGTTCGCAGAAACCATCTGGTCACCTCTGTAGACCTAGAAGTGTGCAGCGGTCCAGACTTCTGTGCACTTTGTACTAGACTCTTGTAAAATCTTGATAAATTTCTCAGATTCTCTGAGCCTCAGTTCTGTCATCTGTAAAATGGGCATGCAGCCTCCCTCGGTCCACCTCTGGGCTACTCCCTTTGGAGTAGCAACATGAAAAATAACCATGGCCCCACAATAGCCACTACCATTATTCCGCACATCACAATCACTAGCATTATTTTTGAGCCGTTACCATGTGGTAGGCGCTATTGAAAGCTTCATCTGCATTAAATCCCATAATCCTTGTAACAATTCCATCAGGTAGATACAGTCCGTTTGGCTATGGTGCTTATTTTGAAAATGCAAATTTGTTTCAATGCGATCCATGTGTCAGGAAACTATTTGAGCATTATGTTAGTTTTGCATTTGCTTATGTCTGATTTGGTGTGTGAGAAACACAAGGCGAGTGCAGAAAATTGCTCCCAGTTGAACTGAGCTGTGTAGTAAACACACATATGGACACACTTCAAACATCTCCTGGCATTCTCAGTTCATCATGTATTATGAGCCACTCACAGGGTGCTACAATCTTCCTTCTGACTCCAGGTCTACCTCCTCCCACCACCAGACAGTAATTCTGAAGCTCACTTCCACACTCACAGCATGTAGCATCATGCTTATTGTAGTGTCTATGTATGTCTTTTATGACATTTAACATGTGTAAAACTGTGTTACCATTTTTATTAGGTTTCTTTTATTTTTTACTATGTCGCCGAAGGAAGTTTATGAGTGTTGTACCCCAACTCCATTGTTCTCATGAACCTTTTGGTTTTTGCACAGTGTGGTGATTTTTTGTTTTATTATTCTTTTTTTCTAAATTATGATAAAAGACACATAGCATAAAAATTTCCACTATGATTTTTTTTTTTTTGACAGAGTTTCTTATTCTGTCACCCAGGCTGGAATGCGGTGGCATGATCTCAGCTTACGGCAACTTCAGCCTCCCGGGTTCAAGCAATTCTCCTGCCTCAGTCTCCCGAGTAACTGGGACTATAGGCATGTGCCACTGCACCTGGCTAATTTTTGCATTTTTGGTAGAGTTGGAGTTTCACCATCTTGACCAGGATTGTCCTGAACTCCTGACCTCAGGTGATCCACCTGCCTTGGCCTCCCAAAGTGCTGGGATTATAGGCATGAGCCACCATGCCCAGCCCACTGTGACCATTTTTAAGTATACAGCTCAGTGGTACTAAGGACATTCATATTGTGGTGCTACTGTCACCACCATCCATCCACAGAATTATTTTTATCTTAAAAAAAGTGAACCTCTATACCCAGTTCACAACTCCCCATTTCTCCTCTCCCCTGTTCCTGGCAAACACCATTCCACTTCCAGTCTCTAGAAATTTGACTACTCTATAAGTGGAATCATACAGTATATGTCCTTTCGTGACTGTTTTTTTCACTTAGCATAATGTTCTCAAAGTTCATGCATGTTGTAGCATGGGTCAGAATTTCCTTCCTTTTTAAGGCTGAATAATATTCCATTGTATGTATATACTACACTTTGTTTATCCATAGCAAGTGACTTTTAGAAACACTTACGAGGCATGACAGCAGAGCTATCCTGTTACTTTTCTGTTTTGCACATGAGGAAACTGAGGCACAGAGTGGTTAGGTGACTTCCCCAAGGTTTCCCCACTAATAAATGGGAGATTTGAGATTCAAACCCAGGCCTCGCTCATTCTGCAACTTGTGCCTCCGATACTGTGTTACCTCAAATGCTGTGTTACCTGCTTCCTTTTTTTTTCACGTTACTGTCATCAAACCAGACGATGTTGACTTTGAGTCAGCTTGGTTATTAATTTCCTGTTGTTAACAGAAGCTTTAGTGTCTGAAATCTCTGCTGCACCATCTGGAATTTTTAATAAAAACTCCAGGAATTTCCAGGGGTTTCTGTGTATTGCATATGTGTACTAGCAAGGGAAAAATGCTATTTAAAAATAGAAATGCCTACAGCCACTTTTTTTTTTTTTTAATTTTATTTTTTTTATTATTATTATACTTTAAGTTGTAGGGTACATGTGCATAACGTGCAGGTTTGTTACATATGTATACTTGTGCCATGTTGGTCTGCTGCACCCATCAACTCGTCATTTACATCAGGTATAACTCCCAATGCAATCCCTCCCCCCTCCCCCCTCCCCATGATAGGCCCCGGTGTGTGATGTTCCCCTTCCTGAGTCCAAGTGATCTCATTGTTCAGTTCCCACCTATGAGTGAGAACATGCGGTGTTTGGTTTTCAGTTCTTGTGATAGTTTGCTAAGAATGATGGTTTCCATGTGGGGTGAGGAGCTGCCCAGCAGAAGGAAGGCTGCTCTTTTGTTTTAAAAAAAATTATAGTCAGGCTTTTTGGATTATTCAAGGGAAGGCTCACTCTCTACCTCCACCTCGAATTGTCTGGAAAGGGGAGGCTCTAAACTAAATTGCTGTACAGAACAGGCTAGCAGGAATTCGAGAACTGTTCACTGGCAGCTCAAAAGGGAGGGAGTTTTCAGGATCTTGTAACACTCATGAAAAGAGGAGATTAAATAATGTTCATGGTAGAGAAATTAAGTGCCTCTGGACAGGGCAGCAGTCTGGGGCCCCAGAAGAGTGGTAGACAGATGCTTACATAGTCATAGCAATAAAGAATTCTATGGGAAGTCTCCTTTGTTGAGGTGGTTGAAGAACTCCTTGATGGTGACAGTTTTAAATGTTTTCAGCTGTGTGCTATTTTGTAAACTCCTTCACCCTTGGTGTAGTCAGCTACAGAGAGCAGGCAGGCTTGTGTTAGTGATACCTTAGTGCAGGAAGGTGGATGGTATGGGTTCCTGAGAAGGAGCAATTGTAGGGAACAGGACAGCAGGGATGGGAAGTGCCACATGTGAGGGGTTTGAGAACTGGGCTGAGAGCAGGGGTTGGGTGCAGAGAGCAGGGATGCAGCAGAGTGGAAGCACACCCTGAAAATGGTAGGAAATTGGGGAGAAGTCTGCTCTTAACACAATTAGCTTAGATGGAGGCTGAGGTTACTTTTCATGGATGACAGAGGAGTGGATGGTTCAGAAGACAGCACACATGGCCATCTGGGAAGCTGGCTCCCAGGAAGTGATCCACCTGCTGCCCCTCCTGGGCTGTTCTGCAACTTAAGGGCATGTACTTTATAATGAGCATGGCCGTGCTCTTTTACGGCTATCGTTTGCATATCTCCAAGGCACTCTTTGCACATCTAGGTGCCCTTCTTAAAGTCATCCGCACAGATTTGAAAAGCTGGCATGAGTACTTCTCTGCAATGGCAATAAGGTAGCATGAGGAAGGGACTCTCTTTTCTAATTTGCTCAGTCATCATTTGGGCTTGTGGCAGATAAATAGCGCTGCCCTTTTTTGAGTACTTAATATGTGTTCTTTATGCATATTACCTCTTCAGATCCTTAGAACAACCCGACAAAGTCAACCTTGTTCCAGTTCTTATCAAGGAAGAAAGAGAGGCTTAGAAAGGCTCAGAGGTTGGTGACTTACCCAAGGTCATGCATCTAGGAATTGGCAGAGGTGAAATGTGAACCAGGACTCACTCGTCTCTCAAACCTGTGCTTATAACCACTTTGGTTGCTGCCTTTGTCCTTGAAAAAGATGGAGGATTCTTAGATCCATCCTTTGGCCTGTAAGTCTGCAAGGCTAGGGGTTCTTGTATTGAGCAGTGTTAGAATCACCTGGAGGGTTTGTTAAAGCAGATGGTTGGGTTCCCACCTCCAGAGTTTCCTGGTAGAGTCTGGAAAATTTGCACATCGAACAAATCCTCAGGTGAGCAGAGTTGCTCCTCTGAAGACAGCAGTTGACTGCACTGTGCTAGGCTGATCTAACTTTCTAGGTCACCTAGGCATTGTCTCTGAACCCCATGCTGTGCTCTGCTATACCATCCATGGACACAGACTGGGTGGGGCTTTGATTTACTATCCTCTCAGGCTGGGTGCTGGGTGCTGGGTGCTGTCCCTGTCTTCCAGGCTAGCTGCCCAGGTCGTCTGGTTCTGGCTAGGTCTGGTGTCCAGGCCCTCTCTTCTTGCTTATGGGAACATGCACACTTTCTGTGGCTAGGCTGCACATCAACAGTGCTGAGATCTGAGGGACTGGAGGAAGGGGAAGCAGGACCTCAGAGCTGAAGGGGGCTGGAGGACAATGGCTTCATCTGTTCTCTCCCTCAAAGAGCAGGTGCGTGGGGCGTGGGGCATGCTGACTCAGGGATTCAAATGGCCTGTGCAGCAACTCAGGGGTTCCTCTCCTCTCCCTGCTGGGTCCAGACAGCCTTTCCCTTGGAGACAGACAGGTTGGAAATCCAAGCAGAAAGAAAAATATCTTAATGTATCAATGTCTTTCAGCTGTGGTTTAAAGGGTCCAAGAGACAGGCTGTCAGATGCAGTCTCTGGGTCCCCAGACCAATATGCCTCTGCTCTGCTCCTGACACCAGTCTCTTAACTCCACAGTTGGAAGGGGAATCAAATCATGAGAGTGTGTGAGTGTGTGTGTATGTGTGGAGAGTGGTACCTTCCATAAAAGAGGAAGCTAAGGAGCTGGGTTAAAGCTTCTATGTGGTGTGAGGCTGTATGGGGTCAAGGGGAAGCAAACAAACAGGGAATCTGGATTGGAGAGATTCTCACAACAACCCCATGAGGTAGGGACTGCAAGTCTGTTTTACAGAATCTGAGGCAGGGAGAGGTTGAGCCACTTGCTTGAAGTTACGCAGTTGGTAAGTAATATGGATGGAGTTTGAACAGACACTTCACCAAAGAAGAAATGATGGAAAATAAGCCCACGAAAAGATGCTCTACATTATTACTCACCAGAAAAATGCAAATTGAAGCCACAATGAAATGCCACCACACACCCTCTAGTCCCCCTACAATGGCTAGTGTTAAAAAAACCCAAAACTGTATCAAGTGTTGGCACAAGAATGTGGAGGAGCTGGAACTCTAACCCACTGTTGGTGGGAATGGAAAATGGTAAAGCCACTTTGGAAAACAGTTTGCTAGTTTCTTAAAAAGTTAAGCCTACACCTATCATAGGATCTGCCATCCCACTCCTGGGTTTTTCCCGAGAAAAGAAAGTCTTTGTTGACACAAGAAGAACTCGTATATGAATGTTTCTAGCAGCTTTATTTGTGATAGACCCAAACTGGAAACAACCTAAATGCCCATCAGCAGGTGAATTGATAAACAAATAGTGGCAAATCCACACAATGGAATAATACTAAGCAATCAAAAGGAGCTACTGATATATGCAACCATGTGGATATATCTCACAAGAATTATGCTGAGTTCAAGAAGCAAGACATAAAAGAGTACATACTGCATGCTTCCATTTGTATAAAATCCTAGAAAATACAAGCTAATCTGCAGTGACAGGAAGCAGATCAGTGGTTGCCTGAAGATGGGGAAGTGAGGAATGGAAGGGGCAGGAGCAGGGAATTCAAAGGACACAAGGAAACCCTTGTTGGAGGGATGGAGGTGGTCAATATCTTGATTGTAGTGATGGTTTCAAGGGTGTATACCTGTGTCTAGACTTGTCCAATTGTGTAGTTTAGACATGTACAGTTTGTTGTATGTCAATTATGCCTCAATAAAGCTGTTGATAATAATAATGAACAGAACCCAGGCTGCAGTCTGTCTCTATGCTGGAACTCTAATCTACTCACTGTTCTATTTTGCAGCTGTGTATTAGAGAGTAGGGCTGGCTCTGAGTCTGCACAAGGTAGGTCGTCACAGCACCCTATGCTGGGTAAAGTGCTTGGTACTTCGCATTGTTTACTCTTCTTATTCCTTAATTCTCTCAGGAAGGTCCTGTTTGATTATGTCCATTTAATGCACATGGTGTGGAGTTAAGCGACATACTCAAGGTCACATGGGTGGGGTGTGGGAGAAGGATGGCCCCCCTCCTTCACCACTTACACAGCCACCACCTCCTTCAGAAGAGAGGTGAAAGAGTAGCAAACCCAGCCCAAGTAATTTCCAAGGCCTTTGGTCAGTGTCCAAGAACAGGCTGGCCAGGGCAACAAATTCATTCTCCAAAGAGGGGAAGCAGATCTAGTCTAAGGCTCCTTCCAGTTCTGGTCTCCAGTGCGTCTGTGAAATGAAATAGCTTTCATTACTTAAAGGCCACCTACCTAGGCGGATGCCTTTGCCTGCATTTTAGAAATAGACCTGGTCCTGCCATTTACCTTCCTGGTGACCTTGAGCAGTTCAACTCTCTGGGCCTCTATTTCCTCATCTGTAGAACGGCAGTAATTAGACCTAACTTCTAGGGTCTTAAAAAAGGGTTCAATAAATTAAGGGATATAAAAGTGCTTTGGACAATGGTGAACCCTAAAAAAAAAACCTTTGTTTGTTTTGGTATTTCATAGTTCATTGTTTGCCCTAAACGAGGTCAATTTTTAAAAAAAATTGTGGTAAGATGTATAATATTTATTATTTTAACTCTTTTTAAGTGTGTAGCTTAATGGCATTAGGTACATTTGCAATGTGGTACACCACCATCACTTTTCATTTCTAGAACTTTTTAATCATCCCAAACAGAGACTCTGTCCCATTAAACACCAACTCTTCATTCCCCTTTCCCTTCACCCTCTGTTCCCTGCTTACCTCTATTCTGCTTTCTGCTCCTATTAATTGGCCTATTCTAGGTACTTCATATAAGGGGAATCGTACAATACTGGAATGGGATCATTAACCCCACATTAATTCCCACTTTTTTCTGTTTGCTTGGTTTTGGTGTCAGGGGTGGGAGGAGATGGAACTTTGGAGACTGCCTTGTAGACAGAGGAGCCCATTCTTTCCAGAGCAGAAGATGGGGTGCTGGGTAGTCCCTGGGCTGCTCTGAGAGCTGGACTTGGCATGTAATCTAATATGACTGATGTTTTTATAAAATGGGGTAAATTTGGAATAGAAAATTAACACCATGTGAAGGTGAAGGCAGAGACGGAGTGATGCTTCTATAAACCAAGAAACTCCAAGGATTGTCAGTAAACCAGCAGAAGCTAGGAGAGAGGCATGGAACGGATTTCTCCTCACAGCCCTCAGAAGAAACCAACCCTGTCACCATTTTGATCTTGGACTTGAGCCTCTGGAACTGTGAAACACTAAATTTCTGTTTGTTTTAGCCATCTAGTTCATAGTACTTTGAAGTGACCTTTACACCACTCTCATTTAGAGATGAGGTCTGTGTCCCCTCCTCTTGAAATTGAGTGGCTGTTGTGACTGTATACACATGTAAACTGCAGAGCTGCCTGTCTGTGACTTCCAAGGCTAGGTCATGAAAGGAGATAAAGCTTCTTCCTGTCTTGTTGGGTTGCTTGCTCTTGAAGCCTTCAGTCACTATTCATGCAGCATGCCTTCCCAGCTTCCTGTGGTTGTAGAGTGTACGGAAGGCAATTGGACCACTATAGACAGTGGGTAAGAGCTGAGGAAGCAGCCTCTGCCCACTGGTAGCATGGAGGACCCTGAAGGCAAGAATGGGCTCTTACTTGTTGGAAACCCAGTTGAGTCTGCTTACAAATTAATTAGACACGATGCCATTTCCAGATGAGAGTTCTGAGAAGGCTACTGTGGTTAGGGCTTGGTTCTCTTTCCTCCTAGGAAACCATTTAATCCAGACTCTGAAGGGTCAGGAGATGGGAGGGCCTTCTTGCTGGTAGGCAGAGTGGCTGGCGTCTAAATGGCATGATTGGAGAGGCATCCCCAGCCTGAGCCCCAAACACTTCCTCTGCTCTCCTCTGTCTTTCCCTGTTAGAAGCACGTCCATTGAGCTGTCTTCACTCACCCTCATAACGGCTTTTTATTGAGTTCCTACTCTGTGCCAAGCACTTTACCTACATTATCTCGTTCAAACCTTGCAATGATTCTGCCCAACAGGTTTTATTGTCTTTCTACTCTATCATTCACCTCTCAGTAGAATTAATTAACCAAATTAATCCTATAAGCAAATCTCAGTTGCACCATGAATGTCTCAGGCAAAATAACAGGTTTTAACTACTGTGGAGGAAGACTGGCCCCTTTAAGGAAGAAGTGACTGCAACCAGGGTTGAAGCAGGTTGCAAAATGTTGAAATCTGCTGAGCTCCGGAATGGAAATTTCTTTCAATGTAGATTAGGCCTTGATTCAGGGTACGGAGAGAGACTGGTACCTGTGGTTCCCTTGGTAACTGCTCTCTGATTGGAAGGAGCCTGAGTGCAGAGAAGGGAGCAGCTGGGGGGCCGGTGTGACTCACCCAGAAGTGGGCAGGAAGCAGTTAAAAAGCAGCCATCCAGTGAAGCTGTAGAGGGACAGGGTTTTTGCTTTCTTTTAATCAACATGCCAAGGTTTTGGGAGGGACTGCTGACACCAGAGATATCAGAGAAGTAGCATAGAATAGCTGGCTTCTGAGAAGCCTCTCGGTTGGGAAGGAAGTTGTTCTCTTTCCACTGCAAGCTTAGCCTTCCAAGTTTTCTCCTTCTGCAGCATAAAGAGACAATAAGTCAGAGGAAGGTATCCCCAGGAGTTTCCAGACAGCTGCACAGATTTAAGTGCAGAAATCTGAGCAGAGGTATAGTTCTGGCATTTACATGAACACCTTTCAGTAGCAGGAAGAATAAAAGGAAACAGAGCTACAGAAATACCAGCGGTGAAGTCTTCATCGGAAAGTCCAATCTTGGATCAAGAGCTGGTAGGAAGCCTGAGAATTTGTATCAGCAGTGAGTCTAGGCTGTCCGTTCTGAGTAATTGGGATCAGAGCAAAAGTCAATATCATGCTTACCCTGTGCCAGGCTCCCTTCTAAGGGCTTCCTGGGCACCTGCTCATGTCAGTCCTCACAGCAATCATATGAGGTATGTTCTATTGTTTTCTCCTTGTGCAGATGAATGCACTAGGCACAGAGAACACTGGCCACAGGTGTATGGCTGGGGAGGCCAGAGCCAGGATTTGGACCTGGGGTGTCTTGGCTGATGTGAACTGGTGTAGGCCAGCATGGGACACAGAGGAGGATTAGCTAGAGAAGCAGGACAGGGGGCAAGAGAGACAAGATCTCTGACAGTGCTGGGCCAGAGACACTTTCCCAAGCCATGACAAAACCTGATTATGGACATGTTTTACCCTGTCAGACTACAGCATCCAGAGGGGTCCCTCCTCAGGGTGGCTCCTGGCCTGTCCTGAAACAAGATGGGTGCTTTTATTATTGTTATTATTAATTATTTTTAGAGACAGGGTCTCATTCTCTTACCCAGGCTGGAGTACAGTGGCACCATCATAGATCACTGCAACCTCGAACTCCTAGGCTCAAGCAATCCTCCTACTTCAGCTTCCCAAGTAGCTAGGACTACAGACATGTACTACCACGCCTGGCTAATTTTTTAAAATTATTTTTTTTAGAGATAAGATCTCCCTATGTTGCCCAGGCTGGTCTCAAACTCCTGGCCTCAAATGATCCTCTTGCTTCGGCCTCCCACAGTGCTGGCATTACAGGCATGAGCCACTGCACCCAGTCTAGATGGATGTTTTCAAAACACAGATCTAGTTACGGTACTCCCCTCTATAAAAAATCCCTCGTTTGTCAGTTAAAGTCCAGACCCTTTGGCCTGTCACATAAAGCCTTCCTGATCAGAACCACCCTGCTTGGCCCACTCCTTGCTGCATTCCTGTGATTCCAAGCCCTAAGTTTCCCAAGTCTCCTTTCCACTGGCAGAGCTAATCATGGCTCACCCCATATTCTGATGGCTGTTCTTTCCAGGTGATGCCACTCCTGTGGTGAGTTGTCTGTAAAGAGAGGCATGCTTCCTCTGCAGGACCCTCAGATAACCATAGACATAAGCAACACAGGAACATAAAGTAAAGATGCAATAACCATAAACCTTGACAATAATCTTAAAACAAGAAAACAAGTGCTGAGTTCTAGAAAATGAGCACATGTACATTAATTATACAGCATACCCTCATGTACTATAAAGCGGGCAGGAAGCAAAACGCCGCAACTCAACCATAAATTTGATGTCAAATGGATGTGCCGGAAGGCAGGGTGGGTCAGAGGCAAGTGAGAGCAGCTTCTGCCACTGCTGATTGTGTGACATTGAACAAATAAGCCTCTGTTTCCTTAATGTTAAAGAAGAAACACCAATAGTGTCCTGGTCATGGTGGCGGCATGGTAATTAAATAATACATGTAAGGCTCTAAGCAGTCCTTTACCTTACCTTTCCTGGCCAGTAGGAAATGTTCAATAACAATTAATGGCAATTTTCCTCACTTTGTCGTAATGATTCTTATGAATTATCTAGATGAGGAGGTAGAGCTGAGGTCATCTTTCCCTGTGTGACATTCAAAATCTTTCCGCAATACTTAGAAACACTCAAACTCTGGCTATGTACTTAGAGACACTTAAGATCTTTCTAGGTACTCAGGCTGAGGATTTTCCAGGCGTGGTCGTTCGCCCACATAGGGCCCCCTGATGGGCTATAAACAGATAAAAAAAATCGAAGTTCTTGTTTTGTTTTTTGCCTTTTTCTTTTTTTAACAGACAAATGCTGTGCAATCTGCAAACTTTTGTTTTTATATAGCACTAAGGGTTGCTTACTGAGTATGTTGTTAAAGATCACCCAAAATCACTATTAAAAATATATTTATAGTAAATATCCACCAAATCAAATAAGTGATGAATCATGATAGCCACCTTGGTTCTTTTACTTATATTTTTTGTAAAAAAAATCTTTATTGAGATAGAATCCACATACCACAGAATTCATCCACTCATTTGTGATTGTGCAATTCACAAGTCATCGTTTTGTTCCTTGCCAGTTTTTTGATATCACAGTGCTTCCCAAATCTCCCCGTCCCTTTGAAAAGTGGGACCAGCTGGAGAGGGAAGCCATGGGTCTTTGACCACACCTGAGGGAGTATGGTAAAGCACTTGGAGACCTTGTGCCTTGCAGTTGTCTGGAAAAGCAGCCTGCATCCCCCACTTTTACCACTGGGTGTCAGGCTTGAAGGTGGGTACAGTCTCATGCTTGGGGAACCCAGCAGGGTACCGGGCCCTGCACTATTGCTCTGCAGGTGAATGTGATGAATGGAAGAGAAGAAGTAAAATTAGACCTCACAGGATGATTAGAACTCTGATATTTCTTGTGTTTGGGCTTGGAGAATTGCATCACATTTCCTTAGGCCTGTGGCAAAAACAAACAAACAAACAAACAAACAAACAAACAAACAAAATATATATATAGTTTTTTCCCCCCTCCTTTTGCTCACCCTTTATTACTGTATTTCACCATGTTTTGAGGATTGCTGTGTGTCAGGAACTGTGCTGGAAAGGGGAAATACAGAGATGTACAAGACACAACTGGTCCTTTCCCTTAAGGTGCTCATACTATAGGGAGGAGGGAGATTATAAATAGACCAGCAGGCCACAAATGGCAAACACGAAGAAAGTTGAGAGCACAGGGTCAGAACCAGGGGAGAGGAAGGACCGTACTACACACATAAAAACAAAACCAACGCCAACAACACGCCTGACCCGTGTGGGGGTTTACACATTACAAATGCTTTCACAGACAGGGTTTATATATTATTTAAATTATATTTGTTGAGTACTGGCTTAGGTACTGAAGATACAACAGTGAAAAATTACTATGGATGCTATTGTTTATACTTTGCATGTGCCAGACAATGTGCCTGGCTTTTTAATATACATTATCACATTCAGTCTTCCAAGAAATTCTACAAGGAAGGATTTCTTAGACTGATTTCTCAGATGAGGAACATGAGGTACAAGTTTCTTCCCCAAGAAGCCTGTAACTTAGTGAGTTTGGATCGGTGTCCCCACCCAAATCTCATGTTGAAATGTAACCCCCAATGCTGAAGGTGGGGCCTGGTGGGAGGTGATTGGATCATGGGGACCGTTTCTCAAGGTTTAGCACCTTTCCCCTAATGCTGTTCTCGTGACAGAGTTCTCACAAGATCTGGTTGTTTAAAAGTATGTAGCACCTCCCCCATCTTTCTCTTCCTCCTGCTCTGGTTATGTAAGATGTGCCTGCTTTCCCCTTTACCTTCCACCATGACTGAACATTTCCTGCGGCCTCCCCATATCACTATCAGCAAAGAGACTGGCTGTGTGGTGCCCCTGCTCTGGGGATCTGTGGAACTTTGAGCTTGAGAGTGATGATTTACGGTATCTGGTGGAAGAAATTTCTAAGCAGCAAAGTGCTCAAGATGTGGCCTGGCTACTTCTAACAGCCTATGTTCATATTTGTGAGCAAATAAATCACATGAAACTGGAACTTATATTTAAAAGGGAAGCAGAACATAAAATATTGGAAAATTTGCAGCTTGGCCATGTGATAGAAAAGAAAAACCCATTTTCTGGGGAGGAATTCAAGCCAGCTGTAGAAATTTGCATAACCAAAAGGAAGACAAATGCTGATAGCCAAGACAATGTGAAAAGGCCTTCAAGACATTTCAGAAACCTTCACAGCAGCCCTTCTCACCACAGGCCCAGAAGCCTAGGAGGGAAGAATGGTTTTGTGGGCCACACCCAGGGCCCCTCCACCCTGTGCAGTCCCAGGACACTGTCTTCTGCATCCCATCTGCTCCAGTTCCAGTCTTGTATCAAAGGGACCCAGGTACCCTCTGCTTCAGAGGGTACAAACCAGAAGCCTTCATGGCTTTCACGTGGTGTTAAGCTTGCAGGTGCAAAGAGTGCAGAGTTGAAGCTTGGGAGCCTCTGCCTAGATTTCAGAGAATGCATGGAAAAGCCTGGATGTCCAGGCAGAATTCTACTGCAGGGGCAGAGCCCTCTTGGAGGTCCTCTACTAGGGCAGTATAGAGGGGAAATGTGGGGTTGGAGATGCCCAGTGGAGCTGAAAGAAAGGCCACGGTCCTCCAGATCCCAGAATCATAGATTCACACACAGTTTGCACTGTGCTTGTGGAAAAGCCATAGACACTGAACACCAGCCCTTGAGAGAAGCCACAGGGATAGAGCTGCCCAAGGCCTTGGGAGTCCACTCCTTACATCAGTGTGCCCTGGATGTGTGACATGGAGTCAAAAGAGATCATTTTGGAGCTTTAAGATTTAATGATTGCTCTGCTGGCTTTAAGAGTTGCATGGGGCCTGTAGACCCTTTCTTTTGGCCACTTTCTCCTGTTTCAAATGGAAGTACTTACCCACTGCTTATACTTCCATTGTATCTTGGAAGTAACTAACTTGTCTTTTATTTTATAGGCTCATAGACAGACAGGACTAGCCTTGTCTCAGATGAGACTTTGGACTATGGACTTTTGAGTTAATGCTGTAATGAGTTAAGACTCAGGGGCTGTTGGAAAGCCATGATTGGATTTTGAAATGTGAGAAGGACATGAGATTTTGGAGGGGCCGCAGTGGTATGACGTGGTTTGGATCTGTGTCCTCACTCAAATCTCATGTTGAAATGATGTAATCCCCAGTGCTGGAGGTGCGGCCTAGTGGGAGGTAATTGGATCATGGGGGCAGTTTCTAATGGCATAGCAACATCCCCATAGTGTTGTTCTTGTGATAGAGTCCTCACAAGATCTGGTTGTTTAAAAGATTGTGCCCCTGCTCCAGGGATCTGCGGAATGTTGAGCTTGAGAGTGATGATTTAGGGTATCTGGAGGAAGAAATTTCTAAGCAGCAAAGTGCTCAAGATGTAGCCTGGCTGCTTAAAACAGCCTATGTCCATATGTGTGAGCAAAATGGACAAAGCAAATAAATATCATGAAACTGGAACTTATATTTAAAAGGGAAGCAGAGCATAAAAGATTGGAAAATTTGCAGCTTGGCCATGTGGTAGAAAGGAAAAACCCATTTTCTGGGGAGGAATTCAAGCCAGCTGTAGAAATTTACATAATTGAAAGGAAGACAAATGCTGTGACAAAGACAAATTTTTGTGACCTTGAATTAGACAAAGATATCTAGATAGGTTGCCCAAAGCATAACCTGTAAAGGAGCAAATTGCTAATTTGGAACTAATCAAAATTAAAAATTAAAAACTTCTTCTCTTCGAAAGATACTGCTAAGTGAAGCAAAAGACAAGACACACCACTAGGAGAAAATGTTTGCACTGCATATATCTGATAAAGGACATGAATCCAGAATATATAAAGAACTCTCAAAACTTGATAACAAGAACACAAACCAATAGAAAATAGGCAACAGATATAAGCAGACACTACCAAAAAAGATGTGTCATGGAAGATAAGGATATGAAAGGTGTACAAAATCATTAATTATTGGGAAAATACAAATTAAAACCTAATGAAGTTTGCCACACACCCATTGGGATGGCTAAAATTAAAAAGATGAACCATATCAAGTGTTGGCCAGGACGTGAAGGAACTGGAACTCTCGGACACTTCTAAATGGCAAGCAAAATGGAAACCACTTTGGAAAATAGTTGGGCAGTTTCTTAAGAACATAAGCATGCACCTACCATATAAGCTTGCATTTTACTCCTATTTGCCCAAAAGAAAAGAAAGTTTATGTTCATACAAAGAGTTTTACATAAACATTTATAACAGCTTATAGCACTTATTTTCAAATAGTAGTCCTAAACTACAAAAAACCTGAGTGTCCATTAACTAGTGAATGGAAAAGTAAAAATTGAAGTAAGTCCATATATGGAATAATTCTAAGAAATAAAAAGGAACTACTCATACACACAACTACATGAAGGAACTTCAAAAATGTTTCTGCTAAATGAAAGAATCCAAGCAAAAAGAATTCATACTATGATTTCATTTTTATAAATTTCTAGAAAATGCAAGCTTATCAGTGATGAAAACTCAATGGTTGCCTGGAATTGGGGAAGGGGAGAAGAGAGGGAGGGATTCCAAAGAAATTTTTGGTTAATAGTTATGTTCCCTATAACTACTGGTTTTGATTTTGATAATAGTTTCATGAGTGGTCAAAACTTACCAAATTCTTCATTTTCTATCTGAAGTTTATTGTATTCAGTTAGACCTCAGTAAAATTGCTAAAACACTCAGTAGCAAGAAAACAAATAATCAAATAAAAGACCCAAAGATTCAAACAGACATCTCACTAAAGAAACAATATCAGTGGCATATCAACAGAGGGAAAGATGCTCCAGATTATTAGCTATTGGAGAAATGAAAATTAAAACAAAAATGAAAATTAAAACCAAAACATATCTATCAAATGGATAAGATTAAATAAAAAAAACCCAAACCTAACAATGTCAAATGCTAATGAGTATGTGGAGCAACTGGAATTCTCATACATTGCTGCTGGGAATGAAAATGGTACAGCCACTCTGGAAAACAGTTTGACAATTTTGTATAAAGATATACTTATCATATGATCCAGCAATCCTATTCGTGGGTACTCGAGGAAATGAAACAGTGTTTACATAAAAAGATCTGTTCACAAATAGCAGTTCAATACACCAAAAGAATGGAAACAACTCCAAAGTTCTTTAATGTGTAAGTGGATAATCAGATCATAGTACATCCATACAGTAGAATACCACACAGCAATAAAAAAAAAAAAGAATGAGCTAATGATTTATGCAATAGTGTGAATGCATCTCATGGGCTTTATGCTCAGTTAAAGAAGCTATTTGCAGAGTTATGTATATTCTGAAAGACTTTCAAGACCAGCCTGGGTAACACAGTAAGACTTTGATTCCACAAAAAAGGAAAAAACTAGCCAGGTATGGTAGGGCGCACCTGTAGTCCCAGCTACTCTGGAGGCTGAGGCAGGAGGATCAGTTGAGCCTAGGAGTCTGAGATTGTAGTGAGCTGTGATTGCACCACTGTATTCCAGACTGGGCAATAGAGTGAGACCCTGTCTCAAAACAAACTTATATTCCATTATTGTATTGACATGAAATCCTGGAAAGCTATAGGCATGGAGAGTGAATCAGTGGTAGGGGAGGAGTTTGACACAAAGGGGCAGCATGAGAGCATTTTCTGGGGTGATGAAACCGTGTTATATCTTGATTGTGGTGAATGCATATTAAAGCTCATACAAGCATCCACCAAAAAGAAAGCAAATTTCCCTGTATTTAAATTAAAAAAAAAATTATGGTATGAATCTAAAGCAGTACTCAGCAGGAAATTTTTAGCGTTGAGTAGTCTCATTAGAAAAGAATAAAGGCTGAAGATTAATAAGCTAGACCAGGGTTTCTCAACTTCAGTGCTCTTGACATTTGGGCTGGATAATTCTTTGTTTCCGGGGCTGTGTTGCTCACTGTAGGATGTTTAGCAGCATCCTTGGTGACTACTCACTAGATTCCAATATCTTCCTTTCCCCAGTTGTGACAACCAAATAATATCTCCAGACATTGCTCAATGTCCCATAGGGGCCAAAATTGTCCCTGATTGAGAACCACTAAACTAAATATCCAACTGAAGAATTTAAAAAGGAATAACGTAAGAATAATCCAAAAAAGCAGAACATAGGATTTTTTTTTAAAAGAGAAAACCCTTATGAGATAAAAATCAAATGCACAATGAAGAGGCTTAATGCAGCCAAAAGTTCTTTCTCTGAGAAACTAATAAAGTTGAAAAATTTCTGTTAAGATTGAGTAAGGAAAAAGAAAGAAGACAGATAAAGCAATGCAAGGAATAAAGAAAGCAAACATATTTACACATGCTGCAGAGATTTAAAAGATAATTAAAAACTTTATGTTAATACTTCGGAAAACTTAGATGAAATGGAAAAATTTCTAAAGAAATATAAGCTACAAAAACCGTTTCAAGAAGAAATATGAAACAAACAGTAGTATAATTATTAAATAAATGGAACGATTAGTTTTAAAATGTACCCTAAAGAAAAATCAGATCCTCCCAAATGATTTCACTAGTGAGTTTTACCAAACATTCAGGAGATAGATATTTTCAATCTTACACAAACTAGTCTATAATATAGATAAAGAGGAAATATGAATATGCCCTAACCCATTTTATAAAGCTAGTATAATTTTGATACTAAATCTTGACAATGATAGTGTGAGAAGAAAATTGCAGGCAAATTTTACTTAAGAACATTGACACATAATTCTAAACCGAATGTTGGTAAACAAAATCCTACAATGTAGAAAAATGATAATAAGCCACGAGCTAGTTTACCTAAGGCATGTAAGATTGGGGAAACATTAAAGCATAAAAAATCAATGTGACTCCTTACATTAACAAGATAAAGAAGAAAAGCAATGTGAGCATTGTATTAGTCTGTTTTCACACTGCTATAGAGAATTACTTGAAACTGGGTAATTTATGAAAAAAAGAGGTTTAATTGACTCACAGTTCTGCAAGGTTAACAGAAAGCATAACTAAGAGGCCTCAGGAAACGTCCAATCGCGGTGGAAGGTGAAGGGGAAGCAAGCAACCTTGTTCACATGGTGTCAGAAGAGAGAGAGGGTGAAGGGGGAAGTGCCACACAATTTTAGTGAGAACTCATTCACTATCACAAGAACAGCAAGGGGGAAATTTGCACCTATGATCCGATCATCTTCCACCAGGTCTCTCCTCCAATTTGACAAGAGATTTGAGTGGGGACATAAATTCAAACCATATCAATCATTTTAATAGATACAAAAATATAATAAAATTTAATATTCACTTGTGATCTTTTAAAGAATTCTTTGTAAGCCAGGGATAGAATAAAATGTTCTCATCTGATAAAGGACACTTACGAAAAACCTATACCAAATATCTTATTTAAAGGTGAAGCACTGAAATAATTCCCTTTAAGATAAGAAACAATACAAAGCCATCTGCTATCACATCTACTCAGCAATATACTAAAGGTCCTAGCCAATGAAACAAGGCAAATAACACACACACACACACACACGCACACACACACACACACACACAGAGGAAATATGAATCACGAAGAAAAACCATATTGTTATCACTTTAAAACATTAGCTTATAAACATAGAATCCCTCATGAATATACAGATACATTATTAGAATTAATAAAAGGTCTCTGGATATAAAACCAGTGCAAAAAGTTAACTGCATTTTCTACATCAACAATAAGCAGTCCAAATTGTACTTCAAAATAGATACCATTTACAGTACCTCCAATGAAATGAAATATCTCAGAGTAAATCTAAAAAAAATGTACAGGAACTTTGTGGAGAAAATATAAAAACTACTGAAAACATTAGAAAGTGATAAAATAATAGTGGGCTAAGTTCACGGATTGAAAGGCAATAATGTAAAAATTTCTGTTTTCCCAAATTGACTCAAACATAGATTTGATGCAATTTCAGTTAAAATTCAATAGGTTTCTTTTTCAGAGATTCTGAAAAACTGATTCTAAAATATATATGAAGAAATAAGAGGTAAAGAATAGATGCCATTTACAGTACCTCCAATAAAATATCTAGGAGTAAATCTAAAAAATATGTATGAAAACTTTATGGAGAACACATAAAAATATTGAAAACATTAAAAAATGGTAAAGTAATAGTAGGCTGGCTGGGCACGGTGGCTCATCCTGTAATCCCAGCACTTTGGGAGGCCAAGGTGGGTGGATCACCTGAGTTCAGGAGTTCAAGACCAGCCTGGCCAACATGCTGAAACCCCATCTCTGCTAAAAATACAAAAATTAGCTGGGCATAGTGGCGGGTGCCTGTAATCCCAGCTACCTGGGAGGCTGAGGCAGGAGAATTACTTGAACTCAGGAGGCAAAAGTTGCAGTGAGCCAAAATCACGCCATTGATTGTACTCCAGCCTGGGCAACAAGATCAAGACTCTGCCAAAAAAAAAAAAAAAAAAGGCTAAGTTCATAGATTGAAAGGCAATAAAGTAAAAATTTCTTTTTTCCCAAATTGATTCAAACATAGATTCAATGCAATTTCAGTTAGAATCCAATAGGTCTCTTTATCAAAGATTCTGAAAAACTGATTCTAAAATATGTATGAAAGAATAAAAGGTAAAGAATAGTCAAAATCTGCTAAAGAAGAAGAGGGTGGAGAACTTATCAAAAAGCATTACAACACTACAGAAATTAAAACAGAGTGGCACCGTCTTAGGAATAGACAGACCAATGGAAGAAAATAGAAATCTCAGAACAGCTCTTAATACCTAATATAAGTGGAAACTTGATTTTTGACAGTTGGTATTGCAGTTCAGCAAGGAAAGACTCAATTTACAAAACTGTATTGGGTAAATTGATAATTCATCATAAAAAATGTCAGGCTAACACCTCACACCATATATAAAAATAAATTTTAGATTGCTAAAGATTTAAATGTAAACATCAATATTCTAAAGCTTGGTGATGATGATGGTGATGATGATGATGATGATAACATGTAATACTATGTTCCAGACAATTTTCAACAGAGGTTATTTAGTCCAACAGAATAAGTATATAATGTAGGTACTAATATCATCTCCACTTTGCATTTGAGTAAATTGAGCCATGAAGAGGTTAAATAAGTTGGTCAAGGTTTCATTACTACGATTTGAACCTAGGAAGTTTGGCTTAAGAGTTTATGTTCTTAAATACTGTAAATAGAGAGGCAGCATGCATTTATGACCTCAGGATAAGTAAGGATTTCTTACAATCCAAAAGTAGGAGCCATACAGACAGTTTTGAAAAATGTGACTATATTACAAACTTTTGTTTGTCAAAAGACACCCTAACAAAAGTAAAAAGAAAAAGCACACACTGTAAGAAAAGATTTGCAACACAAATAAGTGGAAAAGATTAGTATTGAGAATATGTTAAACAAACAAACAAAAATACCTCCTACAAACCAATGAGAAAATGACAACCTAACATGGTTTGGCTGTGTCTCCACCCAAATCTCATATTGAATGTAATCTGAATTGTAATCCCTATGTGTTGAGGTGTTAAGGGATCTTTGGGGTATCAATTGTCTGGCCAGAAACCTCTCTGGCTGGTGGCACCTTTGCTGAGTTCTTGTCCTGTGTCCAGGAAGAATGAGATACGCAGACAGATGGAGGGTAAACAAGACAAAGAGGAGCTTTATTGAGTGTTAGAATAGCTTGGAAGAGACCTGCAGTGGTTAGCTCCTCTCTGCAGGCAGGTCATCTGGTTGAGTGTTCAGCTCTCAGCAGAGAGGAGGCCCTGGGGTCAGTGGCTCCTCTCTGCTGGCAGGTTGTCCCATTAAGAGTTCAGCTTTCAACAGAGAGGAGGCCCTGGAGAGGGTAGCTCCTCTCTGCAGCCAGTCATCCTGATGTCTGCTGCTTTCAACAGAGAGGAGGCTCTGGCAAAAGTTGCTCCTCTCTATAGGCAGGTTTTCCTGTCATCTTCCCAGCTCTCAGCAGAGAGGATAGCTCCTCTCTGAAGTTGGTCATCCCATCGTCTCTCCATCCTCTACCCTGCTTTGGCTGAACATGAGACTTTTATGGATGTCAGAGGGGAGGAAGTGTGTGCCAACTGGTTCATGGGTGGCCATGGGCAGGCCTGAAAGGCACCACAAGTCCCCACTCTGGTCTGCGGGACTGACAGCTCAGCCCCCAGCCTTTAGGCCATCCCTGGCCTAAAGGTGGGGCCTTACTGGGGACCCACTCTGTTCAGCCCAGGAGCCTGTCTGCCTCCTGCTGCTGTCCATGGTGCCTGTGGGGCCCAGGCTGCTTGCACCAAGAGGCACCTGCAAGCCAGTGCCAAGCCACCCTCAGCACTCCCCCTCGGGTTCTCCTTTCACACTTGTTTTGCCCAAATTCTGGAGGAGGCCAAGGTAGCAGGGCACTGGCATGTCAGTGCTGCCCCAAGCATGTGCACACCTAGCCAGGCTGTGCCAATGCCCAGGATAGGCCCCACCCTGGCTCCAAGATCAGAGTAGGGTGCCAGGAGTGGAGAGGCCAGGCAGCAGGAGCAGACACTCCTGAGCCTGTGGGCCACAGGGCGGGGGGGAACTTCCCAGGCACCCCAGAGTGAAGGCTGCAGAGATGCTTGGGTCCTGTGCTTGGGAGGGTGGCCACAGCTGCACCCAGGAAGCTCCCACCTTGCCAACTCAAAAGGGGTGGGGCTCCCACTTGTTACCAGCTCCTGCCTGCTTCACAGAGTGTGCAGTCCTGGTGGTGCCTCCCTGCTGCAGCCTGCATGATGGCAGCGGCCACTGCCAACAGAGAGAGGAATCTGGTGGGAGGTGATTGGATCAAGGGGGCTGGTTTTCCCCATGCTATTCTCGTGACAGTGAGTGAATTCTCATGAGATCTGGTTGTTTGATAAGTGGCACTTTCTCCTTCTTTCTCTCTCCCTCTCCTACTACCTTTTGAAGATGTGCCTTGCTTCCCCTTCGTCTTCTGCCATGATTGTAAGTTTCCTGAGGCTTTCCCTGTGAATGCATTAAAACCCCTTTCTTTATAAATTACTCAGTCTCAGGTAGTATCTTTATGGCAGTGTGAAAATGGACTAATACACAACTCAATACAAAAATGGGCAAAGTAACTTAAATAGACACTTGACCAATTAGGAAATCTGAATGTCTAGACTGAAAGTTCAGTTTCACCAGGGAAGTAAAGGGACTATTTGTACTTATTTGTATGATTATTTGTAACCAGGGAAATAAAAATATATACTCATTAGATTGTTAAAATTGAAAAAAAAGTCTAGCAAAGTCATGGAGTAATAGGAACTTTCACACTGCTAGTGGGAGTTTGCAGTGATGAAATTTCTTTGGCATAAATTTAGCATTATCTAATAACATTAATAATGCACATACCCTGTGATCCAGAAATGTTACTAGGTCTATACCTTAGAGAACTTATATAGGTGCAGCAGTGGACACATCAAGACAGCCCTTGGTAACACTGCTTGTGAAAGCAGAACAATAAGCAATGTCCATCAATAGTATAATGATACAGCAAAATACAAAACAATATTAGAATGATACAGCAACAAAATAAAACAAATCCATCTGCATAGATAAAACTGAGGAAATAATGTTGAGTAAAAAAGCAAGCTGTGGACAAGTTACAGAGTAGGAGAAGATATATTCAAATCACATATCTGAAGAAGACTAGAATCTCAATTATGTAAAGAGCTCTCAAAACTCAATGGTAAAAAGAAAACAAGCCATCCGCTAGAACATGGGCAAAACACATGAATAGATATTCCACAGTGTAAGTTATTCAGATGGCAAATAAATTCATGAAATATGTTCAACATAAGGGTAATGCAAATTAAAACCATGATAACATATGACTATGCATCTATCAGAATTGCTAAAATAAAAAAAAAATAAGAACACCAAACATTGGCAAGGATGTAGAGAAATAGGCTTGTTCATATATTGTTGGTGGGATATAAAATTGTAGTTCTAGCCTAGAAAACAGAGGGCAGCTAATTATAAAACCCAGCATGCCTATGACCCAGCAGTAGCACCCTCAGGTGTTTATCCCAGGGAAATAAAAACTTATGTCCACACAAAAACCTGGGGAGCTTTATTTGAAATAGTGAAGTGTTCACAGCAGCTTTATTTGTAATAGTCAAATATACTACAGTTTGTTTTACCATTCAAATATACCACAGTTTGTTTGACCATTAACCTGTTTGTTGAAGATGCCTTTCAACGGGTGACCGGTTACACAAACTGTGGTATATTCACAGGATGGAATACTACTCAGCAATAAACAAGCAACAAGCTATTGATTACAAACAACTGCGATGAATCTTCGGGGAATTATTATGAGTGAAAAAAGTCAATGCCAAAAGGCTATATATGTATGATTACATTTGTATAACATTTTGAAATGACAAACGTTACAGATGGAGAAGGGATTAGTGGTTGTCCAGGGTTAAGAATGGGATGGGGTGGAGGCAGGTGGTTATTAAGGCATGATATGAAGGATCCTCATGGTGATGGACTGGCCAGTATCTTGACGTTAGTGATGGATACACACACACACCCACTCACAAACACACACACACACCACAAATGATACAAGTAAATGGGAGAAATCTGGATAAGATTGGTGAGCTGTGTCATGTCAGTATCCTGGTTATGATATTGTACTAGTGTTTTTAATATGTTATTATATTAGTCTGTTCTCATGCTGCTGATAAAGACATACCTGAGACTGGGTAATTTATAAAGGAAAAGAGGTTTAATGGGCTTACAGTTTCATGCAGCTGGGGAGGCCTCACAATCATGGCGGAAGGTGAAAGGCACGTCTTACATGGTGGCAGATAAGAGAGAAATGAGAACAAAGTGAAAGGGGTTTCCCCTTATAAAACCATCAGATCTTGTGAGACTTATTCACTACCATGAGAACAGTATGGGGGAAACCGCCCCCATGATTCAATTATTTCCCACCAGGTCCCTCCCACAACACGTTGGAATTATGGGAGCTGCAATTCAAGATGAGATTTGGGTGGGGACACAGCTAGACCATATTGGTTACCACTGGGGGAAACTGGATAAATGGTACACACAATTGCATATGAATTTATAATTATCTCAATAACAAATTCTAATTAAAAAATTATTAACTCCTTCACTCAAAAATTTCAAAAATAAATTTATCATAGCTTTGACTTGGCTACAAAAACCCCAAGCCATACAAACCTACATAACTGCATGATTCTAGTCTTAGAGATCAAAAATATATTGAACATTATATTGTTCAGGATATAAGGTCATAAAGAGAAAAAACGTGGGAGAATGAAACACAGAATTCAGATTAGCATTTCTCTGGGTTAGGAAGAGAGGGGATCAGATCAAGGACGTCATGCTTAATGGTCATGCTTTCATTCCTAAACTGGATGGTGGGATACACGAATGTTCCCTTTATTGCTATTCTTTGTACAGCAGACATGTTTTATAAATATCTTTTGTACCTACTCAGTATTTAATGAAACCTTGTAGAAAGTCTTTGGTGTGTGTTGCTGTATATGTTGTGTGTGTATTTGTGTTCGGCAACGTGTTTCCACCTCCTGAGCCTGGCAAGCTCTTTCCTGCCACAGGACCTTCACACTTGCTATAACCTCTTCTGAGAACTCTCCTTCTTTGGCTCTTCAAAGATTGTGGTCCCACCTCAGCCCAGGCACGTGAAGTGAAGAGACTTTCAGATCAGTGCGTATGCATCCTGAACGGTCTTGTTTGTTGATTCATGTATCTGCCTCTTCTGACTAGAATGTAAGCTCCCTGATATCAGAGAGCTCCTCTAGCTTATTCACCCAGCACCTAGACATGGGTTGGCAGACTGAACCAATGCATATTTGTGCATATGAATTTAGGGTCTAAAAAAACATGCCAATTGAAAGTGTTGGCTTCTTAAGAATTTGTTTGGGCTACTGACTATTTTATTCTTTAATAGTATCATGGTAAACTGGGGGTTAAATTGCTTTTGCAACTGAAGGCTTCTGAGTGAAGGGAGTTATGTAGAATAACAGAGGGCATGTCTTTGAAGGACACAGGTAACAGCAAAGAACAAGTTTAAAAGAGTTAAACACATTCCAGCTAAAGAGGGAATAAGTTTAAATTGGGTCATTTCCCCTGGAGATTATTGCAATTTTAAGAGTAATGCTGCTTCCAAGAATGTTAGCTTTACTCTTGGTGACCATGGATATAACAGTGTGTAGGTCCATCATTAATCAGGATAAGGCATTACAGATCTGGGTGCTATTACCCTAGGTTTGTTTGTAAAATGGATTTCTTTGCAGGCAGCACTGACGTGTGACCATGTGATATTTGGATTGTGCTTCAGAGCAGGGGATGGCTTGGCAAAGGCCTTTGTGGTTTATAACCTATTTTATTTTCTACAATTGAATTTTGAATTTTGAAGTCCAATCAATTTGAGTTCTTTACAAGTATAATTTGGTTACCCGGGGAATGGTTTGAATTTAAGTTTCATGGAAGTAAGTTTTCATGCATTTTGGGCTTTTTAAATTAATTCTCATTGGAAATATTTCATTATTCTGAAATGTTTGGTGATAGCAATTGTGATGTTACAACTGCTTGTTCATAAATAGGGTTATTATTGGATTTCCTCATGCCTTGATGGATATATGATGAAGAAGACACACCTGTAGCATAATGCTCTTTTCTTGGTGGTGATTTCAAGTACAATCGCCATGGAATATAAAACCAGGATACAGAAGTAGAGAATTTAGTTCATGTCTTTCTGGGTAATTGATTTGAATACATTGAGCCAGGTTACATGCTTCTGGGGAATTAGAGGATCAGCAATCTACAAACGTTGCCATTATAATCAGATCTGAAAAAGAAATGATGGGACCTGCTGGGTGGTGTGAGGCAATGGGAAATGTATCTTTTGACAGGAACCCCAAAGCCTAGGATTTTCTGTAGCATGAAATGGAGTGAGTGTGCTGCGCTAGGTGGAAAGCTACCATTTCTGCAATCAAAATTATAAAAAGAAATTATAATAACTGCCACTTATTAAGCATTAACTGTTCACCAAGCACTTTGTTAAGACTTTATCTGCATTACTGCATTTAATCTAATAAAAAACCTATGCAGTAGGTTGTGCTAGGTTGTTGATTGTTCACCTGGCATCACCACCACTTGTCATCAGGTGTCCCTTGCTTTGTGGAAGAGGAGATGAGACCTACATTTCCCAGAATGCCTTTGCCATATGGCTCCTGGTTTGAGTCTGCCAAGAGAAGTGCGTAGGGAAAGTTTGGAAAGTAGAAAAGGCGGCAAAGCTGTGATTCTCCAGAATTAGTTGCAGGTAGGTAGATAAATAGGCAGACAGGAGGTTAAGCACCTTCCACTTGAGCTTCTTGAGATTCACCTACTTCGTTGCTGCAGCCTGAGAAGGCCAGCAGAGCTTCCCAGGGGTTTTGGGTAAGGCCTTGGGAAATGCCTGCTATACTGGTGTCCTTGGGTGCTCAGCCGTGGCTTCCCCAGCGATTCTTTCCCAGGTCTTCTAACAGCTGTAGAAGCTTCAATTTCCCTTCATTAAAGCCCTTCCTACTTGGACTACATGGAATTGGCTTCTGTGTTTCTGGGTATTATTCTTCTTTCCCGTGTAAACGAGTGAACTGAGGTTTAGAGAGGTGAACTGACCAAAAAAATGGCAGAGTGGGATTTACACCCAGACCGTAATCACAAACCCTCACCATTTCTGAAAAAGCACCTGAAGATCCAGGTGCATGAACACTGCTCACAGCCTCATACATGCAATGTTTACTCGATCCCAGAACTATAGCCCCATGTTAATTGTTACCGTGGGCATCCCTCTCAGAGACAGGGTTTTCCATTTGTTGGTCCACTTAGACTGCATGGTCACTGGTCAACTGTGGTTGCTCTTCCTTGTTGGAAACCCAGACAGCCTCTGGAAATTAGTTAACTTGTGGATAAAAACAAGAAATATATATTCATACCTTGCCTTGCTCATACCAATTGCTATTGTAGATGACAGATTCTTGCATCAGTGATTTTAGAGACAGCTAAAATTGTTCATAATGGGTGTCCACTTGAAGGTTACATAACGGGATATTAACACTGCTTACATCAGAGGAGAGGTTGTGGGTGGGGACTGGCGCTATAATTTATCATCTTTTTATTGTATGTTTCAGTTGTTATAATCAAACATGTGTTACTTTTGTAATTTGAAAGACGTGTTGTAAGCAAACTGAATATAAAATCAAAAGACATGCTCAGTTAGATACTAGGGCATGTGGCATGATGTATGTGATGGTGACACCAAGTTGACAACAGACATCTATAATGTCATATAATGCACTTTAAGTGATGGCACAGAACTTGTATATGGTAGCAAGCAGAGCAGCAGTGGTTTTCAAATCTTTGTCCAGTTAGAAGAACCACTTTTAAATAACATTTCACATGGAATCCCAATATATAAAACTGATAAGAGGGGAGCTACTCTGAATAAAACTACAGTAATCCCTGGAGCCTCAGAGCCCCACAGACTAATATTTTTGTTTCAACCCCACCTTCTTCCATTAGCCTTTAGAAAAGCCACTGTAGAACCTTGCTGCCATGAAGACGACATAATGACAACATAAATGGCAACAAGAAATCAGCTCTCCTGCTGATGGATTACTTGTGTTCTCTCCTTAGTGCTCCTTCTCTTTGTAGGGCAAGCCATAGGAATGAGCCCTCGATGCTTCTCCACAATCATAGTAAAAGTCAGGCTTCTCCATGGGGCAGAACTAGCTTGGACACTAGCCTGATGAGCAGATATCTCAGGAACTACATGGCGTGGGACAGAGGTCCCAGTGAGCATTGTTTCCCTGAGGCCTGGAGTCAGAAGGCCCCATGGGATGGGAAGAAGAGGGAGTGTGTTTTCAACTAGAGATGTTCTAAAACCCCAAGTCACCTCAGATTGGCAGCCCAACACAGACAGGCTTGGAACAAAGAGCAAGCATTGAGGGATGGATGAGGCAGAGGAAAGGGGTCTGGATCAATGCCTCCATGGTGAACTATGAAGCTCATGCATATTGGGAGTTCTCTGAAGGCAGCAGTGTCTCCAGCATCACACCAAGAGCACCTGAGGCTAGGCTTGTGTCTTTACCCTCTCCCTTCTAAGTGAGGGAAGTCTTTGGTTTCCTGTGTGTCCCCCAACAATGCCCAGCATAGGGATTGATGCAGAAGGTGGTGTTGTCTGAATGTAATCAAGTGACTTTGCTTCTCTGTCTTAGCTGTTTTATACTCTGCTATCACAAAATACCACAGAGCATGGATGGATCTGGAGGCCATTCTCCTTAGCAAACTAACACAGGAACAGAAAACCAAATACTGCATGTTCTCACTTATAAGTGGGAGCTAAATGATGAGAACTCATGGGCACAAAAGGGAACAATAGACACTGGGATCTTCTAATTGAGGGTGGAGGGTAGGAGGAGGGAGATGGTCAGAAAAATTAACTATTGGGTACTAAGTTTAGTACCCAAGTGATGAAATAATCTGTACACCAAACCCTTTTGACACAAGTTTACCTATATAACAAACCTGCAAATGTACCCTGAACCTAAAGTAAAGTTAAAACACCCACATACTGCATGATTTATAAAGAACAGAAATTTATTTTCTCACAGCTCTTGAGGCTGGGAAGTCCAAGATTAAGGTTCCAGCAGGTTCAGTTGTCTGGTGAGGGCCTGGTCTCTGCTTCCAAGATGGCGCCTGGAATGCTGCAACCTCCAGAAGAGAGAGATGCTGTGTCCTCACATGGCAGAAGGCAGAGGTCAAGAGGAGCAAATTCCATCCGTCAAACCCTTTTATAATTCCATTCATGAGGGCTCCACCCTCAAGGCTTAATCACCCCCTGAAGGCCCCACCTCTTAATATTGTTACATTGGTGATTAGTTCCAATGTCCAGATAATGGAGAGGACACATTCAAACCACAGAATTTCCTCTCTGCTCAACATGAACCCAGTGTCCCCATCTAAGGTTGGGCTTGGATCCTGGATCCCTGATTTCAATTCTCAGGGCCTCTGGACACTGTTCTGGTGACATAATGGCTCAAAAATATCTTGAATCTTAAAACCCATAGTCTGTGTCGAGGGACTCACTTACCACGCTAGAGCTCAGCTATGCTCTGGGAAATACAGCAGAAGGGGATGGCATCTGGGAGGACCATGCAGGATGCGGAGGACATGGACAGGGAGAGGAAGGGAGGGGCAGTGAACATGGCAAATTTGGCTTGTGAACATGGGGCCCTCTCTTGGCCAATTTCGAGGAGCTGGTGGTGACTAGGTGGTTTAAGTTTTAGACTAGTCATGGTACAGGTATTTATTGTCAGATCTGAGCTGAATCTGCTCAACAGAGTATCTCCAACAGGCCTGAGCACTCACACTCATTCCTCCTTCTCTTTCTCTTTCTTCCTCCTCCTCCTCCTCATCATCATACTAGCCTGAGTTCGCCAGATAAAGAGAACCAATAGCATATGTTTATGTATAATATATTCCTTATCACATAAATACATATGTCATTATATGATAAGGAATTGGCTTACATGGTTATGAAGGCTGAGAGGTCCCATGATCTTCAGTTGACAAGCTGGAGATTCAGGAGAGCTGATAGTGTAGTTTTGGCCTGAGTCCAAAGGTCAGAGACTATTGAGTGCCATTGAGGGCCCATGTCCTTGAGGCCATCAGCAAGGGGAAAGCAGCTTCTCCGTAGGAGGAAAAGAAGATAGCAGAGAGGAAAAACCACAGAGAGGCAGTCAGGAGAGCTGATGGTTAATTTCCAGTCTGAATCTTAAGGCAGCAGAGAAGACCAGTGTCCCAGCCTGAAGACAGTAGGGCAGAGAAAGTGTGAATTCTCCTTTACTCAACCTTTTTGTCGTATTCAGGCCTCCAACAGATTGGATGAGGCCCACCACATTGGAGAGGCAATCTGCTTTACTCACTTTACTGATTTGAATGTTAATCTCATCCAGGAACTTCTTCACAGGCACACCCAGAATAACATTTAACAAAATATCTGGGCATCTAGTGGCCCAGTCAAATTGACATACAATTAAGCAATTACTATTATTATTATCATCATTAAATATCTACTTAGTAGCAGATCAAGCACAGTCGGCCTTGGTGAGAATTTTTTTTTTTTTTTTTTAAATTTTATTTGCCATGGAAAGCCTCGATGATGTGATCTGATTTACACTGTAGAAGGACAACTCTGGCAGCTGTACGTGAGGTAGGGAGACCTGTTAGGAGGCTGTCGCAGTAGGCTAGATGGACAATAATGGGGCTTTGACTAGGGGTTTTGGAGGTAAATCTGACAGGTCATTTGGAGAAGATTTGAGGAGGAGCAGATTTACGAGGATGGTTGGTAGTAAAATCAAGAGTTATGTGCCAATGTTATGTTTGATCTGCCTGTTACATACCCAAGTGAAGACTGGAATTGACAGTTGGATAGATGGGTCTGAAGCTCAGAGAAAAAGATATGTCTGGGGATAGACACACAAGACCCATCAAGCCAGGCGCTCTGGCTCACGCCTGTAATCCCAGCACTTTGGGAGGCTGAGGTGGGTGGATCATTTGAGGTCAGGAGCTCGAGACTAGCCTGGCCAACATGGTGAAACTCTGCCTCTACCAAAAATACAAAAACTAGCTGGGCACAGTGGTGGGTGCCTGTAGTCCCAGCTACTCAGGAGACTGAGGCAGGAGAACTGCTTGAACCCGCGAGGTGGAGGTTGCAGTGAGCAGAGACTGTGCTACTGCACTACAGCCTGGGTAACAGAGCAAGACTCTGTCTCAAAAAAAAAGTCATCAACATGTGGAGAGTACTTAGGGCCATGGGGCTACATGAAATATTTCAGTCAGCTTTCACTAGGTCATGCTGCATTAACAAATGACCCCCAAATCCCACAAGTGCCAGTGGCTTACAAACAACACCTGTTTATATTACTCTTGCTTTACCTATTATCTGCAAGTCAGATCCCAGGTCTGCTCCTCATGTCTTTTCATTCTGGTAGCTGGGCTGAAGGAGGAGCCCTTGTCTAGAGCACGCGGTTCATGGGGCAGAGGAAAAGGAGTAAAAGCAGAGCAATGTGACCCTAGAAACTTCCGTTCAGATGTGGCAGGCATCACTTCTGTGCACACCCCCTTGGCTCAAGCCTGATGTTCCATGGCCACGCCTGATGTCAGTGGGTGGGAAGCGATATCCCCTCCTGCAGGGAGGCCCTGCGAGTCACATGGAACAGGCAAGGAGGCAGTGAAGAGTTCATTTAATCAGGACAAATGGCTGACTACTCTGTACATTTCCCTCTCCCACAACATTCACATCTGCATCCTCAAACACCATGCCCTCCAGTGCATAGATCAGCTGTTTGGTGCAGCGGCTCACACTTGTAATCCCAGCACTTTGGGAGGCTGGGATTTGCCTTGCACAGGTGGGACCTATATGCTCTCAAATAAGTGGCCCTCATGGTGTACATGTGTCCCCAGCACAGGGTGTATGAACTTTCCCGATGACTTCGGAGGCTGAGCACATGTTCCTCCCATGTAGTCTGTCACCCTGTATGTGTGACACATTTTAACATATCCATCCCCTCTCTGCATGCACCACACTTAACGGAAGGAAGATCCTCAGGCTGCTTCTGAAGATCCGATCTTGGGCCTTTGGAGGTTTTCTCCTGCCCCGATCTTGAGATTTTCCCCCTGATCTCTAGAACTCACTATCACTGGAAGTTCTAGGATTGGGGGAAGGGACAGGAAGGGAAGGGCAGACACCCCAGATGGAGGAGATTAAAAAAAACCATCTTCAATAAATCCCTGAGGAGTCAGGAGGAAAAGCTGGTCTGTCACCAGGAAAAAAATGAAGAGGTAGCAATAAATGTGTGCAGGTGCTATTGAGACCCACAGCCTTGAGTGTGGACAATGAGGCCATGGGCAAGGGGAAGGGCAGCTGTTCTGTGGGAGGGAAAGATGGTGGCAGGGAGAAGCCACAGAGAGGGAGTCAGCAAAGGTGGGCAGAGACATGGTGACCGAGCAGAGCCACAGACACACAGAGAAACAGGCATAGCAATGCTGATGCAGGGGCCAAGGTCCTTGGCCACCTGAAGATTCACTGAAAAATCAATTCACAAAAGACAGATTTATAGGAGAAAAGGCATACACATTTATTTAGTGTGTATCCACGAGGAGGCTTCAGAATGAAGGCCCAAACCTGCAGGAGAAAATGTCCACTTTTGCGCTTGGGTTCAACAAGGTAGGAACAGTTGTGTAGAGATATGATTGGACAAAAAGACTGGGATCGAATGCTAATAGACTGAGAGGGGAAACCCAGCAGGGCCTGTCCGCTTAGATTCTTCTTGGCATCTGTGAGCATGCATTCCTTCCTTCTGGGCAGAGGGCAAGACCTTCTCTGGAATGGGAGTCTTATAACCTACAGTCAAACAAGGTAGATCGGATAATTTCTTTTTCTTTTCCTTTTTTTTTTTTTTTTGAGACAAGGTCTTCCTCTGTCACCCAGGCTGGAGTGCAGTGACTCAGTCACGGTTCATTGCAGCCTTGACCTCCTGGGCTCAAGTGATCCTCCCATCTCAGCCTCCCGAGTAGCTGAGACCACAGGAGCACACCACCATGCCTGCCTAATTTCTTTTCTTTTTTTTTTTTTTTTTTAATAGACAAGGTCTCACTGTGTTACCTAGGCTGGTCTCAAACTGCTGGGCTCAAGTGATTCTCCTGCCTCAGCGTTCCAAAATGCTGGGATTACAGGTGTGAGCCAGCACCCCAGGCTAGATAATTTTTTTATGGCCAGTTTTTACACAGAAAGGCAGAGGGAAAGTTAGAGTAATATTTTTAGGTTTTACGGCTGGCTTTGGGTAAAGGAAGTTCTGGTTTCTATGACCCGCCTCAGGGAAGAGAGATTCTAGTTTGTACGGCTAACCTCAGGGGAGAATGAGACTGAAACAAGAGGGCAAAAGAAGGTCAGAGAAGAACTTCTGCTTCTGAGGCCTTCCTTTTGGGGTGTTGCTTTCTGAGCCCCAATACTGACAAGGCGCAGAGACAGTGATGAGGTGAGATAGAGGTCTCACCTCAGCCAGCCAGAGGCAGGGCTGAGGAAATGAGAGCTGTCCTTCCTGTTTGCCTTTATCCAGGCGGTTGGGGGGCCCTGGCAGATGCTACGAGGGATTGCCCTGGGCAGGTGCCAGGCAGTGGGTATCAGTAGGAAAAGCTCAGTCAACAAGTGTGGCTATGTGCCCGTCAGCCCATTCAGTCAACAAGGGCCAGTGAGCAAATATCAGCCAGCAACTCAAACAACCTGAGAAACACGGATGCATCGCTCTTGGGGTGCCAGGCATGGTGCTGGGCGCTGAGGAATGGAAAGAGACAGAAGAGGAAGGCTCAGACTCTAATAGGGCAGGCGAACACATCACCATGGAGAAAATACTGCTGTTTAGTGTTCGCTGGATGAGTACTGAGCCCGGTGGATCAGTATGGACGCCTGCCTGAGGCCTCACAGCACCCTGGGAGGTAGACATCAGTATCCCCGTTTCACAGAGGAAGAAACTGAGCCTCAGAAAGGTTAAGCAATGAGTGCTGGGCAGAACTAGAGTTTGCACCCAAGTTGGTTGGATTTCCAAAGGGGCTACACTTGCCCACGGTGATTTCTTAAGTCTGTCCAGCAACAGAGGACTGAGCGCTGACCAGTGCACAGAGTGATAGAATGATGCTGCTTACTGTGGACTGTCAGAGAAGGGAGTGAGAAGAATTAATTGGTGGGAGGGCAGCCCAGGAAGAGGGAACAGGCTGGGCAAAGGCAAGATGTCCCAGGTTTCTCTTACCTCATATTTTCCCTGCTGAAGTCCTGGGATTGGTCATTTCTTTAAGGAGTCCTGGCTCCTTTTAGTGGAGAATAGTATTTAAAAACCAAGACCTAGGTGCTAGGTGTGCTTGTTGCTATGGGGATTTCTTTTCATCTTGGCCCTCTCAGCAGACAGAGCTGGGAGACAGATACATTTTTTTTTTCTTTACTCTCATTGCCCAGGCTGGGGTGCAATGGTACAATCTTGGCTCACTGCAGCCTCTGCCTCCCAGGTTCAAGCAAGTCTCCTACCTCAGCCTCCCAAGTAGCTGGGACTACAGGTGCCCACCACCACACCCAGCTAATTTTTATATTTTTGGTAGAGACGGGGTTTCACCATGTTGGCCAGGCTGGTCTCGAACTCCTGACCTCAGGTGATCCACTTGCCTTGGCCTCCCAAAGTGTTGGGATTACAGGCATGAGCCACCGAGCCTGGCCCAGATACGTGTATGTTTATACACACATACTTAGAGACTATCAGGGGATGCAGTCTGAGCTGCTCTAAAGGACTGTGGTTGTGAACAGCATGGGGAACCTTACACCCACTTTGGGATCTGGAAGAAGACAATGTGACACCTGCGAGCTGGTCCTGAGACCAGACCCTCTGTTTCAGACTCAGAACGAGAGAGTCTGGGAACGGTGTCTGCTGCTAGTGGGATTGCTCAGGAAGCCCACCAGCATTCCATCCATCTGCGGTGAAGAAATGTGGGTTTATTTATGATTCATCAGTGGGAATCTGTCTGGGGAGAAAGCATTTGAGCTCTCCCCTGCTCAGAGCTAAATGCAGCAAGCCATCCACCCCACATTGTCCCTCAGTCCCTCCCACTGCAGCCTCATGCAGGGGGGCCACAGGGCTGGCACTGTCATCCACCAGGAGCTATGGAGCACCCTGGCTGCAACTCTGAGGGACAGTGCACCCCGCAGAGGGATGCCACCCAGAAGGCAGAGAAAGGAATGCCTGGAGTCAGGAGTCTGGGAAAATGTCATGTCTATGCTAGCACGAAGGTTTTTTTCAGGGCTACCCCTGCATCACCTTTGTATTGTCAGTGTAAAGTTTCACTCTGGGAAACCATTTGCAAATGTTTAAGAAATGAATGAATGCACAAGAAACACTCAATGATGTGGGAAGGAGGAAAAAGCCAGGCAGATTCTGTTTTTACGGCTTAGCTCTGAGTTGAGTCTGATTCTTGTTGCTTTAGAAAAAGTCCTTGCCTCCCTTCAGCCTCTGCACTCTGGGCAGGACTGGTTCAGATGGCTCAGTTTATCTATCTACAGGAATAACTGCAGATGATGGGATCCCAGTAGATGGACTCTCAGAGTAAAGGAGGACTTGGTGGGGTCTCAGTCTGGGTAGACCCAGACAGGCCATGCGAGGACTCAAATCCACTGATCTAGAATTTAAGGCAGATATTTCATTTCCGAGGCAAGACTGAGGCCACTGCAGAAGTGGGCATAAAGCCAGAGCAGGGCAGACAGCCAGGCTGGATTGAGGCTGTGTTCCCTTGGGCATGGGCTAAACCCTGTTGGGCTCCTCCTGTTGGGGCAGGGTTGGTATTGGAGTCTGAGGTTGGCCAGGGCTGCCAGTATGCGTCTAACTTCAGCCTAGTGAAGGTGGGGAGAGGTGGATGTACTGGGGGATGTGGATGCAGGGATTCTGGGGGTGTTCAGTTTTTGTGCTAGCTTTTTTATTTCCTGCAGCCTTTTAAAGAGCTTTCTAAATCTCCTCCCTCTCAAACCATCCGTTTCTCTCATCAGCTTTGATATTGTAAACACAACTTTATGGGTTTTCTTTTTAAGGAACTTGGATTTTATCTTCTATATCTCCTTTGAGTCCTTTTCAGAGGCCTCCTTTTCTGTTTCTAGAAATCTTTTCTCTCCAGCTGCTCCCCCCAAGCCTGCTGCCCCAGCAGGTAGGGTTTGATGTTTGCCCTCAGGCATTGTTATCCTCGACCTTCTTGTGTTGACAACACAAGCCTAGACACCTGAAAGCTGTTGTGTATTGATCCTGCCAGGTCCTCATCAGTCCTGGGCGCTGCCGACGGAGACCTCACAGAACTGGAGCTTGGGCAGTTGGTCCAGACTCTGCCTGATAGGACTTTGCTTTTTCTTTTTTGGTAAAACATACAGATTTCCTAAGTTTCTCTTCTCTTAACCTGGCATTTAAAATCCAGGATAATCTGATGTTAAACGAGTTTTCTAGCACTGCCTCCCACAAACCCTCCTTAAGGTCCATATGCCTTGGGATCTTTATGCTCCTTCATATTTTATTTCTTTTTATTAAAAAGTTGATCTATGTATATATTGCTTGGTCGATTGGTTGAGGTATATCCCAATTCTTTTGCTTACCTTTTCCATATTCCTCATGTCTATGTCCTGTTCATCCCACAAATGTCACCTCTCCCAAGGAGTCCTCCCTGATTTTCCTAGTTAGTACTAGTCATTCCTTCTGGGATGCAGGGCTCTTTGCTTTTCTCTCTATGGGACTAATTACTGCCTTGGGTGTGTGCTTCTGCTCATCTCTCACACCAGGTTCCGAGTGCCATCTCCTTGTTGACAAGGGCTGTATCGTGTTTATCAGTCTCCAGCATGGCAAGCCATGGCACACAGTAGGAAATAATCCAAAAGAATTGCATTTAATCAAACATCATTTTCCATGGACTTTTTCTCCTTTCAGTTTGCCTTAGGATGTTGATACTTAAGCCCTTCGCAGCTTGTCTGCGAGTTCTTTGCCATTCAGTGTGGTCCACAGAGGAGCAGTAGCAAGCACTAGGGAATGCATTAGAAATGAAAAATCTCAGGCGTCACCCTGGGCTACCAAACTGGAATCTTATTTTAACAGGATGTCCAGTTGATTTCTGTGGGTACTGGTCTAACTTACTTGCTGGGGGCTGGAATGAGGGAGGTGAGGACAGGACTGACATGTACAGCTGTGCAGGCTATACACTGCACAAATGTGCCTGGCTGACGGGCTAAGTTGGGGCTCCATTTGCCCAGCTGTTCAGGTGGGCTGTCAATCCAGAGGGAATGCCTTCTAAAAACTCATGCCTTGGTTCCACATAGGCTACATGTGTGGGGAGGGGTGGGGTTACTGTCATGGATTTATCCCTTGTTGGTTTCTAACTTCATGGCCCCTGACAACAACCTGAAAAACATGCCTTTTTTGTGTTCCAGCCCTTCTGGCCTTTTGGTCTTTCAGTTCCTCAAATATGTCATGTTTCTTTCCTCCATAAGGCTTTAACAGCTTCTTTCCTCTGTCCTCTGTCTTCCTATCTTTCTTCCCTTCCTGCCTCCCTCTACCCTCAATCCATCATTACCTCCTGTTTAAATCCTTTGAGTCTCAGTTTAAATGTCACTTCCTCAGGAACGCTTTCTCTCCTTCTCCAGATTACATCAGATCCCCAGGGTTGTTGGCTGTCGGAGCTCCCTGTACCCCTTCATGGCATTTATCTCCATTTATAATTATACAACTAATTGCATAATTAGCTGTTTCATGCCTGTCTCCTCCCTCTCTTTGTTGCAAATGCCTCAAGAACTCTAGCCCCAGCTCCTAGTTCACTAATTTACCTTAAGATGCTTAAATAATATTTGTTCAATGGATGCATAAGAATATAAAGACGCTAGCCAGAGAAACAACAAAAGAAGACACTAGGCAGGACTGCCTGGGTCAATGTCTTCTTCCTTTCCTATCATGAAAAGTTCTATCGTTCCCACCTTGAGCTTGGGCCCTGGTCACGCTGGTATGTTAACCCATCCTGCAGGACCTCTGATGCACCTGGAAGCTGTGTGTTCTTAAAGCGAACAAAGAGATTTTCTGGCCAAAACCTGCTCCTGATGTAAACCTAACACAGTTTTCCTTCCTGCCTTCATCTGGCATGGTCCGTCCTTGTGCCTTGCTTAATTTCACCAGACAGCTAGCCAAGACATTAACCATCTTACTTCCCCACCTTGTGTTTTGTGTAAGGGAGCACAGAATTTGATATTAGATTTGACTGTAGCCACTAACCATGTGACTTAGGTAAGTTGCTTCCTTTTTTTTTCCCATCTGTATAAAGAGAAATTTGGCTAGATAAGAGAGGGCAACTATATAGTACATAGGCTATCATTCCTGTTCCTGCACCCATGGCAGACATTATTAATTGATCATTGAATTCTTTCTTGCTGAATCTGGACAGAACCTTAGAATTCTTCCTAAGGCAGTGCTCCAAGCAGCCACTAGCAGTTGATCAGTGTTGGCACTGAGGTAGAAGTTTGCCGTCTGAGCAACAGGTGTTCCCGAAGGTTCCCTCTTGCTCTGGCATGTAAAGATTTTGTTTCCTCTGCTGTTCTCCCCAGCCTCTCTAAGGAAACCTTGTCAGTGCTCAGCGCTCTCAAAAACCTCCAACCTCTTATATCCTCTATTACAACCATGGGACTGCCAAGTATTTTTGACATTTGTCTTCTTTCCTGTGTATTGTGGAAAAGCGCTCCCCGAAATGTGTGCAGGCCAGTCTCAGAGGTCCCCAAAGTGATCAGAATTTCAATTCATTTGAGCACGCATTGAGCAGTAAACCTTTACTTTAATATTTAAAGTAAATGACTTGAGCCCACTCCTTCCCAGTGGTTTTAATGCCTTCCCCAAGGTTTCAGCAAATTCCTGGGATGGTTTTTGTTCTTATGCTTACCTTTCCCTTCTGATTTGCTTTCTCGACTTCTGAGTCATCTGCTTTCCAGCTCCACTCCTCTGCTGTCCCTCTGCGCATTGTCCCTGCAAGACGAGGTTTCTTTGCCTTTATTTCTCTTGAGCATTGCCACAGCAATGTCGATCGCTAGCCTTTGCCTGAAGGTTTGGGGTACTGTGGGGAGAGGGGCAGGACTGTGTGTGTGTGTGTGTGTGTGTGAAAGAGAGAGAGAGACAGGATAGAATAGCACAGGAATAGCACATAGAATAGCACAGCATAAAATAGCAGGAAACATTTTAAACCTGGATTGTTGACATCTGTTTCTTCAGGTTCCTCAGCCCACACTGCCCCAGAGATGTCCCACCAAACACCTTTCCTCTTTAGACCCTAAGCCTTCTTGCTGGGTCCACCCTCCCTATGCAGCTTCCCACATACTCCTCACGTCCCTTTGTTTCCTCAAGAAATGCATACCTTCCCACCGGAGCTGTCCAGAAGAATGGAAATATTTATCGTTTTTTCCTTTTTGTTTTTGGAAACCTTTCTTCATCTTACTATGCAGTTTGGACCCTCCTTCATATGACTGCTCTTTCTAGATTATGCCTAGGAGAGCATCACATTTCATCCCAAAGAAGCGCTGCACTATATTTTCCTAAATAAACAACCATCTCCTCTGATAGGAATTTTCCTATTCCCCTAGAACGTAAAAGCAACTACAGTCAGTTCTTATTTTGAAGGGCAATCATTGTTTCTTTCTGATATCCACGATGAATAAGCTGCATCCTTAACCTCAAAGTGCTCACGGTTGGATGGTGGATATAGAAAAGTAAACCATCAGTTACCTTATGAGGTGAGCAGTGTGCAGGAGAGAGGACTAAGTAAGATAAATGGGGGCCCTGGGGAACACATGGTGGGAGCAGTGGGGCAGAGCCCACTTAAGCTTCTCAGAGGACGTGCACCAGAGGAGAGTCAGAAAGGCTAAGTAGGAGGTAGAGGTTAGACTGGAAACAGTGGTAGAGAAGAGAAAGGCACTGCAGGCAAAGGAGACTGCATGTGCAAAGGCATGGCGTCTTGAAAGAGCATTGTGAAGTCCACAGCACAGTTCTCCTCCAGTGCAAAGAGTAAGGTTAGAGATGAAGTTAGAGACATAGGCAGAGACCAGGTCTCAGGACTTTAGCTAGCTCTCTTACAGGCATTAACCTGGGGAGTAATGGGGCTGCTCTAGGAAGACCTCTGGGCAGCTGCTAGTATGGAAACTAGATTGGGACAGAGACAGAGTGTTGATGGGAGCTCAGAGATTTACTTTTTGCTAGCCTCTGGAAGAGGGAATAAGAACGTGACCAAGAGCAGGGGCAGTTCTGATGGGGGCAAAACTGGATCTGAGGGACATTTAGGTAGAGCAGGTTAAATAGGATGAATGGAGGCTGGTTGTGGGGGTGAGGGCCGGAGGGACTCTTGCGATTAATTTATTGATCAAACATTTATTGAGATACATTTATTAGGGCCTGCTCAGGAATTCCAGATCTCCTGACCAGGGGCAGAATTCTCCCGTAGCCTCTGATTCCACTAACAGCTTTGAGGACCTCCCATACCCACACTTTGATGGACAACCCAGGGAACAAGATTGCCTCCCTGCTATCAGCTGGACCTCCAGTGTGTTGGATGCTGCATTCAGCCAAGGAAAAGGTGATGTTCTGTTTTATGGTGGATGAAGAAGGTCTTCAGATCTGGGAGTGTGGGTGTGTGTGAGTGCTGAGTTGTTCCAGGCAGGTCAATGAAAAGTTTAGAATCATGTCTCTACTGGTAAACCCAATCCAAACAAAACTAGTTAGAAGACAATTCCACAGGGAAGCTGGGAATCACTGTTTCCTTGTGGAGTGGGGCTGGCAGTCTGAGAGCAGTTGAAATAGGGATTCATGGAATGAAACTTGAGTCTGGTTTGGGATTTCAGATTCAAATGGGTCTAGGACGCAGAAGGCAGGCGTTGCGTCTGCACATCTCATCACAGGCTCTGCTTTTAGGACTCCGCTCCTCCCCCCTAGGAAGGGGATAGGAAGGAGCCATAGGTCCCTTCAGATCCCCACTTTCCCCATAGCCAGCCAAGAGGGTGGAGTTTGAAGTTAGAGGAGATTGGTTTGTGCTCTAGGCTTGACAGCTTGGTTAAGACTCAACCATTCTGAGTATTTTAATTAATATTCTTTTATTTGCAAATATCAGAGACCAAGTTGGCTTAAACAAAAATAGATAATTTTGGGCAGGCATGGTGGCTCATGCCTGTAATCCCAGCACTTTGGGAGGCCAAGGTGGGTGGATCATGAGGTTGGGGGTTTGAGATCAGCCTGACCAACATGGTGAAACCCCGTCCCTACTAAAAAAAAAAAAATACAAAAATTAGCTGGGTGTGGTAGCGTGTGCCTGTAATCTCAGCTACTCAGGAGGCTGAGGCAGGAGAATTGCTTGAATCTGGGAGGCGGAGGTTGCAGTGAGCTGAGATTGTGCCACGGTACTCCAGCCTGGGTGACAAAGCGAGACTCTGTCTCAAAAAATAAATAAATAAGTAAAACAAAAATAAAGAATTTTTTCTTTTTCTTTTTTTTTCTTTTTCTTTTTTTTACAGGGAGGCAGAGGCCATCACAGGAAAGCAGTAGCTCTCACAAGTGACTGGGAGGCCACGAAGAATCAGAGCAGTCACCCTATCTCAGTCTCACTCTCCCTGGAGCCAGACAGTCTTTTATGTTTGGGTTTCTCTGGGCCTGTGCTTAATCTTCTCTCTTCCTCTCACTTGTTTTTGTTAGTTTACTTGTTTGTTTTATTTTATTTTTTCAAAAATTTTTATTTATTTGTTTTTTTGAGACAGGGTCTCACTCTGTTGCCTAGGCTGGAGTGCAGTGGTGTGATATCGGCTCACTGCACTCTCTGCCACCTAGGCTGAAGTGATTCTTGTGTCTCAAGCTCCCCCGTAGCTGGGATTACAGGTGTGCGCCACCACGCTCGGCTAATTTTTGTATTTTTAGTAGAGATGGGGTTTTGCCACATTGCTCAGGCTTGTCTTGAACTCCTGGCTCCCAAGGTGTTAGGATTACAGGCGTGAGCCACCGCGCGCGGCCCTCTCACTTGTTTTTATCTGTCTCTTGGCACCTGTCATCAGATGATAGCCCAGTCTCCAACTTCCCCAGTGCGGCTGATTACGAATTGCATGTTAGTGGGAGGAGAACCCTGATTGGCTCATCTTGAGTCATGTGCTCTCTACAATCCAAACAACTGTAGCCAGTGGGCGGAGCCAGCTACTAGAATGAATGTCACCGTCAACCAGGAAGGGGGTCCGGTGGGGACTGTATGACCTGAGCCTTAGGCATCTCTTCTGGAAAGTGCGATGACAGTGCTCACCTCAAAAGGTTACGTGACCGTAAGAGGAGCAAAGGCATGTGGAAGGCCCTGGTCAAGTCTATGGCACTGGCACACACCCCTCCTTGCTGCTGCTTCCCCAGCTCCAGGCGTGCTGGCACGCTTTTCACCCCCTGCCCTGCGGGGAGAGGTCCTGAGCTGAGGGAGCCGGTAGTGGACTGCTTGGGTCAGTGCAGCTTTGTTTAGGCCCTAGAAGCTGTAGAAGAGGGCGGCAGGGTCAGCACCGGGAAGATGAGGGGAGGAAGACCAGAAAGCCAAAGTTCAGGAGCCATGACATATCTGGATGTGGGGAACAAAGAACAGAGGATCAAGGATCAGGGAAGTGTAGACGACCTCTTCTTTTTTCCTTCCTTCCTTCCTTCCTTCCTTCCTTCCTTCCTTCCTTCCTTCCTTCCTTCCTTCCTCCCTCCCTCCCTCCCTCCCTCCCTCCCTCCCTTTCCTTCCCTCCTTCCCTCCCTCCCTTTCTTTCTTTCTTTCTTTCTTTCTTTCTTTCTTTCTTTTCTTTTCTTTTCTTTTCCTTCCTTCCTTCCTTCCTTCCTTCCTTCCTTCCTTCCTTCCTTTCTTTCTTTCTTTCTTTCTTTCTTTCTTTCTTTCTTTCTTTCTTTCTTTCTTTCCTTCCTTCCTTCCTTCCTTCCTTCCTTCCTTCCTTCCTTCCTTCTCTTTCTTTCTTTCCTTCTTTCTTTCTTTCTTTCTTTCTTTCTTTCTTTCTTTCTTTCTTTCTTTCTTTCTTTCTTTCTTTCTTTCTTTCTCTTTCCTCTCATTCTCTCTCTTTCTTATCTTATCTTTCTTTCTTTCTTTTTTTTTTTTTTTCAGAGACAGAGCCTCGCTTTGTCACCTATGCTGGTGTGCTGTGGTACGATCATGGCTCACTGGATCCTTGACCTCCTGGCCTGAAGTGATTCTCCCACTTTAGCTACCAAAGTGCTGAGATTACAGGCATGAGCCACCATGCCTGGCCAGTGATTTCTTTTGAATGGTTTGTGTGCTGTTTGAGCAAGATTTTATTGGGCCCATAATCAAAGAGATTTTCTTCCCCCAAATCACATAGCAGTAAATGGGGGGCGAATAGATTCAAATCCATCCTGTTGGATTACACCACATTCCATTGTCTCCTGTGTTAGTGGGAGAGGCTTTCCCCCTACTCTAGATGTTTCTTTGGTGAAGGTGGCTTAATTAGTATAACTCTGAGTCCTTTTCTACCCCATTTGTTTTTGCTACCCTGGGGAGATGGAATGACTTATTATCTGATTGGCAAATTTAAGAAGAATAAGTCATGTCTCTGTGGTACCTTGTCTTCCTTGGGAGTGATCTGACCTGGATGAGACCATGAGGGCTCTCCCGTGCTATGTGTCTTGACTGGACAGGGCTCCTGCAAAGAAGTCTGCCCTGTTCTCTGTGTGTGTGAGGCACTTAAACCTGGAATTCATTCTCCTGACTGTCATCACTTACTCTAAGCTACATCCTCCAACTCTGCTTCTGTCAGTAATAATATCAACATTTTGATCTCCATCTATTTGTTTTATTTTTAAAAAATTCTTCAGATTAAGTCAAGAAGAGGGCTGCCACTTATTGAGAACCCCCTGGAGATCCCAACAATATTGCAATGGTTACTAACAATATAAATAATAATAACAGTCAGAAACAGTGCTTGTCTATGGAGATTTTACTGTGTGCTAATAGCTTTACATGGATTATCTCAAGAAACACTTGCAACAATCTTAGGAAATAGAAGCTATTTTTTCTCTACTTTACTGTTGAGGAAATGGGAGTTTAGAGTAATTTGGCTATTAAGCAACATGCCCAAGTCACACAATTAGTCTGAGGTAGAACCCAAATTTTACTAGGCATGACCGAAACCATGCTCCTAACCACTGGGGTATATAGCCTTCTGGAAGCAAAAGGTCTATGGAGATGATGTCATTAGGGATGACTCCCTAGAGGAGGAGGGGACAGAGGCCCTGAGCTGAATCTTGAAGGCTATGAAGATAAAATACGTTGAGCTGTTAGTTTACCAATTCTGTTTTGCTTTGTTCACTGGCAGATCCCAATGGTATGTGCTCCATAACTCTCGGGTGCCTCTCCCTCAAATTTAGATATCATATCATTTGTTTAAATTGCTGAATAAAGTAATTAGTACCTGGGAGCCTGCCTGCCTGGCAGAATATATTGGTGCAGCTAACGAAGTTTATGCCTTCAGGCCGTGCAGTAGAATTTGATTTAATTTGTCCCAAGGTTAGGGAAGACGATGGGAGACTTTGGCATCTCCTCTATCTCCGTCTTGGAGTAATTCATTGCCAGTGTGGAGGGAGGCAGCATTGGGCCGTTTTAGCACTAATGGGAACTCCAGAAGCTTTCCCAGTGGAGTCTGACTTGCTTTATGGATGGAGCTGAGCAGCTACCAACTTCCCTTGCAAGGGAGATGCTGTCTTTCAGAGTCACAGGGACCATACCTGGGGAAGGGACTGTCTTAAGCCCATCCCATGGCGGCGGCTCCTGCAATGGCTTTTGCCTACAAGATTGTGAGGTCCTTGGGGTAGGGATTTTATTTTATTCACTGTCTCTGTTCCAGACAAGGCATTAGGTGGGACTCTGCCATTCACCTTGTCCTGTCCCTGTGATGACGATTCTGTTTGAGAGGGAGAACAAAACTAACCCTTTCCCTTCCCCAAGGCCTCTGCCACAGCCAGCCAACATCCTCCCTGCCTATGGTACACCTTTACCCGTTGCTCCATGCTGTTCTCCCAGACAATGCCCTTTCTCTCTGTCTTCAACTCTCTGAATCCTTCCTACCCTATTAGTCTCAGTTTTACCCTTCCTTCCTCTAGCCTTTTCTTCCCTGGATTGCGCTAGATGGTGTGGCGCTGGGAGACAATGTAATGCAGAGAGTCAGGACTCAAGCTCTGGAGACAGATGGTCTGGGCTCAAACACCAGCTGTATTGCGTATTTGCTGTGTGATCTTGGGAAAATGACTTAACTTCTCTTTGGCCTGGTTTGCCCATCTCTCAAATGGGAGCAGATAGGGTCTTTTGAGGATAAATGAGTTAATCTATAGGTAAAGTATGTAGAACTGTGCTGGTACATGGTATGTGCCATCTAAGGGTTAAACCATAACAATGTTGCTCTCTCCCTCCATGCTCTGCGTCCTCTGGGGACTTCCCGCCTTCAGGAGGCTGCTGGGGTGTGCAGCTGGTCTTCATCCAGTGACACCTGGGCCAGCACATCCCTTCTCCTGCCTTTGGTTTCCCCAGGAAGCTGAGTTAGGTGCGAGGCTGACCTGTCCCCTTCTTGGCCACACAGGCAAGTTGGGTTGGCTGGCAGGCGGGATGTCTGTGCCCTCCATCAACTTTCACGGTCTGGGTGCTCTGTGGCAGATGCTGGCCTTTGCAAATAGAGAGAAACCTTTTAGAAGTGTGCTGTTCAAGGGAGGAGCCTAGAAACACCAGGGTCCCTGCCCAGAGAAGGGGTGAAGGAAGAAGAAATGATTGAAGGTCTTAACTTGGTGGCAAAGTGCCTCATCTCCCAAGTACAATGAACTGGGGGAAGAGGATAAGGAGAAAAGACCAGCAGACTTGGGGATGCCATCCTTCTCCGGGTCTCTGCAGAGCTCTCAGGGGAGGAGAGTTAAGGGCTGCTTCCAGGGCGCAGCTAGGACCCAAGGGGAAGAGGAGACACAAGTTTTGGCTCAATAACAGGTTGACTGTTCTAGTAACTAGAGCGGGCCATGTCAGGGTCTTTGTAAGGTAATGAGCTGCCCATCACTGGAGAAGTTAAGTACAGCCTGTGTGGGATTTGTTGTGCTGACACATCTTAAGAGCTTACTATGTTCTAAGCCCTGCATTAAGTCCTTTATCATCTCATCTAATCCTCATCACAACTTCATAAGGGTGGGTAAAATACAATATGATTAGCCTCATGTTATAAATAAAAAAGTTAGAACCTAGAGGGTTTGTGGGACATACCCAAGTCAGGCAGGCCACTGAGAGACCCTGGCTTGACCACCTGTTATATATTACTGGGTACATTGCATTTCATTCCTTTAAATTTCCATATCTGAAAATTGGAGATCACAAAGTACTGTACAAGGTAAATACCCAGCAAATACGAGCTACTGTTATTCTCAGACAAGGTCATCTCCTCAGGTGAACACAGCTGGTTTCAGCATCTTTTTTTCTCTGGTCAGGTCACTGTGGTCCTGGGTTGAATCAGACCCCAGTCTCTTCTCTTATTTGCAGCTGAAAGTCTTGGCTGTGCCAACAAACATTTCCTTAAGGAATATTCTTGGGCATGTTTGTAGGTATCCACGAAAAAGGTACCTTGATCAGAGCAGTGCAGGAAACAATGAGTTAAACAAAACCAGCCTGGTTATTTCTTGCAGGGCTTCTCAGAGCATTTAGAATGCTAATGGGCATTGTGAATCTCCCAGAGAAGGCTAAAGTGTGCAGCATTTCCAAAATTTATTTAATCATGAACATCTCCCATCTTTTTATTTTTGGTGTGATTGCCCAGGATTGTGTGCTGACTCCCTAGCCAATAACTTCTGCAAAAGCACATGACTCTCAGGCTATTGGTAAAAGGGCAGGGAAAGTAATCAAGAGAGGAGGCTGTCAGGCTAGCTGGCACCCAGGCTGGTTCACAGAAGTTGCCAGGAGAATGGCCTTCCTTAAATCTTGGTCAGAGGTTTCTCTCATGTGGTGACAGCAGCCGATAGGCAGACAGGTGCTTGATGTGAACTCACTGACAACTGCTTATGACGGTGGCAACCATTGGTGGTAGGAGAAGTGACAGCAGGTACCATGACCAAGACATTCTTGATCACATGGGTTTCATATATCCTTTCTACCACTCAGGTCTGCCCCTGTGTGCTTTAATTCTTTAGCCCTAATTGCAATGCTCTCCCAAGTACTGTTCCAGGATCTCCTCTCAGGTTATAAGAATGTCAGGATCATCTGATCTTTTCCTCATTGTCATTTCTGGGTCACCAAGATTCTTATCACCTGAGGTATGTTTTTCTTGCTTACCAAGGGGTTTATTTATTCTACTGATTCAATACATCCTATGTCTACCAAGAAAAAAACATAATAGATCAAATATTCCCAAGCATGCATAACCACAGCAGAACCTCTTACAAGGTACACTTCCCTTTCTTATTATCTAACCTAATTATTTCTCTCTGTTATAGCACAATACATTTTCCTCCTAATCATTGGTCCATTTGGGAATCATGTCTTAAAGACAGCTAGAGGAAAGGGGGTGAGGGGCTTTGCAGGGTGGGAGTGGAGGGCTCTGTCTCCAGGCTTCAGCTCTGGCAGTGCCGAGTGTTACTTGGTGTGGGGTGGAGGGAGTCAGCTTTCAGCCCAGGAAGGGTCCAGCCAAATGGTTCTGACCCTGTGGCCTCTAGGGCCTTTCAAGAAAGAAAAATGAGTCAGCATCAGCTCCGGTGTAGTTTGCTTCCCTCCTAATCGGTGCCAGGGCCCCAGATACCAGGGCTGTAATTACTTATGCTGTCGAGAGAAGGGAGTTCTTAAAGTGATTCATCATGGAGGTGACAGAAAATGACAATTGCTCATCACTTAAAACAATGAGCCTGCCAGATGCTGACCATGCAGGTGCAGGCATGTGGGGTGGCAGCATTCCATCTCTATAGGACTTCACTGGCAGAGTTAATGAACAATTAGCCCCTGAGGGACATTGCCTCCAGGGAGAGGCACCCACAGTTGGGGCTGTGACTCCCATGCAGGCTCTTCTGAGAGGTTTTAAAAACATGTGTCACACCCTTACTCTATCAGGCACTGTGATGCGTTTCATGTAGATCATGACATGAGGTGGAAATTCTCTCTCAGGTGTTTTGAGAACCCCAGGGAGGCAGGGGTCCCCATAGCTGGACCATCCTGAAGGGCCAAGAGAGCCAATTGTCATGGCAACTGGCCAGCTAAACTCATGTACCCACTCCCAGGACCAGGGCGGGAGTTGATGGCTTGACCTAATGTTTCAGAGGCAGCAGTGAGCTTTGGGGCTTTCTCTGCCCCTGCACTTTACCCCCTGACATCCCCTAGGCATCCTTGACTTCTTACCTCAATGTGGCAGGTGGAACATTCTTTTCTGTCTTTTCTCCCATCTTTGTTTTCCTCTGGCTAGACTCTTGTCCAAGAAAACCCCTTCTGCGCATCACGACCCTCCCCGACCTCTTGTGCATAGACACACACTTCTCCCACCTCTCCTCCTCAAGACGCGTTGTAGTGCAGTGGGGTAGCACTGCTGCTGGAGTCTGACTGCTTGTGTTCAAATCCCAGCTCTGCTTGTTAGCTGTATGACCTTGAGCTAATTATCTAGCCTCTTTGTGCCTTGGTTTCCCCACTTGTAAAACGGAAGTACTTTAAACATTAAAAAGATTAATGTACGCAAAGTGCTTAAAATGACTTTGTGTGTCACTGTTACTTACCTCCTTTAATTAATATCTTGAGCCTCTACTGTGTGGTAGTGGTGAGACTGATGCCAGGATATACACAGTGGTCATCCTCACAAGCACAGCTCTGCCCTCAGTGCACTTAGAGTCTTCTTGAGCAAGCCGACGGATAATCACACAAATAATTATGTACTTAAAATCGTGACAAATGCGACGTAGAGGGGATACAGAAGCTGGGGGGACACGACCTTGTGTGGGAGATCCGGAAGGCTTTCCTAGGGAAATAATGTTTAAGCAGAAATTTGCAAGATGAATAAGGGGTCACTAGACAAAAAAAGAATAGAAGACAGTGTTCCAAGTATACACACACACACACACACACACACACACACACACACACAAAGAAAAAAGTAAAGCATGTGCATAGGCCCTGGCTGCAAAGAAGCATGGCATTTTTGCAGAGCTGAAAGGAAGACTAGTTTGGACAGGCCACAGATAGAGTGAATGAAGTTAGGGCTAAAGGCTTATTTTCTTCTTCTGGTCTTTCCTGGCCTCTCTCTGCTCCTTCCCTCTCTCCTCCCAGGGAAGACAAGTGATTATTCTGACTAGTGAGTTTGAGATGAGGTGCTGGGTATTCTGGACTCCGTTAAGGGGTCTCTTGGCAGTAAGCGTTCTGCCCCTGCAGGGTGAAATCTACAGGTCTACTGTTCCTTGAGGCTGGACGTGTGAGGATGCTTGATGATGAGGGTGGACTTAGGAAACCCATTGTTGACACTTAAGCCACAGTCCACAACAATACACTTTCAACAACGCAGCTGATGTCTTGATCTCCATCTGCAGGACTTCATAAGTTCTATATTAAGGCAGGGTAAGAAAGGGGTGTCATCTATTGGGCCCTATGGGAAGGGGCCAGATCGTGCGAAACCTTATCAGCCATCCGCTCTTTCTCCACGCTCTGGCCCAGAGTCATGTGTTTCTGTTTGGAGGCATGATCAAGTGCTGAATATCAAATATTTTTAATACAACTTTTTTTTTCTTTTATACTTGGTGGGCTAGGGGTTGGGGGGAAGGAGTCCAGAAACCTCTTTAATATCAAAAGGTCTAGGGATTCAATTATACTTTTCTCTGACAGAAAGTCAATTTTAAAGGAATACATCAACAATTTAAATGGTAGTGCTGCTTTTTTTCTGCAGTGAGAAATTTTGAATTCTCTAGCTTGGTCTCTTTGCGCCCAGCCAGCTTGGTAGATTTTGGTCCAAAGCATGAGGGACCCCGTCACCCATTTACCCCCACTTGAATTGCAAATGGCATGAGTCTTTCAATTCTTTTGCAGCTCACTTTTGAAAGGATACACCTTCCATCTCATTTTGTCCTCAGGAGAACCTCGCAAAGGAAGGAATTTTTGTCCCATTTTACAGATGAGGTAACTCATGCTTACACGGGAAGTAACTGGCCCAGGGCCACACAGTGAAACATGGAGGGTCCAGGAATCGAGGCCAAGTCTCTATGATTTCAAAGGCCCTGCTATCATCTGCTGGAAGCCTTATCATTTTATTAGTCAGGGTTTGCTCATTACTAGCCCATGGGAGGAAAATGGAGTGACTGGGAAAATAAGAGACAAAACTGCAGTTGCAGGAGCCTCAGGCCAGGAGCCATGGACACACTCACTCTCACCTGCTAGCCTCCTTTACTCCCATAATGGGGAGTCATGTTCCACTTGGTGGAGAATGGGGCCACACTTTGTCCCCGGTTCCTATTGTCAGTTCTGAACAATCACTCACCTCTCAGCTTAAAGATTCCTTCCTCAGGGAAGCCTTCCAAGATTACAGGTTTAGGCCTCTCTGTCATTCCCCTCCACGGCACTGATCTCAATTCTTAATGATTGATTAATCTTGTTACTTGATTTGTCCTTTGAGGTAAGTATGACTCTTCCATGAGACTCCAAACCTCATGAGGACATCACCTGATACAACCCTGGCATTCTGTAGGTAGCTCTTGAATGAATTTGTTGAATAAACTCAGCAAGTGAAGAAGAGGGGGAAAAGTGTTTTAGGCAGAGGGGATAGCACTTGTCAAGGCCCAGAGGACGGAACGAATCTGGCACTCTAAAAGCAAGCATGTTGAGTCCAATTAGATCAGACTGCAAGGGGAGGGGCACTGGAGGCATCATGCTACCTGACTTCAAACTATAGTACAAGGCTACAGTAACCAAAACAGCATGGTACTGGTACCAAAACAGAGATATAGACCAATGGAACAGAACAGAGCCCTCAGAAATGATACCACACATCTACAGCCATCTGATCTTTGACAAACCTGACAAAAACAAGAAATGGGGAAAGGATTCCATATTTAATAAATGGTGCTGGGAAAATTGGCTAGTCATAAGTAGAGAGTTGAAACTGGATCATTTCCTTACTCCTTATACAAAAATTAATTCGAGATGGATTAGAGAATTAAATGTTAGACCTAAAACCATAAAAACCCTAGAAGAAAACCAAGTAATACCATTCAGGACATAGGCATGGGCAAGGACTTCATGTCTAAAACACCAAAAGCAATGGCAACAAAAGCCAAAATTGACAAATGGGATCTAATTAAACTAAAGAGCTTCTGCACAGCAAAAGAAACTACCATCAGAGTGAACAGGCAACCTACAGAATGGGAGAAAATTTTTGCAATCTACTCATCTGACAAAGGGCTAATATCCAGAACCTATAAAGAACTCAATCAAATTTACAAGAAAAAAACAAAGAACCCCATCAAAAAGTGGGCAAAGCATATGAACAGACACTTCTCAAAAGAAGACATTCATACAGCCAACAGACACATGAAAAAATGCTAATCATCACTCACCATCAGAGAAATGCAAATCAAAACCACAATGAGATACCATCTCACACCAATTAGAATGGCAATCATTAAAAAATCAGGAAACAACAGGTGCTGGAGAGGATGTGGAGAAATAGGAACGCTTACACTGTTGGTGGCAATGTAAACTAGTTCAACCATTGTGGAAGACAGTGTGGCGATTCCTCAAGGATCTAGAACTAGAAATACCATTTGACCCAGCCATCCCATTACTGGGGATATACCCAAAGGATTATAAGTCATGCTGCTATAAAGACACATGCACACGTATGTTTATTGTGACACTATTCACAATAGCAAAGACTTGGAATCAACCTAAATGTCCATCAGTGACAGACTGGATTAAGAAAATGTGGCACATATACACCATGGAATACTATGCAGCCATAAAAAAGGATGAGTTCGTGTCCTTTGTAGGGATATGGGTGCAGCTAGAAACCATCATTCTCAGCAAACTATCGCAAGAGCAGAAAACCAAATACCGCATGTTCTGACTCATAGGTGGGAACTGAACAATGAGATCACTTGGACACAGGAAGGGGAGCATCACACACTGGGTTCCATTGTGGGGAGGGGGTAAGAGGGAGGGATAGCATTAGGAGATATACCTAATGTAAATGATGAGTTAATGGGTGCAGCACACCAACAAGGCACATGTATACATATGTAACAAACCTGCACGTTGTGCACATGTACCCTAGAACTTAAAGTATAATAATAATAAAAAAAAGATGATTTAAACCCAGTTAAGGCTTTTGGATTTCCTCCCAGGTGCAATGAGAAGTCTTTGCAAGGTTTTAAGCAGGGGAGTGATGAGATAGATTTTTGTGTTAGCAAGATTGTCTTGGCTGGAGCAAGGGGTGAAGCCGGAAGCAGGGATTTCAGGAAGGAGGCTCTTGGAACAGCCCAGGAGGGAGGGGAGGGTGGCATAAACATCAAGGGCTACTGTTAGTGGTGTGGGAGGGAAATGACACATTTGGATGATGGGATGGGTAGGACTTGGTGTAGGGGGTGGGTTAAGAAAGGTTGGCTGGGCACCATGGCTCACTCCTGCAATCCCAGCATTTTGGGAAACTGAGGCAGGTGGCTCACCTGTGGTGAGGAGTTCAAGACCAGCCTCGCCAACATGGCGAAATCCTGTCTCTACTAAAAATACAAAAATTAGCCAGATGTGGTGGCTGGTGCCTGTAATCCCAGCTACTCCAGAGACTGAGGCAGGAGAATTGCTTGAACCTGAGAGGCAGAGGTTGCGACGAGCTGAGATCATACCACTGCACTCCAGTCTGGGTAACAAGAGCAAAACTCCAGCTCAAAACAAACAAAAAACAAACAGAAACCAAAAAAGGTGTCAGGAAGAGGCTTGGGTTTCTAACTGAGGCAACAAAGCGGTAAGGCTGTAGTTTTGAGTGGACGGTTGTTGGTCCAGGCTCATTCACAGTGGCAGGATTGCAGCCAGTTCCCACAGGGCTCCTGACTTCACACATCTTAAAGAGGTTCTGAGCTGGGCATGGTAGCTTATGTCTGTAATTCCAGTGACTCTGGAGGCTGAGGGGGAGGATTGCTTAGCACAGGACTTTGAGATTGGCCTGGGCAACATAGCCAGACCTCATCCCCCAACCGAAAAGAAAAAAAAAAACAAAAAATTCTGAGTCACCCTCAGCAGGTAGAATTTATCCTATTACAGATAGAAATTCTGGTCCAACTGTCTGGGCCACCTGAAATCCCAGCTGGGTCAGCTGCCAGAGCTCAGGAAGCCTTTTCTGGGCTGCCACTCCGAGAAAGGCACTCTCATGTGGGAAACCAGAGGGTCAGCGCCTTCTCAGTCTGAAAAGCAAAACTGAGTCCACATCAGGCTTAGGACGTCTGAAGAGCCAGCTCTGGTTTGTTCATACAATCCCAGATGTGAACACCAGGGGGCTGCCTTGAGTCTTGAGAAATAAGCATAGGCCACAAAAGGAAGCTGGATTTCCTTACCTTTGTCTTGAGAAGAGGTTAATAGGCTCGTGGGACTTATTATCTAGGGCAGGCTAGGATCAAGTGACTGATTTATGGATTGATTGGCAGACACTCACCCAACGGATACTTATCGAGGACCTGCTATATTTCGCTCTGCAGTGCCCTGAGGGTTTGAGGTCTTGGACTTGCTACCAACCTACCAGGTAACCATGGACAAGCCCCTTCTCCTTCTTGGATTGATAATCATAAAAGCCACACTTTACTGAGTCATGAACATGTTCAAGATGCTGATTGCTCACCACTCACAACAGTCCCCTGAGGTAAGTATGGTTACACCCATTTTACAGATGAGGAAGCTGAGTTCGGAGAGATTTAGTAATTTACCCAGGGCCATATGGAAGCAAGGTGGAGCTGCAGTTCCAACCCAGTGCCAGAGGTCAAGGGAGAACGCACTCTCCCATGGGGCATCTCGGTGGTGAGGTGCCAGGAAAGAGTTTTAAGTAGGAGGATGACACAGTCAAACCCTTGTATGGAAGATGGATTGAATGTGGGGTGACCAGATGGGAGGCGTTATAGTGGTCCAGGCTGGAACTAGGGCAGGGACTGGAGAGGCGGGGCTGGATAGGAGTTACATGGCAAAGGATGAATCCCCAGCACATGGGGTCGGAGTGGACAGAGCAGTGGGAGATTCTGAGGTTTTCAGTGGTGTGGCTGGAAGGATGATGGCAGAGACAAGGAGCAGTGGAGGAAGAGCAGGTTTTGGGGGCAGATGAGAGCTTCGCAGCCTAGAGGTAGCCCTATCCTGGCACTGCGGAACAGTCTCTGTTCAGACAGCAGTGCCTGAGAGGGCCCAAGTCGTCCGTGGTGTGGAATTCTATTTTTCTTAATGGTTTCCCAGGCAGGGGCCATATCTTCCTGTTTAGTCTTTAAGAATTACTTAAAATGGAGTGTGTGTGTGTGTGTGTGTGTGTGTGTGTGTTTATTTCTCAGCTTTTAACCTTGCCAACTTGTGCCTCTTAAATACTAATTACCTCTTGGGTGCTGACAATTCTGCTTTCTTAAAACAGCCTCAGCAGGCCTCTCCTGCCCACGAAAGGCCAAGAGTGTGGCTGTCTCTGTGCCGAAGGCCTCTGGACAGTGCAGGGCGAGGCTCCAGGATTAGACAAGGTGACTCAGGGTTGGCAGCCACTGCGTCTCCACAGCAGAGCTCTGGTGCTCCCGGCAGGAGATGCTGCAGCAAGCTGCTGGCTGTGCTGCGTTCCTGTCCCCCCAGGCCTAATGAGAAGAGACAGGCCAACCACAGTGCCTGCGGGGGGCGGGTGCTCCATGGGGACCAGCAGGCTTTTCCCAGGACAGGCTGACAGCCGCATTGCTTCCTTAGTGCTGGAGGGGAAATGAGATTCCTCCTGGGGGGTAGTGTCTACCCTACAGTCCACCCAGTCCTCAGTCGCCAAGCTCCCCGCTCCTAGGACCAACCTTGGGCAGAGCAAAGGGATGTGTGTGTGGGAGAGAGGGAGGTCCTTTGAGAGGTGGGCAAAGTCACGGCCTATGCTTTAAGTTACCAGATATGTATGTGAGAGGTGCTGAGCACCACTCAGCCTCTCCCCCACCCTCCGCACCCCATGCAGCATGGTTAAAATTAGTGGTTAAAATCTTTTGGTAATCGGGCAAACCTTGTTTGAAATGCCAACTCCTCTTCTTCCTAGCTGTGCGATGTAGGCGAGTTACTCAGCCTCTGCAAACCTGAGTTTCTGTAAAATGGAGATAACAACAGAGCTGGCCTTCTAGAATGGTAGTTGTGGCTTGACGAACTTGTGTTTGTTTGCTAGGACTGCTGTAACGAAGTATTATAAACTGTGCTTAAAAAAAAACACAAGATTTTAGTGTCTCACAGTTCTAGAGGCTGGAAGTTCAAGATCAAGGTGTTGGCAGGGTGGGTGTCCTCGGAGGGCTGTGAGGGAGGATGTTTTCCGGGCCCCTCTCTTTGGTCTATAGATGGCTATGTTCATGCCATGTGGCATTCCCTCGATATGCTCGTCTGTCTCCAAATTTCCCCTTTTTCTAAGGGCACTAATCATATTGGATTAGGGCTCACCCTAAATACCTCATTTTAACTTGATTATCTCTGTAAAGACCCTATTTCCAAGTAAGATCACAGTCACGTCCTGGGGGCTTGGAATTTTGGGGAATGGTGGCATACATTTTAACCCATGACAGAGAGAGATGACATGCAAAACACTTAGTAGGGCACAGAATAAGTGAGCTATAAATTATTATTGTCCTTGCCATAATCCTATCCCTAATCTCCAGCCCCCTTCTGAAATGTGCTCTGTTTCAGCTTCATTATCCTGTCTGTTCCCCAGAGCTTTCTCCCCTGTCCTTTCCCACCCTAACCTCTATTTTCTGTTTTCCCTGATCTGAGTATTCAATCCTCATCCCCAAGATGGAAAAGGATCACTGAGAATGGTGTGACAAAAGTTTAGATCACTGGGTGTGTGGACCACATGTCAAAGCTGCTGGTCTGAACCTAGGTCCTGGCTGATAACTGAAGCCCATCTCCTGCTTCTATGATGGTCATCCTCTGGGACTTGTTTACCTTAGTCTCCAGAGAAAGATGTGGCTGAGAAATAAAAATAAAATTTGAAGCCCCATAATTAAGTGACCAGACCCCCTCTTGGCCAAAGGAACCTCAGAGAAACTGTAAAAACTGAGTACCCATCCAAGACAGAATGGGATGGGGAGCCAGACACACCTTGTTATATCCCCTCCCTCACTGACTGCCATTAGACTCTTCCCTAAAGGTGAAACAGAAACCAGCCCTTGTGAAAGACTTGTCAGACTCCTTCCTTTTTGCAGTTCCGACACAACCAACCAGCATTCCTTCCTGATAAGAGACCGCGGTCTGGGCCAGGCGTGGTGGCTCACACCTGTTATCCCAGCACTTTGGGAGGCCGAGGCCTGTGGATCTCCTGAGGTCAGGAGTTCGAGACCAGCCTGGCTAACATGGTGAAACCCGGTCTCTACTGAAAATACAAAAATTAGCTTGGCATAGCGGCAGGCGCCTGTAATCCCAGCTACTAAGGAAGCTGAGGCAGGAGAATCTCTAGAACCTGGGAGGTGGAAGCTGCAGTGAGCTGAGATCATGCCACTGCACTCCAGCCTGGAGGACAAGAGTGAAACTCTGTCTCAAAAAACAAACAAACAAACAGACAAATAACAACAATAAAAAAACCAAAACTGCTGACCATGGACTGGCCGATTTACAGAGGCTGTGCACAGGATGCTTCTGCGTCCTTTCTATGACCTTTTGACATACAGAGCCCAACTTTACTGCATTTAAAAGTTAAGTCTCCACCCAAAGTGATATGGTTTGGCTGTATGTCCCCACCCAAATCTCACCTTGAATTGTAATAATTCCCACGTGTCATGGGAGGGACCTAGTGGGAGGTGATTGAATCGTGGGGGTGGGTTCTTCCCATGCTGCTCTCATGATGGTGAATAAGTCTCAGGAGATCTGATGGTTTTATAAAGAGGAGTTCCCTTGCACATGCTGTCTTGCCTGCTGACATCTAAAATGTGACTTTGCTCCTCCTTCACCTTCTGCCATGATTGTGAGGCTTCCCCAGCCATGTGGAAGTGTGAGTCAATTAAACCTCTTTCCTTGATAAATTACCCAGTCTCGGGTATGTCTTTATTAGCAGTGTGAGAATAGACTAATACACAAAGTGAACATGGGTATATGTACCATACATGCTTGTTTATTATGCAAGCATATGCCCCCCCAACATGAATAGTCATAGCTCCTCCTGTAACCCATTAAGTGTGTATACTTATCCAACCCATTGTGCATAAATTACGGTTCCACCCTTACCTCCCTTGTAGTGCTTGCTTTCGGTTTCTACTGGAGGCTAAATTTTCCCACCTGTGGGATAGCCAGCCCACAGGCTGCAACCCTTTATAAGAAATAAAGCTCTTCTTTCCAAATTTATGAATCCTGTGGTTCTTCAATTGATATGGATAATGGCTAAGAATTTGGACTCCAATACCCTTGCTTCCTAGCTTATGGATCAGCAAACTCAGCCTGTGTGTGATATTTGGTCCACTGCCTGATTTTTGTAGATAAAGTCTTATTGGTACTTCATTACATCCTTTCATTTATATATTGTCTATGATTGTTTTCATGCTACAAAGACAGAGTTGTATATTTGCATCAGAGATCAACCATATGGCCTGCAAAGCTGAAAATAATTACTATTTGGTTCATTATGGAAAAAAGTTCACTGACCCCATCTTAGCTTTATGATCTTGGCAACTATCTTTACCTTTCTGTACCATGCTTTCCATTTATTAATTAGAGGTGGTGATGGTACCTTCCTTATGGAGGTGTTGTGTGATTAAATGTGCTGATACATACAGTGCCACATAGGCTATTAGTATTATTATTATACAAGCCACAACCAAACTCCACTGGCCTGGAGCCATGTGCCCTCAGCTGGGATTGTAATCAGGGCCAAAGGCTTGACTTCACAGCCTTGCTGGAGGAACTCGGCCTCTCTAAACCTAGCATCTTCCTGACCTCCACCAGCAATTTCTATTACTAGTTTGCATAGATGGGCCTGCAGTGCGTCTGTTTTTTATATCCAGCTGCCCCACAAGATCTCACACTTGTTCCAGTTTACACCATCTCATTCAACAACGATTTGTTGAGGACCTATTAGATATGCAGAGAGTCTTGAGCTGGGCATTAGCCGGGCAGGAGATAAATACAACATCATCCCTGCCCTCATCACATTTATTGTCCTTCTTCCACTCCTTGTGTAATAGGATGCCTGGTAGAGACTCAGACCTTACAGTGTTTGTAGGTGAAAAACTTACTGTAAAAATTTTAAGCAGTTTCTGTCTTTAAGGGTGGAGACTGAAATTTACCTTTAGGGCAGACTGTCCCTTTGTTCTTGGCAGAACCTTTTGAGTGGGCCCTTGTAGTTATGTAAATGAGAAGCAAGTGCTTACCCTGGTTCTCCAAGACCTAAATGCAATTGCTTCAGACTGAGATGTTAGGTGTACTGCTTAGTAATGGAAATCAGGTGGGTATTTTAGCAGAATCAAGCCTCTGCAAATTAAGTTTCCTTTAGAGAAATATTTCCTTTCTAATTCTGGATCGAGACTGCCCCACACCTGTAAATTGTCACATTTGTACTTAGTTGGTGAGATTTTTTCGCAGCAGTTGTTCCTAGCTGTAATCTTGGAGAGCCAGACTCTGGGAAGTGTACCCGGTGATTCTTGTGGGGTTGCCTTGTTATGGACTTCATGCCAGATGTCTCCCTTCTGGGTAAGTGGGGGTCAGATTCAGTGGGGGTTCCCATCTGGGGACAAGATGTGAGGATTTGGGAGGCAGGTCTGGACTCTAGAGTGGGAAGGCTGGTCAGCAGCCAGGGAGGGAACCAGTCCAGTAAGACGTTTTAAGGTGGGAGTTGGGTCTGTGGGTTCAAAGAGTGGCCACTTCTAGTAGCAGTTCTAAATTATTCTTTCTGTTGTACTCCCCTTTCATGAATCCTAAACCTTCAGTTTGGGACTGGGGGGTGGTGGATTGGGAAAGGTAATAACCCACGGTTTAGAAGGAACAGCCAGTTTTGAGTGAAGGCCTCAGAAGTGGACATCAGTGGTGGATCAGGAGAGGACAGCTGGGCTCAGTAGCCTGGTGTATTAGTCCGTTCTCACACTGCTAATAAAGACATACCCAAGACTGGGTGATTTATAAGGGAAAGAGGTTTAATTGACTCACAGTTCTACATGGCTGGGAGGCCTCACAATGACTGCAGAAGGTGAATGAGGAGCAAAGTCACGTCTTACATGGCAGGAGACAAGAGAGCTTGTGCAAGGTAACTTCCCTTTATAAAACCATCAGATGTTGTGAAACTTATTCACTATCATGAGAACAGCACTGGAAAGACCCGCTTCCATGATTCAATTACCTTCCACTGGGTGCCTCCCATGACACTTGGGAATTATGGGAGCTACAATTCAAGATGAGATTTGAGTGGGGACACAGCCAAACCATATCACCTGGTGACCTCACCAGAGCCCACAGCAGCAGCAAGCAGACAAGCCAAGGGGCTCATTCTGGAGCATTCAAGGCCGTACCCTTGAAAACTCTCAGAATTAGCTGGAGGACAGGTTGAGGGGTACATTTCTAGCAATGAGGAGATGGTTTCATGGAGTATGCAAAAACAGCCACTTGTCAGTCTTCATTATTTTCTTGTTAAACAAAAGCACCTGGTAATGATCTGTACTTCCTTTCCTCTTAGAATAGTTCACTGTCACTTCCCCCACCAGTTGACATTTGGGATCTGTGTAAATTTAATATATGTTTGGCCTATTGATATTGGACGGGACAGAGCACACTAAAATAAAACTGCTTGTTTAAGATAACTGAACCCTTTGGTACTTAGGAGCAGGTGCTGAAAATCCCAGATGTCAAGAGTTCACAGTAAGGAGGTAGGAGGGGACTCCCAGGATAAGCATGCCTGAAATAGGGGCAATGGTTACGATGGCAGATGGCTCTCTTAGTAATTTGCTGTTGTGGTAGTGAGAGGGACTTGAAACCAAAGGTAATTGTGCAAAGTTGCAATGGTAGAAGCTGGTGTTTCTCTTTCCACCCAAGCATATTCTTAATGTCCACTTTTGAACTCAGTAACATCTGTCTTCTAGATCCCACGATGGGTCATTCACTAAAATCTCTGGGGCTTCCATGAGCTAGATGCCCCTTCTGTGTCTACTAGTGCTAGTACCAGGAATGATCTCCATAGGGGAAGTTGGAGCTGTGTGTTCCCACAGGAGGGAACTAGCTGTGTGTAGTGAGGAAGCAGATTAGAAGCAAGTCCCCTCTGAGAAGACCTAGATAAGAAATGATCGCAGAGAAAAGAGCAAGAAGAGACTCTAAGGAGAAAAACATTTAGTGCATGAACAAATCACTTTGCACACCTTCGGAGCCCTTGAAGGCACCATCACCTTTGCAAAGGGCCTGCACCAATCAAGCAGCTCTTTATTGGATAATTCAGGTCAATAGCCTGCTTTTACACAACTTGGGGTCAGATGCCTCTTGGTACATAATGTGTGCCAACTCATACCTGTATAGGTGATTTTCATAGACGGTCTCTTCCCCTGGAGGGGGCTTAGTGCCCGCTCCAGGACTCTGAATGTCCCTATTCAAGAGGATCCCCAAAGCATAAGAGGAGAACAAGACTAATGGGCTACAAGTCACGTGGTTTGGAGAGAGCAGTGGCCTAGTGCAGTGGCTCTCAGGACTGGCTGAGACGGTGAATCCTGTGCTCCTGAGCTGGGATGCCTGCAATTCTAGAGGAAGGGAAGCTGGGCAGGGCCAAAAGGAAGGTTGACAGGTCTCCTTGGCCCACAGGACTGCTGCAGGGCCAATATCCTTTTTCTGGAAATAATGCAGACAGACAGACAGACCCTACAACTTTTCCTTTGAATAGGAATTGAATTTTCCAGGGAAGGACATTTAATAAGTTTCACTCAGGAAGTCTGTTGCCAATAAAGACTTAACAAAGTTAATTAGACTAAACAGCAATTATCATGTCTCCTCATTGTTCAATTATCTGCTGAACTGGTGTTTCCTGATTAATTTTCTGATTAAAATGTATTAAACTGAAAAGACCAGCAAACAGGCCCTGACAGATTCCTAAAGAAAGAGGGAGGCTGCAGTTGCCTGTGCAGGGCTCTTGGCAATGGGGCCAATGAGGTTGCCTTTCACCTTTTCAGTTAGGGGCCAAGGGCAGGCCAGAGGGGCCAGCGAGGTGGGAGTGATGTCTGTCTACCTGCATCCCCACAGACACACCTATCAGCATCTCCACTCAGAGTCATCCTCCCAAACCTGGACTTCCTCCTATATGGGAATGGCATCCTGGCAAATGGTGCCTATAGGTGGGTGGCAAAAACCTGGAAGCTGCCCTCAGTCTTTCTTGACCCCCTCCCACCATGTCATCTCCCCCTTCCTTAACCAGCTAAGCATGATGTATTAGTCTATTCTCACACTGCTATGAAGAATCACTGAGACTGGGTAATTTATAAAGGAAAGAGCTTTAATTGACTCACAGTTCCACATGGCTGGGGAGGCTTTGGTAAATTTACAATCATGGTGGAAGGCAAATGGGAAGCAAGGCACATCTTACATGGCAGCAGGAGAGAGAGAACACACAGGGGAAATCACTGCTTATAAACCATCAGATCTCATGAGAACTCCCTCCCTATCGTGAGAACAGCATGGAGGAAACAGCCCACATGATCCAGTCACCTCCCACCACGTCCCTCTCTCAAACATGGCAATTACAATTCCAGATGAGATTTGGGTGGGGACGTGGAGCCAAACTGTATCAGATTGATTGTAATCATTTCCTAACAAATGTCCTTAACTGTCTTCTAGCAAAACCTCTGTCCTGGCTAACCCTATCTATTAGTCTTCCTGGAATCTGCACCCAGGCTTCTGAGCATTGCTGGAGAAACCCCGTAACTCTGCTGACTGGTCTCACTTTGAATTTGTGACCACAAATCTCAGATGGGCATCTGATGCTGCCCAGCAATGCCACAATCTTTCCTCCCTACCTCCCCTTCCCCACTCTGAGAGGGTAGGCAGTCTCTCTCTGCTCAAACACTGGCCCTCCCTCCCTCACTGTCAGCTGATGACCTTGCCTTATACTTCACTGAGTCTTAGAAGCAATCAGACAAGAACTCCCGTGTCTTTCTATCACGAAATTGACAAACCTCCTTCTATTACAACGAAGACGTGTCCCTACTCTTAACAGAGGCCGACCCCTCCACTCGGGCTCTGGATCCTGTTCTTTCTCCCCTTCTCAAGGACTTTGTTCCTGTAAATATCCTTTCCCTTTCCTGCATCATCAGTTTCTCCTGTCTCAACTGGATCATCCCATTAGCATACAAAATGCTGTAGCACCTCTCATCTTTAAAAAAGAAGAAAAGAAAAAGTCCCTTTGAACAGCATATATGTACTACAGCTATTCTTTTGAACGTCTGCTATATTTCACAATCATAAAAGTGTAAAACAAAAGTTCCTTCCCTTGACCCCATGCCCCGCCCTAGTGTTGTTCATTTTTTATGTGTTCTTCACAATAAAACTTCTCAAAGGATTTGCTTGAAGCCACTGTCCTTACTTCCACATCTCTCACTCTCCCCTCTGCATACCAGAACTTGGCTGTTGTCTTCACAATGCCACAGAAATTGCTCTTATCATAGCCAGCAATGACCTATACCTTGCCCAATGTAACAGTCCTTTCTCTTCTGACCCATTTATCCTGCAAACGCATTATTCTCTCCCCCTGGCCTCCCTCACTGCGACTTCTCCTCTATTTGCCCTCCTTGCCCTCTCCTCCTCCTCTACACAATGTCTAGACTCTGTGGATTCTGGACCCTCTTTTTCTCCTCTTGCCATGTTTTTTTATAGGTGATCTCCTAAGACCCACAGCTTTCAACATCTTCTATAAGTTGAATGACTCACAGCTTTACGTCTCCCGCCTAGACATCTCCCTGGAGCTCCAGTGTGAATGTCCAACTTAGAGCTCAACATTTCCATTTGGATGTTTAATAGGCAGGTATAAGAAAGGGGAAAGAATCCCCCAGATTCTGAGAATGGTTTCTGCACTGACATCCATCCTCCTGGTCAGTTGATCGTCTGACCCTCTGACTGTGTCTGGCTCATGCCACCAACTGGGCTGCTCCCACTTTCCATCTCATTGGAGTGCTGCCAGAATAAATTGCATAAAGCATTTTTATGTTTTATAAGGCTCAACTTTGTTTTAATTTAAATTTTTTTTTTTTTTTTTTAGACAGAGTCTCACTCTGTCACTCAGGCAGGAGTGCAGTGGCGTGATCTCGGCTCACTGCAACCTCCGCCTCCTGGGTTCAAGCAATTCTCCTGCCTCAGCCTTCCGAGTAGCTGGAATTACAGGCACGTATCACCACTCCTGGCTAATTTTTGTGTTTTTCAGTAGAGATGGGATTTCACTATGTTGGCCAGGCTAGTCACAAACTCCTGACCTCAAGTGATCTGCCCGCCTTGTCCTCCCACAGTGCTGGGATTATAGGCGTGAGCCACTGTGCCCGGCCTAAGACTCATCTTTGACGTGAATTGGATTGAAAGGGAGAAGTTACCCCTGGGGAAGCTGGTCACCTAGGACCACCCCAGAGCCCTGGACACACAGTGGGTTTTCTGTGAGTGTCTCTGGGGGTCACTCATTGAGCTGCAGTCAGTGACAAATCAACTGGGGCTGGGTGGTCCAGGGACCTTCAGCTGGGATGATGTGTCTCTGCTTTTTGTGGTCCCATCTTCCAGTGGGCTAGCCTGAGTTCCTTCAAAGGGCAATTTGTGCTTGGGTCTTACGTTATAAAGGCGACTAGGTGATGACGTGAGTCAGTGCCACTGCAAGAAAGTTGAATGTTACTCCCAGTTTCCCTAGAAATAAGAGGCATGGAATAGCATGCTGTGTGGGGCCACAGGGGGAAGCATCAGTGGTGGTCAGGAGGCAGAAAGGAGGGAGCAGAAGCCATGCCCTCTATTGGGTTTCTGCAGGAAGGCAAGGCAGGGGAGGGCAAATGGTTTAGAATTGGCTAGTATGAATAATTTCAGTGGGCTTTGGGGCATTAGGGCTGCTGCTTGCTGTCTGGTACTTGGTCCTAGGTTGATTGAAGGCAGGGAATTGTCTGGTGTGTGAGAGTTGGAGGAAGGAGGTGGCTGGGGGCGTGCATGTGTTTTGGTTGGTCTGTGTACGAGAGGCATGCTCACCAACAAGCTGTTTGCTGTCTCTAGGAATTAGCTAGAGAGGGGTAGTCTCTCCCCAGTCAGCAACTCTCCCCAGGATGTCAAACCATTATAAAACAAAGTGAAAAATATGATTAATACACATGGCAGCAAGAGGCTAAGAGTGGAAGCTGTGCAGTATTGTACTTGAGATCTGGCTTTGGAGCTCCCCAAATAACTTCCGTTGCCTTCTCTTGATCAAAGTAATTTCCTAAGGCCAACTCAGAACCATGTGGATGGAGAAATAGACTCCTCTTGATGGGGGAGCAGCCGTACCACATGGCAAGGGGGCGAGCTCACAGGAATTGGAGGAAATTGTAGCCATAGTTTGCATCGTACTATAAGCCTCCCGAGTGATGTTTTAAAGGTGGAAATCAAAGGAGATCACTGTTTTATGTAAAGCCCTCCAATAGCTTCCTTCCCACCACTATTGCAGCAGGCCCCTCAGGATCTATCCTTGGCCAGCCTCTGGTTTCATTTCTCAGCCCTATCTTTGTTCACTGCACTCTGGCCATGCTGACTCTGTTTTTTGGATGCTCCTAATTCTAGCCTTGGGGTCTTTCTGTTGTCTGGAACACTTTTTCCTAGAACTGTGCATTTTTGGCTCTTCTGTCCATTTTCTAGTTCCAGCTCAAGAGTAAGCAACCCAGAGAACCTTTCCTTCCCCTGCTAACCAAAGTCACCTTTCCCTAGCTCTAGGATGGAAGTCCTTCCATGCATTTTCCTGTGTTGTTTTTCTTGTTATAATAGCTAATACTTACACAGTGCTTACTATGGGACACGCATTGTTCTAAGCCCTGAACATATATTAACTCATTAAATCCTTACAACCACCCTATGAGGGGGGTTCTACTAATGTCCCCGTTTAACAGATGAGGAAACTGAGCCACAGAAAAATTAAACAACTTGCCCAAGTTCATGGCATGGCATATTCTTATCATGTTTCTTTTTGTTTGCTTGTTTATTTATGTAACCTCCACCCTCCCCCAGTGTAAGTTTCATGGGCGTGGAGACATTGGCTCTCTTGTTCAGTGTCTAGAATGGTGCCTCGTACACAGTCAAGGTTCCGCAAATATTTGTTGAATAAATGAACGCACCTTCCAGGCCAATTTGTTGCCAAATCCTGTCTGCCATAAGTATTTCTTAATTTCAGTACCATTCTCTCTCTGTTTCTACCACATAAGTAAAGATCATCTCTTACCTGGCCCTTTGGACCATCCTCCATAGACTCAATTGCACTTCCTCCAACCCCTGGCAGAGTGAGCAAGCTGAAATAAAAAGTTAGGGCCGGGCGCGGTGGCTCATACCTGTAATCCCAGCACTTTGGAAGACTGAGGCGGGCGGATCACGAGGTCAGGAATTCAAGACCAGCCTGACCAATATGGTGAAACCCTGTCTCTACTAAAAATACAAAAATTAGCTGGGTGTGGTGGCGGGCACCTGTAGTCCCGCTACTCAGGAGGCTGAGGCAGCAGAATCACTTGAACCCGGGAGGTGAAGTTTGCAGTGAGCTGAGATTGTGCCACTGCACTCCAGTCTGGGTGATAGAGTGAGACTCTGTCTCAAAAAAAAGCCACATTTTTCAGCTTATAAACCTTTTGTAGCTTTTAATTATCATCACAGCAAACTGAAGACTCATTAGAACCCACGTGGCCCTTCCAGACCTGGTTCCCTCTGCTTCTTTGCCAGATTCCCCAGTACCAAACTCTCCATAGCTCACCCACCTGCAGGCTTCTTCCCACAGCCATGCCCTTGTCTGAGGAACCTTTCCTTTCTCCCTGCAGACTCCTATTTTACTTTTGAAACGCAATTTAAATGGCCCCTGTTCAAATGCACGGTCATGTAGTTTGTAACTCATTCCTCTATACCACAGCACTCACTTATTCATATACATCCACCCTTTCATTCATTTATTCTGCAAGCATTTACTGGACCCAACCTTCAGAAGCTCAGCCTTGGGGTCAGAGAGTTGCAGTAGTGATTAAAAAAAAAATTTTTTTTTTTATTAGACGGAATCTCACTCTGTTGCCCAGGCTGGGGTGCAGTGACGTGGTCTTGGCTCACTGCAATCTCTGCCTTCTGGGTTCAAGCAATTCTTCTGCCTCAGTCTCCTGAGTAACTGGGACTACAGGCATGCACCACCACGCCTGGCTAATTTTTGTATTTTTAGTAGAGACATGGTTTTGCCAGGTTGGTCAGGTTGGTCTTGAACTCCTGACCTCAAGTGATCTGCCTGCCTCGACCTCCCAAAGTGCTGGGATTACAGGTGTGAGCCACTGCCCAGTCATGATTTTTTTTTTCTTTTGCACCCGTTCATCTGTATATTTGTTTCCTCCTTCACACTGAAAGCCTCATTTGGTTTTATATCCCTAATGCCTGGCTTAATAAATGTTTGTTGAATAAATGAAGATAATTATGAAACAACAAGCACAGACTGTTAAGGAGGAACTTGAAGCAGCCCTAACTCAAGCTGAGAGGATCAGGGAAGGCTTTCTGGGAGAGGTGATGTCTGAGCTGAAATTTACTTATTTCTTGCCTTTCCCTCTCAAACTGTGAGCATCTGATGGGCAAAGATTCTGTCTTATTCACATTTTTGTCTGGGCTAGCATATAACGTAATGCTTGGTACGCGTTAGTTAATTCAAGAAATTTTTTTCAGACTGAGTACGGGGGTTCATGCCTGTAAACCCTAGCACTTTAGGAGGCCGAGGTGGGCAGATAACTTGATGCCAGGAGTTGGAGACCAGTCTGGCCATCTCTATTCAAAATACAAAAATTAGCCGGGGATGCTGGCACACGCCTGTAGTCCTGGCTACTTGGGAGGTTGAGGTTGCAGTGAGCCTAGATTGTGCCACTGCACACCAGCCTGCACAATAAAGAGAGAATCTGTCTCAAAAACAAACAAACAAACAAACAAACAAAAAACAGATTTTTTTTTTCAACTTTTAAAAATTGTAGTAAAATACACAGAACGACGAAATGTATCATCTTAAGTGTATGGCTCACTGGTATTAAATACATTCATTTTTGTGCAACCAACACCACCCTCCGATTTCCAGAATGCTCTTTCATCTTGCAAAACAAGAAATATTTTTGAATGGGTGTCAAATATCATTTTCCTTGCTCCCCATTCCTGCATGCCTACCTCATATTCAGTTTTTGAGACAGTCCAATAATTCAGCTCACCCACAGCCAGCACCTCTTGTTTAACGTGAGGCTTAGCCACAGCACACACAACCAGCCAACACGACTTAGAATAACTACCAGGAATGCTCAGATTTAGATTGGAACCACGGGTCACTTTGCCTTCCAGCTGTCCATAAGGATGCTCCTTTACCCCCAGACCTGGGAGGGCTTTTCCAACTCTGCCACTGCATTGGAATTCTAAATCGGTGCCTGACATCTGAGCCTAAGGGTTCTAGTTGGAACCTGGAGGCTGATTTGTTGCGTGCTCAACCCTTCCCCTACTTCTTTCCTCTCTTGTGTTCACTCTGTAGGCATCTGTCTCACCCCCCAGTTTACAAGCTCCTTTGAGACCAGAGACCATACCTTCGGCATGTTTGTATTCCCCACAGTGCCTGCCACATTGCAGGCAGGCATCAATAAAGGGTTGTTAAATAAATAAAGAAATAACCCACACTGAACGATTTATCCTAATTAACTCCTTGGAAGTAGTTCCCTTAGGATGAATTCAATATGTGGTTTCTCCCATCTTCTAAAAGTCTCACCCTTTATCTACAGAAAATTATGGTCATGCTGGTTTCTATACCATTGGTCTTCTCCATAAACTGCCTGTGCAAGTCTCTCCATTGAAACTGCAATGGCCCGGTTGACTCTGTACCCCAGAGCCCTCCTCTCCCGGCTTGATTCCTGGGTGTGCAGGTTTGGTCTCACTGACTCCTGGAAGTAATATTGGGGTATAGCTGAGATATGATTGTGTCATGGTTGTAGGCTAGGAACCCAAGACAACCTGAGGGTATTCTATACACAGAACCCAATGTGGTGCATGAATCAGCAACCTTGGTTATGAGGGGCCATTTTTGCCTTACCTATGTGGTCATCCATGGCCTAAAATGTTTTGATCTGTTTCATATTCTTTCACCCTAAAAGCTTGGAACCAAGTCTCAACCCGTACCATTTCAGTGGGAGAACAGATTAGTCCAAAGCTTCAACGTTTGTTAATAGAACCAGAAGAAGGGCCAAGAGGTTTTACCTCGATGCTTAGAGCTGGGCTGGCTTAGATCAACCACCAAGATTTTTTTCTCCCAGAAAGTTCCTTTGAGCTCTCTTACCTAATCTCATGGGAGAAGAGAGAACATCCATAAAATGACCACACCCATGTTTACTGGACCCCTTTGGAATCCTGTTCAGTGAGACTGTGGTCTAATATGCTGACCCTGAACTTGAGCGTACCTCTCCTTCAGGAGTCAGGGCAGGATGCATAGGAAGGTACAGTTTCCTTGCTCTTTCCCTAGAACCCAGTGTCCCCATTCCAGCCATCTCCAGGCTCTGAGCCCAATTCAGTTCTGGGGAAAGGGAAATTTAAGGAGCCTCTTTTTAAGATCCAGTACCTCAAGGACTCAGTCTAATCTTGAATATAAGCTTTCTGCTTAATCCTGAAACCAAGTCCTAACTTTGTGCCCCTGATATCTGGGGCTAATTTTTCAGTCCCTTCCTCCCCACCTTATGCCCTGTCCTTGTACTTTAGTCCTCCTAGTATCGGGATCTTACTTGGCTCAGACCACTTTTTTTTTTTTTTTTTTTTTGAGACAGAGTCTTGCTCTGTCGCCCAGGCTGGAGTGCTGTGGCCGGATCTCAGCTCACTGCAAGCTCCGCCTCCCGGGTTCACGCCATTCTCCTGCCTTAGCCTCCCGAGTAGCTGGGACTACAGGCGCCCGCCACCTCGCCCGGCTAGTTTTTTGTATTTTTTAGTAGAGACGGGGTTTCACCGTGTTAGCCAGGATGGTCTCGATCTCCTGACCTCGTGATCCGCCCGTCTCGGCCTCCCAAAGTGCTGGGATTACAGGCTTGAGCCACCGCGCCCGGCCGGCTCAGACCATTTTTATGTGTTTGAGATGCTCCGTCTCTGAGCCCAGGGCCCTGGGACCTTATGCTTCCTTACTCCCTACCATGTTCTTTGCATCTGCCTGTTTCACTCACCTGCAGAAACACCTATTGTCTCCTAAACTTTCTTGTGACTGAACTTGCTTGAACAACTGTTCATTTGTTGACTACTTGTTAACGCGTGTCTTGATCCTGGGGCAACACTGACATGGATTGATTTATTTCAGTCTGCTTCAGCTGGGCTCACCTTCCAGCCTTTGACTCATCCCAGCTTGTGTGCTGGGTCCTCAGGCTCGAGGATTTCCTAGTTTCTCTTAAACCTCTGCTACTGAGTTCCAGGCTACTCTTTTGATTGATCTTGCATGAAATTTAAGTAAGTTTAGACACAACTACTTCACTCCTGATCATCACTGTACTGTTTAGTGTCACCTGAAAGCCATTTAAAATAATGAAAAGCTTTATTTTTTCAGCATTATTGATTTACTATCAGTCATTAATCCCTAAAGAGAAAACATTTGAAAGTGGACTCAGACCAAACTATAATAGGAGAGGATAGTAAGGGGCCCATGTTAAATGGAATAAAATATGATTGCATGCTGTTTTGTGTCTAAATAACCTAATTGAATTTTTAGATGATCTGGGTATATTTGCTCCTGACACAGCAGTTCTGGAGACAAACACATTTTCTTTGTTGAAGACTGGTTTGACAAGTCTAAGTAAGGTTTAAGAAATGGTTACTTAATTGACCCATGCATTCATTCATTCATTCATTCATACATATGTGCATGCATTTATGTGTTTGTTCATTCTACCAAACACCTCTTGAGTGCCCAGTATGTCCCAGACCCTGGGGCAGGTGTTAGAGGTTAAGAGGTAAATAAACAGGGGTCTCAAGTTCAAGGAATGACTTTTCTAGAAGAAGAGGCAGATTATTACAATGCAACAGGTATGGTAGGCTGCCGCCAAGATAGTCTCCAGTAGCCCCCACCTCCTGGCATTCATGCCTTGGTGTGTTTTCCTTCCCTTGCATGAGAACTGGACCTAGCAAATCATTTCTAATAAATAGAATACTGTGAAAGTGGTGAGATGTCTCCTCCAAGTTTAGGTTACAAAAAGACCCTCTGGTTTCTGTTCTGGGCTCCCCTCTTACTCGCTGGCTTATTTGTTTTGTGGGAAGCCTGTGACCATATTGTGAGTTCTTATGTGGAGAGGCCCATATGGCAAGAAACTGATATCTCCAGGTGATAGTAAGGACATGAGGCCCGCCAACAGCCATGTGAATGAGCTTGAAAGTGGATCCTACCCTCCTTGATTACAGCATCATGAGGGACTTTGAGCCAGATGCTCTGAGCTAAGCTACACCTGAATTCCTGACACATAGAAACTGTGAGATAATAAATATTTGTTGTGTTAAGACGCTAAGTTTTGGGGTGATTTGTTACACAGCAATAGATAACTAATAAAACATGATGCTTTGCTGGAAAGATGAACCATGCACTGTAGGGGTAGAGAGGCAGGGGTGATCAAATCTGCATAGAGAAGTTGGGCAAGGTGTCCCCAAGGAGGATATGGTCCTCTAGCTAGAGAAGAAGGCTACTGATAATTAGTGGTGATCCATCCTCCCTTTCTCTCTCCTCTTATTACCATGGAACAATCTTCTAGCTCATCCCCTAGAATCCATACCTGGCAAAGAATCTGCACCATGTTGTTCTGTAGATCTGGGCTAATGCACCATTGGTAACGGACTAAAAGAGATGCTGGTGGTTCCCTTCCTCTCCCTATACCTCTCTTTCGGACACAGTGGACTGACTGTGTCCTGACTATCTCCTTTGGATTACTGGGAGTCAGTCTAGATGCCTTTTCCCCCAGAAGGGGCCTCAGACATCCCATCTTGCATTTGCAAAGTCTCCATTCAGCACAGCTCAGCACATCTCCCTGTGCCCTCCTCAATTAAAAATGACACAGAAGTAAAGGAGACACATAGCTCTTTGAAAAAACTTCCAGATCCAAAGTTTTTAATGAAGACAGAATATAAAGAGCCTGTCTTATCTCTCCGATGTGACTCCCATTCTGCTTGTAATCAAGCAGAATTAATTAAAAGCAATCAAGTGGCGAGTTGGCATAGGGGCCTGCGGCATGAGTCTTTCATCTTAGCCACAAGAATGCTCTTCCTGAGGGGGTGGGGTTGCAGGCAGAGAGTTGGGTGAGCCCATTGCTAGAGGGAAAACCAGCTCACCTAGCAAGTGTGCAATGCCAGGGCATGACCCATGCTGCTAGAGGGAGTTTAGTGCAACTCAAAGAGGTGTTTCCACATTGTGTATGAAGGGTCCAGTTCAGGGCTTCTTAAACTCTCAACCTATGGACATTTGGGGCTGGATAATTCTTTGTTGTGGGAGCTGTTCTGTGCATTATAGGATGCTTTGCAGCATCCCTAGCATCTACCCACTAGATGCCAGTAGCAACCCCTGCCTAATAGCAACAACTAAAAATGTCTCCAAACATTACCAAATGTCCCCAGGGTAGGGGTTGGGGAGCAAAAGTGCCCACAGTTGAGAACTACTGGCCCAGACTAGAGTTTCCTTCAATAAAGGTGTGCCTGGACTAGGACACCCTTCAGTCACTGTGGCCCCTGGGACCCTGGGGTAGCTTAAAGATGACAATGACCCTCTAGCTTGCAGTAAGTTGGAAAATGTTATTATCCCGGTGGGGCAAAAGAGCCAGTCACATGGAGACAGGCAATGTGAAGCCTCGAGTCTAAAGGGGAATGATTCTTCCCCAGACTTACACAGGATGCAAGAAATTCTTCCCCCAGGAAATATTTTACAACCACTGCCAAGTATTGCACAATCTCTCCTAACATCAGCCACCTCCTCATACTGTGATATTTCCCAGTACAGAGTGACAAATGGGGGCAGGAAAGGGGTTGTGGTGGTGGGATATCAGAGGACTTTCATCTCCAATTTGGTGATACTTTTTCTCACTGGTCCCCTCTGTTTCTTTGCTGACAAATATCTTATAGAATCTTGGAATATTTGGCTTCTGTCATACTCAAAGGATATGAGCTTTGCTAGACTTTTCAACAACAAGAGTGTGACTTAAACAGCCCCGTCTTGGTCCAACAACAATAGATTAGGTGAATGATAGCATATCCTACATAACAACTAGGAGAAAAGTGGAAGGCATGCTAAGGTGCCACGGGAGTGCCAGCTTTCACCCAGTGGCCCCATTTATTAGATAAAGAAGGACAGAGAGTTGAAAGATTGCTTAATGCAGGGTGGCAGGGGCTGAAGCATTGCTGGGTCCTAAAGAACAAAGGAGGAGGAGTTTCTGCCTGAGCTTGTTTGTGCAGTGTAAGTAGAGAGTCCATTAGAGCTCCCCTCTTCCCATGATTATCTGTCTTTTTCAAACTCCCTCTCGGACTGGATGCCTGTAGAACTGGGGAGGTGTGGGGCTATCCTTCCTGGATATCCACAGAAGGAGTGGGTGACCTTTGAAGGTGGCCAGGAGAGGCAGAGCATGTCTAAAACCCCTGTTACGGGCCAGGCACAGTGCTTATATTTCATTTACCCGAACAGCCCTGAGAGAAAAATAGCATTACCTCTTTATAGTGAAGGAAACTGAGGCAACTAGAAAGTGGCAGAGCCAGGATTCAAACCCAGTCTTCTGACTCCAAAGTGTATGGTCTTTCCCCTCTATCCGCTGCTTTCCTTAAGCTCATAAAATAGACTTAAGGATATGGGTCTTAGAACATTGAGGTCAAGGGGTGCTGATGTGCAATATCCCAATTCCAGAGGGAGGAAGCGGGAGCAGAAGTATACCTCTGGCTCTGGTCTACTTCTGGTCCCTTCTGAGTTTCCTTGGGGGTCAGGGCTTCATTGCAAAACTGGGGTACAGCTTAAAGAGCAAATTGATGGGCACCTTTGCCCTTCCTGACACCTCCCTGGGCCACACTGCCATCCCTCATCTGCTACTTTTATTTCCAAAGAGTTGTTCCTTCCAAGAGTTACCTCCAACTCACCCTTCTTCGGTCAGGTCCCAAAAAGATACCTTCACATCCTAACCTGGAACATGTGAATGTGACTTTATTTGGAAAAAGTGTCTTTGCAGATGCAACTAAGTTAAGGATCTCAAGATGAGATCATCTTAGATTATCTGGGTGGGCCGTAAGTCCAATGATAAGTGACTCTGTAAGAGACAAAAGAGGAGAATGCTGGCAGAGAAGAGGAAAAGGCCACATGAAGATGGAGGCAGAGATTGGAGTGATGCAGCCACAACCCAAAGAATGCTAACAGTCACTGGAAGCTGGAAAGGGGGAGGAAGTACTCTCCGCTAGGGTATTTGAAGGGAGCATAGCCCTGCTGACAGCTCAATCTCAGACTTCTGGCCTCTAGAACTGGGCAAAAATAAATTTCTGTTGTTTTAAGCCACAAAGTGGCGTATGTGTTACAGCAGCCCCAGGAAATCAATACAGGTTCCCAAAGTTAAATACGAGGTCATTGCAATTTGCTACTGCTCCAACGGCCTGCATTGATGGGATGCCTGGCACACTTGTGGCCTCCTCCCCCAGCTGCAATGAGGGGCAAGAAGGTGCCCCCGAGGCACTTGGAAGCCATTCACAGCCAGAAAACACAGAGTATAAGCTTATATGAGGCTAGAGAGGTAGCCTAGGGCTTGATCCCAAAGGGCCTTGAAGCCATGTTAAAGATTTGGAATTCATCTGTAGGATCTTGAGAATCTCTTGCAGGTTTTAAGGTGTATAATGAATCAATGAGTGTGTGTTTTAGAATGCACATGCTGGGTGCTAGATGGGAGACAGATTAGAGCGGGCAAGATTCCCATGAGCCTCCATCCAGCTCTGCTTTTCACCTCTTACTCCAAGTGACAGCCCCTAGGTGGGCGGTCTCTGCTTGGTCAAGGAGACACACTTGGGAGAAGAGTTAGCCAGCTGGAGGAAGTCAGGTTCAGAGTGGTGGACTGTTGAAGCTCTTCAGGCACTAAACTTTTGTTCATCACCAAGGTCTCTCAGCTAGTAGTCTATTTCCATGAAAGTCATCACAAGAATTTTTTTTTTTTTTTAAATCAGGCCAATTAAATCAAACATCTTCCTCAGTATCATGGAGAGAATGGAGGTTAGAGACTCCAAAACCATCCCTGGCTTAATGACTTTGGGATCCCTGGGCCCCTCCGTGCAGCAGAAAGGCAATTAACAAATGTGGGTGACTTTCGTTCTGCTTGTGTTGACAGTTGGAAACAGAAGCAGCTTTTGGGTCTGGGGCAGGAACTAGAACTGAGTCAATACTTTAGTTTGCCCTACAGAATGATAGGGCTGAATGGGGGCTCCCCACTGCCTCTCACTTCCTCATATCTTACACTGTGTTCCTCTGCCATGGCTCCTTTATTCCCGGGCCTCCTTCCAAGTTCAGTTACTTGTCACCTGTCACGTGAGTCACCCTGGAGCCTCACAACTGATCTTCTGTCTTTTCTTCCTTTGTCACCCATCCTGTACATCAGCCATGGGAAGCTCTCTCTCAGGCTCCAGGTAATCATGATTCCAACACACATCCTACTGCCAATGGGTCCAACCCTAAGGTCTTTAGCCTGATGTTCAGCCTCATCCTTCACTCTTTGTCTTCGGCTCTCTGCTTCCCGACATCTGCTGGAGCTGACAGTGTGCCAAATCCTGTCCAGGACCTGCTTATTTCCATCATTGTCTTTGTTGAGTGTCTGTGCTTGGGGCACCTTCCTGTTTCATCTCCATCCAAGCTTTGAGAGACTTTGTAGTATATTCATTAGGTGTGTAGTCCTGGAATCAGACTCTTTGAGTTTACATTCTGCCTCTGTCATTTACATGAAATAAAATATATAAGCTCTTGGCTCAGACCCTGACATAAAATAAGTATTCAATAACATATTCTCGACAGTATTATTTCTCCTGCACATCACTTCTGTTGAATCCCAGTGTTCACTTCTCTCAGGAAGTCTTTCCTGTGTAACGTTAACCTGGGCCTCCCTGACCGTGCTCACTCACAGGCAATAAAGCCTCCCCTGGAAGCTCGAATCAGGGCAGGGGTCCCTTCAGCATGTCTGACCCCATGGGTGGTTCTGGAATGACTAGAACTTTGTGATTCTCTTTGGTCCAGTACACATTGGTGAGCCTCCATTGAACTGCTCTGAATCAATGCTTTCTCTTAACATCAGTCATGGACCACCCATCCACCCACTATCCATCCATCCACTCAGTCATTCAGCCATATTTTGAACACTTATTATGTGCCAGGAACTGTGCTAGGTGTTGGGTATACAACGGAGGACAAGGCAGACTCTGCCCCACCTTCACGAAGTCATTGTCCAGTAGGGAGACAGACACTCAGATAGGTAAATAACACAGAGGGGCCAGTGTTCTGATGAGGGAAGCACAAGGTACTGAGACAACCTGAAAACCCTAAGGAGAAGCTCTGCAACCCTGCCTTAGAAGGTCCTTGGAGGTAATCCAAAGGAAGCAAGTCTAAGCTGAGACCCAAAGAATAAGAAAAATGTTAGCCAGGTGGATTAGAATTGCTGGTGAAAAGTGTTTTAGTTGAGGAAATTGTGTGAAAAGACACAGAGGTGAGAGAGGGAATGGCATGGTAGAAAGTTGGGTGGGGTGGTGCGTGTGCACATGCACCGTGCAAGTGTATGCATGGGTGCCTGTTGGAGGTGAAGGTGAGATGAGGCGGGAGAGGCAGGCAGGGGCGAGGAAATGCAGGGACTTACAAGCCATGTGAAAGAGTTTTGACTTGCACATCACAGGCATGGAATAAATGAGAAAGTGAGTGGGAGTTTCAGTGGGGAAATGACATGATTAGATTTATAATTTAGAAAAATCACACTGGCTGCAGTGTGGAGAATGGAGGGAGGTTGGTTTATGAGACTCCATGACAAAGTCTGCTTCATTTTTTTCCCCAGGCAACCGGGATCCTGCCTGGGCTTGAGCTCCAGCTGAGGCCCTACCGCCTTGTGTGGTTCTTGCTAGGTCCTCTCCTGAGGGTTGGATCTGTCTCTAATTCTCAGCTATTGACTCAGGTCCTGCTCACAATGGACAAGTGACCACCAACCAGGATCCTTTCACTCCAGGTAAAGTCTCTGCATAGAGGGGACACATGTCCACATAGATTGGGTCTCTTGCATTCTGATATACTTGACTACTGGTCTGGGCCAAGCTTGAGATGGCTGGATATCTTTGGAACAATACAGTTTGGACCTTTGGCTATCACTTCTTCTGTAGTGGCAACCTTATTCATCTACTCATTTGTCTCAAACATTTACCAATTATCTGCTATGTCCCCAGTGCTGTGCTAGGTACTGGGTACCTGGTGGTAAGCAAAGCCAAGATGGTTTCAGTGCTCATGGCATTGTGAGAGATGGCTCTTAAATAAAATAAATACATTTCTATTAAATAAATAGAAGTTGTTCTAACTGAAATTAAAGAAAAGAGTAAGGTTCTGAGAGGGGATGTGCTTTAGGTTGGATGGTGCATCTGGCATCTCCATTCTGCTCCTCCAGGTCCTTCCTCCACTCTGGTCTCTGCCCTGGTGGGTCCACATCAGTGAGTTCTCTTATGTCTGACTTCTAATAGTGTTCAGCCAAAGCAGGTGGTCAGCCAGAGATTAGAGGGTGAGAGGAGAGTGAGGTTGGGATATTTATTCCCCTAGCTTTCTCCCTGGCTGGTTACCCTGGGCTGGCCACATTCTTCGTCCTCCTCCTTCTTGCTTCTGGGCTAGGGGTGGTTCTGTCCTCTCCCTGGTGGTACCCCTTTGTCTCGCTTCTTGCCTTCATGCATAGTCCTTTTAGAAACCTCCTTGAATTATCCTAATGTGAATGTGCCATTGTTTCCTGCCAGGACCCTGATGGATACAGATGGCAATAGAAAGCCTCTCTGAGGAAGTGACATTTAAGCTAGACTTTCAGGATGAGCGGGAGCCAGCCATGTGAAGAACGGGGGAGGAGAGACACTCCAGGCAGGAGGAAGTCGCGTGTGAAAACTCTGAGGTGGAAAGAGCTCACTGTTGTGTTCAAGGAACAGAGAGAAGGGCAGTGTGTCTAGAGCGCAGCCCTTGGGAGAGACAGAATGAGACGAGATTTTCTGAATTTCATCCCGACCACACAGCACACAGCAGAGGAAGTGGTTGGCCTGCCCCCCGGGTCACCTCTCTCCTCGTGCTGGCCCTTACAACAGATAATAATACTGATAACTAATGCTTATTGAACACTTACTATGTTTCAGGCATTGTTTTAAATCAATGTCTATTAAATAATAATTGTTCTAACTGCAATTAAATAAAGGAATAAGGTTCTGTGAGGATGACAGCAGGAATGTGCTTTAGGTTGGATGGTGTGCCCGGCATCTCCATTCTGTTCCTCCAGGTCCCTTCTCCACTCTGGTGTCTGCCCTGGTGGGCAGACCTAGATGGTCCATATCAGTGGGTTCTCCTATGTCTGGCTTCTAGAAAGGTTTGACCAAAGGCAGGGTCAGTAGGAGAATGTTTTGCATGCATTGATTCATTTAATCCTTCAACAACCTCAAGAGGAAGGTATTCTTAGCATACACATTTTACAGATAAAGAAACTGAGGTTCAGAGAGATTGAGTAACTTATCCAAATTCCATAGCTTCGAAATGGAAGAGCTGGGACTTGAAATCACATAGTCTGGAGCCAGGGTGCTACTCTTAATCACCTGCTATAAACACGTTTGCTAAGTCCTCAGCCCCCACTAGTTCTTATCTGACATGCCTCAAACATGCAGTGATTTCTTGTATTTATCAATCAACTCTAGTGGTTTCCTATACCTGTCAGTTGTTTAATAAATTATGCACTTTTTTTCTGTCTTCTCAAATGTATCATAGCCTTCTCAAACACCTGGACAGAGTCTTTTAATTCTCCACTACCTGTAAAATCTTGTAAAGTGGTGAGCACACAAAAAAGTACTCAATAAATGCTTTTTGGATTCCTGATTTAAATTAGACAGTGGGTGTAAAGAAATAGTGCCTGGGAAATAGAAGGTGTTTAACAGATGGAACCTGTCACTGGTGCTTACAAGGAAGGAAGCAAGAAGGAAGAAAAGTTAGTTTCCTAGGCAATCAAACATGAGATTGTTGGATGATCACACTAGGTCATCTCCTTGGTACCTACAGTTCAGGATCTTGTCTTAATCTAGGGCACTAAAGAGTAAATTAGGGGAGAACAGGATTGTTCTCCTAGATGTCAACTTAATGTCATCATTTTTCTTTCAATAATCCAATTTATATCTGCAGGTTTTGGGATCTTATTCATATTTTCAGCTGCATCTCCTCTTGGGATGATGAATTCTGTAAATTCGTTCCCTGCTGTGTGAAGGAGCACTTCCTTTTATTGATCCAGAATTTACCTCCTGCAAGTTTCAAGTTTCAAGATTCCTTCCCTCCCTTTCCTTTATCTTTCCCTGGAACAAGTACCTGGGAATAGGTGAGTAATTCCCTGTGCTTAACTCCACCCTATACCTACCTATTCTTCATCCCAGGAAACCTAGTGGTTTTCTCTGTTCTCACTGTCCTCCAGACTTTTCCTTTTATCTCTTCTTGGCACAGTGAAGACAATAGATCGAACTTCCAAAAAGAACCTTCTTAAAAATGAAGGCAACCTGGACAGAAAAGAAGCAGACCATACACACACTGTTGGAACTGTCTGGTGGCCCAAGCTTAAGCCCCTTCATTGAAGCAGAGAAGTGCCTCCCCAGATCCCTGGTTCCCAGACGCTGAGAACACCATGCTTATTTTTCGAGTGATTGGCTTGCTCTCCACCTGATTTCCCTGCCTGTCCTTTGGCCAGGTGGTTGTCAGGGATCTTACTGTTTCCTTGTATAGCAAAAGCTCACCAGCCATCTTGCCTCCTAAGAGAGATATTTTGACAGAAGAGACATTTTATGTTGATGATTTTGATGCTGCTGGATCATAGTGGCTAGGTAAAAAAATTTTTTTAATTGTCAAAATACTGTGTATTTTAGATATCTTTGAGCCTCTCTGCCCATGTCTCTCCCCATTCCTGACTTTTACCTGATCTGACCTCTACCCCAGAACTCTGCCCCTACGCCAACTGTCTACCCTGTAAAATCAGCCAAGAGTGTGGAGCGAGGGAAGGGGAGTCATGGGGTGAGGCTGCCCCTTCCAAAGGGTGTGGGTAGCGTAGGCAATAAAATAAGTCGTGTGTGTGTATGTGTGTGTGTGTGTGTATGTGTGTGTGAGTTTCACACATTACTGGATTAAAAGAACAGAAGAAAGGCCATTTTTTTGGTTTGGTCACATGAAGATGCCATTGGCACCTAAATGATTGTGTCCAAGTACCCACATCAGAATGTTGTTCACCATGGAACCAGCGATTCTCAAACCCTGGCTGCGCATTAGATTTTGTGGGAGCCTTTATAAAAAACAAAGGAAGCCACGCCTCTCTCCTTTCTGCTCCCGTCCCCCTGCCCTCTGCCTTGAACCCAAGTAAATCACAATCACTTTCTGAAAACTCCCCAGAGGATTCTAAAGCACAGCTAGAGAAAAGAAGCACTGTCCTGATCACACATACAACCTCTCAGCACCCACACACTGTCTCTCAATCTGTCTTTTCCACAGCCCCAGTGACAGTCAATGGGTGGAGCTGAGAAGCCACGCTGAAGATTTGTCCAGAAGAATATTGATCTTGGGGCGCTGATCAATGAGCTCTGTATTATCACAGTGTTTTTTTTTAAAATTACTTTATTGTATTTTTAGTATCCAGTTTCATTTTCCAGTCTCAGGAACATACCTGGTTTATACCTGAGTTATAGGGCTCACTACAACTTATTTATTAATCCACTCATTTATTCATTCATTCATCCATTCACTCAATCACTCAGCCACTAATTTACTTATTCACTCTCCCACTCACTCATTTATCCCTCTGACCATCATATACATCTGTCTGTTTATTTACCCATTGGTTCATTCACGTATTCATTCATTTCTCCTGTTTATTCATTTGTTCATTAGTCCATCCGTGTACCATCATCCCACCCATTCATTCATCTATCCATTCACTCTTTCGGTCATTCATTCAATCATTGTTAATTTATTCACTTTTCCGACATTTTCTGACACTTCGTAGATGAAGGCTCCTGAGCCTGGCTCTGGGGAAACACAAATGAATTACACTCACAATAAGGTTGCATTTGGAGGCTGAACTTATTTGTTCTCTGGAGCCAGAGAAGCTTGGCCTTTTGCTTTCTTTTGTGATTAGATGCAGTGACTTTTGGTGGGAAACACTTCACCATCTTAGTGAAAAGTCTTTACAGTCTAGGGACTCTCCCAGGACAGGACCAGAAGGCTTCCTTTGGACAGAAGAAATTGCTCTGTAGTGCTAGCTGGTGGGGAGGAATGGGAGAAGATGGGAGTGACACCTGGTGTTTCCAGTTTAGGAAAAATCAGCTGCTTAGAGCTATGCCTTCTTATAATGAAATTTTCTTTTGAATAGGAATAAGGAAAACAGGGGGAAATATAATAAAAAGAACTAAAATCGGCTAAAAATGGCACAATGAAAGAAAAATAGAGAAAAGATAAAAGCAAATTGCTGTAGTAAATATAGCATATAAAATAAATAAATACCAACCCTCAAGAGACCAGTGAGTCCTAGTGGGTGAGTTAAGTGTGACAAACCTGAGGCAGGTGAGGGAGAAGCTGGGCTATCTTCTAGAAGGGCCAACTTGTAGATTTGGGTTCCCTTCGATATTCTGTGGTTAGAGATTCTGGCTGAGAGTTCTTCAGAGAAAGGTCCTAACTCTTAATGCATGTGTTTCACAGAGAAATTCATTCATTCTTTCATTCTACAGATGTTTACAGAATGTGTGGCCCACTGTCTCCTTGCAGTTTGCCATTCAGTGGGGGAAAGCAGACACCTGGACAAGTAGTTACATGTAGGGGTGATGGGTACCATGAGGAGGAAGTACAGGGAACTATGGGAATGTCTAATGGGAGAAACCAATCTAAGGAGTCAGGAAAGTTTCCTGGAAAGTGGAGGTCTAAATGGTGACTTGAAGGTGGATGTGTGTTATGTAGTGAGGAAAAAAATGTGTGAAGGCTGAGGGTATGGGAAGGCATGGAATGAAAGCTCCCCTCTGTGGCTGATATGTATGGTGTAAGGGGAGAGGGGCAAGAAAAAAGGCAACAACTAGAAGTGTCGTTCATCCAGCAAACCATCACTAAGCATCTACTTCTGTATACTCCAGAGCTAGGAGTGTAGAATGTAAGGACAAGGGGACACAGTTTCTGTCTTCAAAAGCACCTGTTGTTCAGGGAGCTCAAATGGAACGGAGAACAAAGGAAGGGTTAAGAGAAAATTGTTGAGGTTGCCGTCCCTGCCAACACACTGACTTTGATGCATGACTCCCTGCTGTGGTTGGGGGAGGCACAACTTGCTTTGTTTCTTGGGTGCATTTTGCCTGGGTGGAAATGCCTCGACACTGGACTTTTCCAGCCAAAGTGGCAGTGTTTTCTAAAGAGCAGCTAACTAGGCAATGTCACTGTGTGGTGATTTTGTCATAAGAGGGAGCAGCAGGAGGAGGACTGGGCATGGAGCGCATAGACGAGTTGTCCAGATCGGCTACATGGGCAGTAGAGCCTGGCAGGGCTGATCTCACCAGGAGTGGCCATATGGAGACACAGAAGGACTTCTGGGGTGTTTGAATGTTCAAGTGTGTGCAAAGTTGAGGTGCCACCAGAGAAAACCAGGTGGTCTCTTTCCCCCAAGGCCTTACAAGGTGCTGTTTTTCTTGGTGAATTCACCCATGCCCAGGCTTCATCTAGCCTTACATAAACAGTTTGGTCCATGCCCCAGAACTGATCAAATTCAGGAATGAATTCCAATGTACTTATGCCAGTGGACTTCATAAGGGTCTGGCGTGCAATATCAGACCTCCTTGAAAAATATTACCACGTGGGGGAATGGTGTGGCTACTCATGTCCTCTGAACACTGAGCATTCTCTCTTTGTGGCCATGCCAAATGAGTAAAGTTACAATCAGAAGGTGTTTTCATGCATCACTCAGGGTTTAATGCTGGACACAGGAACTTTGGATATTTGAAGAAGAAAGAGATTTATTTATGATGAGGAATCAGGTGCTTCCAAAGTAGCTAGATGGCTTGGAGGACAGACTCTAAGTGGGGCCTCCAGGAATGATTCCTAGCAGAAGGGATCCATTGGGGGAGCTGTTACATTTGATGTAATCTGGATAGCAAAAGATCAGGAGGTTGAGCCTGAAATAATTGAGGTCAAATGTACAAAGCTATAGCTGTGATCTAGGGCTCAGGAGTCTGCCTGCGGTACCACCACAATTGCCTGGATGCTGAAACATGAAGTCTGATGAAAGCCTACTGGTATCTCTACTCCCTTGCTTGTCAAAAGGAAGACAGCCCCTGCCTCACTTTTCCCTGCAAAATTTCACCTAGGTGCCTTTGAATGATGAAACTTATTTCTCACCGAGAACTCAATCACTCAATCTCCAAGGGAGTCTTGGAAATGCAGATTTAAAAAAAATCTTTCCAGTATAGGAATACCCAGTAGAAGGAGGTGGGAGTGGATGCTGAAAGTCAGTTGACCATTTCCATCACTCCTAGTACATGTTTAATTAGAACAATAGGATTTAATTACGCAATGTGAAGCTATGACACCCTAAAGAATCAACCTGTACCTACGTTGCAAGTATGTCACAGGAAACTGAAGGGGTCAAGGCCACAGTCCATGGTGACCCGAATCCTCAGGGCTGGGATGGACAGTCCAGTGGTCTTCTAAGTACCACTTGTTCTGTGCCTGTGGCTGACCACTTCCCATTTTGATTCACAAATAATTTCTTCAGCTCTAGCACTCCTGTCAAATCTTTTACATGACTTTGCTGATCTCAGAAAATATGTGTAGATTTCTTTGTGCCATTATGTTGAAGGAGTATGACTCGTGAGATGCAGTCCTAAAGCAATTTTATTTTCGTCTCCCATGGTTGCAGTTAAAATACATTCTATTGGCCTCCTTCTTCTCTTATCTCTGGATAAAAACCCAGCTGGGCTCTTAGCATCTATGATTGTTACCATATAATAAAAAGTCCTGTAGATACTTTAAGTATCTAATTTAGTAATTAAAATATGCAGCCCCACAGTCTTGCCTTGAAGGATAGACTTCTCGACTCAGCCTGTTGCACGCTGGAAGCTGTAGGGGAAGGAAGATGTATGGTTGGTGCTTTCTCTCTTTCTTCATTCACATAGTACTTCTACTCTTCTCTCATCTTGTTAGCCATGTTCATGATGCCTCCAGGACTGGATGAGGGAGTCATAGAGGAGGTTAGGGGAGGAAGGATGACTTCACTTGACTGTTATCATAGTGGTGACCAGCTTCAAATCTCTTTGGACTTGGCAGATGTTTAAAATGACTTCTTCCTCTCATGGATGCTTTTGGGAGACTTCAGAGATGCCCACCTTCTCACTGAAGATCTCTCACCTGCAGTCCCTGGTCTAGACCACATGCATCTCTATTTCGGCTGTTTGCATTCTCCTGAGAATCCAGCAGTGTCTCTGCCTTCTCTCTGCTGAGGTCTGTTTGCTCTTCCATGTGGCCTTCCTTGATAGGACCTAAGATGACCCCCACCCTGGCTTTCTCTTGCACTTGACTTATATCAGATTCATGTGAAAGTCTTGTTATTCCTTTGCTGTGGCAAACTCTGGAAGAAAGTCACTTTCCAGACCGTAGCCCTCAGCTCTGCATCACAGGCTGCGGCAGCCAGCCTCTTGACATTTGGATTTCTCAAGTGAGACTACAGGATTCCCATATTACGTTCTCCAAGGGGTATCACAAAGCCAAAGTCTCTTGATTTGGGGTGAGGGGGTAGCACCTGTGCACTCACCAGGCTAGGCTAGATAATGCTGAGCTAACAAACAGACCCCAACCAAAGTGGCTTAATACCACACAAGTTTATTTCTTGCTTTCAATCCACTGTGGGTCCAGATAACACAAAAGGGCAGTTGTCCTCCAAGTGTTGACTGAGTGCTCCAGGACGCTTTAATCTATGGCACCCGGATATCAAAATGGTTGTACAAAAAATTACTGCAGGTGGATGGCCACGTTGGTTGCATAACAATGTGAATGTATTCAATGCCACTGAGCTGTATACTTGGAAATGGTCAAAACTGTGAATTTTATGTTTGCATATTTACCCACAATAAAAAACCCTGTTGCGGGATGAGCATGGTGGCTCATGCCTGTAATCCCAGCACTTTGGGAGGCTGAGGTGGAAGGATCACCAGGTCAGGAGTTCAAGACCAGCCTGGCCAAGATGGTGAAACCTCGACTCTACTAAAAATATAAATATTAGCCGAGCTCAGTGGCAGGTGCCTGTAATCCCAGCTACTCTGGAGGCTGAAGCAGGAGAATGGCTTGAACCTAGGGGGCAGAGGTTGCAGTGAGCCGAGACTGTGCCACTGCACTCCAGCCTGGGTGACAGAGTGAGACTCCATCTCAACAACAACAACAACAACAACAGCAACAACAATAACAACAACAGCAACAAAAACCCTGTTGCATGAGAAAAAACAACTATTTTTAGTTAACTTTTACTTCATATGAGAAAATAATTTTTATCTTAAGTAGCTGCTGAGTAGGCATAGATAGTCACTCAGATATTATTGATAGAACCTAAGATGACCCCCTCTTTCTTTTCAGTAGTTGTTATAAATATTCATGGGCTATATAACTTTAACAAAATTAAATCATTTTAAAAAGTGTTTCTACAATTGTCACAGCAAAGGAAGAGAGGGCAGCAGGGCTGAGTCCTGTCATGAAATGCTTCTATCTGACAGTGGCACATTTCAGTGACCAAAGCAAATTATGCCATCCCTGACTTCAAGGTAAGGTAGATGAAGTACAATCTCTTTGATGCCCACAAGTGAAGAAAGACCAAACACCTGTCAATACAGTTGTACTCCCACGGCCTTCCAGAGCCTCCCACTCCTCCCCCCTGGGTAGAGGTAAGATTAGTAGCACAGCATACTCCAAGAAATTCTCTGCTAAAATATTTTTTGTTTCCAAATCCAACTCTTGACCTGCACATACACTGGATGTGAAACTGATGTTTACAACCTCCTTTGCAAATTGTGCATACGGTCTACTACCTCCTTTGACATATGAGAGCTATTGTCTTTTGGTGCCCTGGCTAACAATTGCATTTTAACATTCTGTTATATATTTGTTCATGTTCTGTCTCTCCTATCTGAATGAAGGCCCTTGAGATCAGAGACCACATCTGTCTTGTTTCTGGGACTGTCTGTTAGGCTGTGTGCCTAGCACGGCATTGGGCATGTTGTAGATTTTTCAGAGCTATTCTGGACAGGGAGGAGGGACAGAGGAGAGAAGGAAGGAAGGAGGGAGACACGGAGAGAAGGAAGGAGAGAGGAGGGAATGAAAGGAAGGAAAGAAGAAAAGAGGGAAGGAAGGAAGGAAAGGGGGGAGGGAGGAAGGAAGAAACAGAGAGAAAAATAGAAAAATGATAGAATGGAGTTGAGTCAGGAAGCAGGGTCAGCAAAAAGAGTTCGTGGGAGAAGATACAGGCAGAAAACCAAATCCCAGCATGGAGCCAAAAATGGGCAGAGACCCAAATACTGGGTCAAACTCAGATCCAGTATTCAGGGGTGAAGCACTTTAGCGACAGAAATCAAATTTCAGTAGAGTGGCTGGGATTCAGTGCCTGATCGTGGAGTGTGAAGCCCAGTGTCCCTGGAGGCTTCATGTTCCTCATTCTCCCTTATGGGAAGGGGGAAGAAAAGAGAAATGGCACTTTTTGAATGCCAGGTACTGCCTAAAGTTGTCTTATTGAACTCTCATGGTAACCCTATTATAAAACTGGGAAACTGAAGCTCAGAGAAGTGAGATAACTTGCCCAAGCTCACACAGCTAATTAGTGCAGCTGTAACCCAGATCTGGGTATCTTTAGGATGTGGGCTGTCTTCATTGCACAGATCCTTCTTAGTCCTTCTCTGAGGACAAATGATTCCTCTCTCTCTCTCTCCTTCTCTCAGAATTCAATTCCAGATAGCCACTCCGCTAAGTGGACAGCATGAGATGCTCACTTTTCAATTTCCTGACTTCTGAGATGTTGGTAGCCATTGTGAGAGGCATAAAACAACTTCAGGGTAAACCTGCCTGCCTCCACTCCATTTATGTCTGGTTTCAAGATTCCTCCCCTCACCCAGCCCCTGACCTGCCTCCCACACAAGATCTCTGAGCTCTCTAAGTAGACTGCTTAAAGTGCTTTCTGTGGCACAGCTCTATTTTAAAGAAAGATCCAAGTGTCTGTGTATTTGTGTATAAGCCCGTGTGTAGAATTGCTGATGATGTGCTGTCTGGGGAACCTCTTTGAGGGGTGCAGGTGTGATGCGGTTGAGGTGTGTAAAGGCTATATGTGCTGAGTGTGAGGTATGTGTGTACACAAAGTCACTTACAGTTGCCATTGGCTGTGGTTTAACAATGGCCTGGAGGGCTGGTTAATGTGCCAGGTGAACTGTGCTGTTGGGGATCTCTCTTGGGTGTCATTGAGTTCCCGACTGTGGCTTTGCCTAGTGATCTAGGAAAATGGCATGGTGGCCAATTCACCTGAGGGTTGGTGATGATGGGAATAGTGTTGAACTGTGGCTTGTCCCTTAGGACATTAGTAAGACTTGCCTGCATGTGCACGCATGTCTGTGCTTGATGACTACATTTGAAGTCACCCTGCCTGCTGGTACTGATGATCTAAGAGTTCTGCAGGGAGAAAGAGTCCGTGAAACCTTCCAGGGTATGCCATGGGGGTGGAGGGTGCACCAAGATGTTGAAAAATGCATTGACAATAGGCACCAGAATCCTTGAAGAGCTCTGCAGTGACTCATGTGTAAGCTGGAGATGGAATTAGGATCCTTGATCTCTGTGGAATAATGGGGTCCCAGTGCTGTTGAGGCCAGATGGTGGTGCCGAACGGTCAGAGACAAGGAGTGTGTAACTTCTATAACAATCCACAAGCAGAGACACTTGCTTTGAACCTTCAGCAGACTGTTTCACCTTCCTATCAGGCCAGCTGCTTCTGGGAAGTGGGGCAGGTGATAAGCCCAGTGATTTCCATGAATCCTCTGCCTCCTTGCCAATGCATTTCCTAATACTTTGGTGAAGCAAAGCCCTCCCATGGTACATTGTTTGGGCATGGATGAGTAGGTTGTACATCAAATATAGGCTTTCTTTTCCTGCCTAGCTGAAGTTCAGAACCATCATTTCTGGACTTATCATCCCTTTGGTATCCACACAGTAATACCTCCAACCAGGGCACACTTTTTAAGGCAAAGGAATAAGGTACTGAACTAAAGACAACACACACTATTCTAACCACATGCCCCATCACCCAGAAGAAACTGACTTGATAAGGTGGAGGAGAGGTCTGCTGAAAGCTCAGTTACAACTGAATAGCCTCAGTTGATGAATAGCATCTGTGAAGGTGAGGTTGGATTCTGCAGGGTATGGTGTATGCCTTAAACCAGTAGTCAATATCTGGTGCTGTTTCATAGCCAGAGTGAACGGATCTAGGACCCAAGGAAGAAGTGGAAGTAGTTCTTTCACAATTACACTTAGTAACCTACTTGAAGATTCTTTCACTTGCTGTCTCCTTGACCTTGGGCTTCCCGGTAATTAGAAGCTGAGATAGTCCCCTGGCCATTCTGGGATCCCTGTGTGGCTGAATCACCACGCTAAAGGGGGCATCTCTGTGCTGACCAGGATGGTTGATCCTGGTTGCCAGGGGAAATTGGTTTGTTGCCACACAATGGGGGCAAAAAGTACCCTCCTCTGGAACCACAGGGCCACTGGAACATATGTCAGTACTCACCTCTGCAATAGTCCTGACCAACGGAAAACTGTGGCAACCTAATACAGACAAGACCACTGAGGACTTGGATCTCACAAGAATGAAGGATTAGGTCACTCCATTGGGCAATAAGTCCCATTCGGTGAAGGCATTCCAAGAGGCCAAGGGGTACATGGATTGGGCGGTAGAAGAGGGCACTATGTTTACCTACTTAGGTCTCATGTTCAGCTGTAAAAGCATGGAGAGTAGCAGCTAAGCTTTATGCCAGTTATTTTTCTCTTTTTCTCCTCCTCTACTACCTTATATGAAGAATACTGGTGGTATTCCTTTTTTAGGTTTCAGTAGAGAGTTTGACTGAATTGACATTACCTTGTAATTATACAGAAGAGATGGACTTTGTGTGTTCTTTGTATTGATGACATGAACTTTTAACCCTGAGGAATGACCAAAGTAGATGCTGAGATGTAAAAAGGGTGGCTTGTGCTAGATATTGTTATTGGCTTCTTCAGATTATTTTGCCACCATTCTCCACTCTGTTCTGTGTCCCCAGGGGCTGGCCTTTCCCCACTAGATCAATGAGCTCCTTGCCCTTTGGGTTTCAGGTGGGTGTGGTCAATGAGGAGTGTTGTAGGAGGTTAGAAAGAAGGAAGAGTGAGGTCAGGGCATTGATTTTCCTAGATCTTTCCCCGCAGGATCACCTTAGACTGACTGACTGTGACCCTCCACCAAAAGTTATAGCTCCTGTAGGTGGCCCTCCCTCTCTGCAAAACTTTCTTTTCTTTCTGGGTTCTAGTAACCACTCTGTTCCTTGCCTCCTGCAGGTGGGCAATCATGGCACTTTGCTATTACAAACTCCAGAATGTTGAACCATTCCTTCAGTTTCCCTACACCCTCCTCTCACCTTTGTAAATGGCCCCTTTATTAAACTCTTCTCAAACCCTTCCCAATTCCTGCCAGGACCCTGATTGATACACTGAGCTTGGCCAATCAGTTGTGCTAGACTTTCAGTATGGAGCACTTAATGAAAAAACTCCCGCCAACGGTTGGGAATTCATTTGTGGTAACCTTTGTAGTGCCCAGTGGCAACAGCAATTGTGGCTAGTGTCAGTGTCTTTCTTCTGTAGTAACCATAGCATCCTAGCCAGATCATTTCCTGTGTTTTGGCCCTTGGGGGAGCCCTTGGTTCTTGCTTATTTTTCAACCCTGATACCTCAGCCTCATAATAATTTTGTGAGCCTCTAATATCATTCTAAGAAATTCTCTCTCTCTCTCTTTTTTTTTTTTTTGAGATGGAGTCTCGCTCTGTTGCCCAGGCTGGAGTGCAGTGGCATGATCTCAGCTCACTGCAACCTCCACCTCCTGCGTTCAAGCAATTCTCCTGCCTCAGCCTCCCAAGAGAAATTATCTTAAAAATTAATATAGCCAGAGATGTTTCCAGTACCTTTAACAAAAACCCTGACTGATACAGTCATTGATGCAGATATTTGATGTCTGGTCCAAAGCTTTATTTTTTGGCCAAATTGAAACTGCATGGAGTTCTTTATAATGGCAGATTCAGTTAGCATGAACTCCTTTTGTTCATTGCCCTTGGCATTTCCCCTTCTTTTTACCTGGAAAGTGGGCTGATGTTGGAGGCACTGTTGCCATATTGTAACCATGAGTTAATCATAAGGAAAAGGCTAAGAATGTGGTAGAAGTCTTGGCCTAGATGTCCCTGTGCCTTTGGGCCAACATAGCAACAACATCTTCCAGAGGCTTTCTTCTTACCAGAGAAGAAAGAAAAGCCCTCCTTGGCTTAAGTCATTGTTTCTCATTTTACTATTAACAGAACTAATTCCTTCTGTTATAGTGTTATTTCCTTCTATCTCTAAAACAATTCTACTTGAGATTGAATTATCTGCTTCTCAGGTGGAGAATCAGAGGCTCAGAGCAGTCAAGTGACCAGTCCAAGTACACACAGCTAGTACTGGGGAAGGGACACAAACTGAGAACAATGCCGTGAATATGTTTTGGCCCATTCGTTTGATAAGAATTTCGTGATTTCTTATCTTGTGCCAGGCCTGGGTGCAACATTTGAGATACAAAGACGGATACAACAGGGTCCTTGCCATTGAGGTCCACCAAAGTGGGCCAAGTGAGAGATGACGGGAAGTTGCACAAGGAAGATGGAGAGAGCTGGGTAAATTTAAGAGACATTTAGAAATAAGAGTCAGTAGGATTTGGTGATGGATTCAAAGGAGAGGATGGATATTTAAGTTTGTGGCTTGAACACTTGGAAGAAATGTGTGGTCATGACTGGTATAGAGAATGTGCAAGGAAAGGCAGAGGTGGTGGGAGGCAGGTGGGAGAGAGCCTGGAAGGCAGGCAACCAGAGGCAGAATGGATTTTTGAAGCAGGGTAGCTCTGGGGAAGCAAGGGCTCCAGGCTGTTATCATGGGATTGGTGACTGAGTTAGAGTGGAGGTGAAAGTTGAGGCTGGCCTGAAAGCCTCAGCTGATAAATATTAACGCCATATTCACTATTCAACCCCTCAGGGCAGCCTGGGCAACTGGAGCCCCAGGGGAACAGCAAGAGGAGGGCTGTGCTTTCACATTCGACCCTTACAGAGGGCCTTGGCAGGGCTCCCCTTCCCTCCCCAGCCATTTTCTGGGCTTGAATTCAGCATTCAGTCGATCTCCTCATTAGAAAGAGTGGCTCTGTGGGTCTGCAGGATCACTCAATACAGTAAGTGAGCCAACCCCAGGGGTTCTTTCGGGTAACGAGTACTTAAGCCTGCCATTAGCCACCATTAGGGATGTCCGTACTGCTTAATGATCTCCAGCTACAGGGCTTGGTGGGGCTGGACAGATGGAGAGCAGGGAGGAGCTTCCCCACAAAGAGGCCATTCCAATGTTCTTCTCCTGAGACCCCAGAATTGAGGCTACTCTGCCCTCCAGGCACACGATTATTTACAGGTCACTGGCTTGTCTCGGTTAGAATAGGCAGAAATCTATGTTTGATGAGTCTATGGAAAGAAGGAAGGGGATGCTAGGAGAAGCCAAGGCTCCTGTTTCTTTCTGATGGGTGGGATCTAAGGGTATTTGTGCGCTCTCTCTCTCTCTCTCTCTCTCTCTCTCTCCCCCCCCCCCCCCCCCCCTGTGTGTGTGTGTTCATGTATCTGTGTGTGTATGTATTATGGGGAACTTGTTTTCTGCTCTGAGAGAGTCTGGGATTCAGGGTTAGACATCCCACTTTATATAATAGAAATTTCCCCAGGATCCACCAGTCCATGGGTATCAATGAGATCATGGGTAACAGGAATGACTCAAATTTCACTGTCTTGTGTCCCCACCTTACCATCCTCTGAAAAATCTCGTAGTTTCCCAAGAATTCCTGGGATGTCTCTGGCACTTCTGGACACTTGCTGCTGTTTCAGTGAGCACCATGTTGCCCTCTAGGGGGTGCTGCTGCTCTGCTGGGCATGGCTCTGCAGACGTCATGGCTACTCTGCAGGTGCTGGGAACTCCGGGCACTGCTGCTGCTCTGCTGGGCACTGCAGCCTCTCCCTCTGCACTCCTGGGCAACCCCTCGAGCTCTGCTGCTTGTCTGCCAGGCCCAGAAGTGTCCACCAGTCACCACTATTGGCCCACTGTTGCTTCACTGGGCTCTGTTATTGCTGCCATCTCTCAAGGGACACAGTTCAGAGGGCCAAAGCTGAATAGTGGTCTGTTGCAGGTGGGGAGGAAGGGAGAAAGCCTCTCGCCTCTTGTGCTGCACTATCTTGGAGACATCCCAAACTTCTATAAAGTTGGATGACACAGGCCCTCCTGTCTTTACTTAGGTATTTTATCGTTCAGCAAATATTCATTTTCTCTCCCCAAACCTCTAGGAGAGAAATGTACTTACCAACCGTTAATGCTGAGCTTGGCCGCGTGACTTGCTTGGGCTAATGGAACGTTAGCAGATACAAAGCAAGCAAAAGCTTGGAATGTGCTTGTGCAGTTGGATTTGCCTTCTTGGGCCTTTGCCATTGCCGGGAGAAGAACATGCCCTCCAGATCGAGAAACCTGGGGAACAAAGCCAGATACAGCAGGCCCGTGGCTTGAGGCAGAGCCTCCCCAGTAGACCTGCAGATGCCAGAGTAAGGAGTAAATGCTGAATGTTGTATGCCACCAAGTTTTGGATGGTTTGTTACGCAGCATTGTTGAGGCCACAGTTGACTGAGGTAAGCTCACTCCACTCCAAGATCCAGATGCGTGTCTATGGAAATAGACTAAGATGAGCTGGACTTACAACCATCAGGTAGTAATGAGAAATTTCCTTTCATTGATTAAACTATCCAGCTGGGTCAGGTTATTTGAGTTTGATCCCTTCTTTACTTAGGATAAATTCTCTCAAAAGGCTCTCAGGTCTCATGCAAATGAGCTTCACAAGGGCCATCTATTTGAGTGTATTAGTCTATTTTCATGCTGCTGATAAAGACATATCCGAGACTGGGAAGAAAAAGAGGTTTAATTGGAATTACAGTTCCACATGGCTGGGGAGGCCTCAGAATCATGGCAGGGGTGAAAGGTATTTCCTACATAGTGGCAACAAGAGAAAAAATGAGGAAGAATCAAAAGCAGAAACCCCTGATAAACCCGTCAGATCTCATGAAACTTATTCACTATCACGAGAGTAGCACAGGAAAGACTGGTCCCCATGATTCAATTACCTCCCCTTGGATCCCTCCCACAACACTGAGTCATGTGTAGACTCAAGCTGTATATTTCTCTATTTGAAAACTTTAAATTTATTAATTTTTATAAACACTCCAGAGCAGGGGTTGGCAAACTGTTTCTGTAAAGGTCCAGATCATAAATACTTTTGGTGTTGAGGACCATACGGTTTCGGTCACAACTACTCCACTCTGCCACTGTAGCTCAAAAGCTGACATAGACAGTACTTAAATAAATAGACATGGATGTGTTTCAATAAAACTTTATTTATAAATACCTAAAGCCTGTTGACTGCTGCTCCATGGCAAAAGCACTTTAGCTCTTCCTGCTCCCAACAGATGGCGGTAGCAGTTGTGACTCGTTGTCACCTGATTTGTTGGGGCATGTTTGCACTGTCTGTGTTACACTGAAAGTATTTTATAAATGTTGTTATCATCATGACCAATAAGTGGAGAAGTGGCAAGTGAGCTTATTGAAAATGCTGGTTAGAAGAGACATATGGTTACGATACAATCCAAAGTGGAATAATAATTTTAAAAATTGAAAGTGGTGAGAAAATGGATGTTGCAAGTGAAATGGGTTTTTTTTTTGTTTTTTTGTTTTTTTGTTTTTTTGTTTTTTTTTTACAGTGGTGTGATTGTGAAGGATGGAAAGTAAATCAGGCAACATGTAAAAAAAAGTGCTGCACCCATGCTATTGACAATAATCAGCAAAACGTAATGAGAAGCAATTGCCAAAAATCAAAAAAGGAGAAAAACTTTTGAGTGCATGGCTAGAGAGGAGAAGTATCAGTGGAGCCTCATTAGCCTACTATGAGTTCAGGAAAGGATAGGAGTCTGTTTGAGAACTTAAAGTCCATGGTAAACTGTTGCTTGTTGCAAGCCATAAATGATTTTTCAGGCTCAGGGCCCCTAAAGTCTATACAAGGTCAAAGAGATGTTGACACTGTAGCCGCCAAGACTTTCTCTGTAGAGAGCTTTAAGGAGGAGGTTTACTTGCCTTAACAGATTTTAAAAGTGGGAGAACTAGGGCTGTTTTGGAAAAGACACATCAGAGCAAAACATATTATGTGAAGCATCAACTCACTCGTCTATCTAGTGGAAACGGGTCTGGGGATTATAAGCTTAACCTTCATGAGGTTCTTTGCAGTTGCAAACAAGCAGACTTACAAACAGCTGTTTGGAACTGAACTTGTTAACACACACACATGCATGCACACACACACACACCCATAAAACAAGGTAGTAAAATGAAGGGTAAAATCTGTTGCTTTGCAGAGCACAATATGGTCATAAGTCACTTGATGACATTTTGGTCAGTGTTCGATCACGTGTCACAAAAGATGATAATACCATCTTTTTACTCTACCTTTCCTGTGTTTAGAGACACAGATACTTGCCACTGTGTTACAGTTGCCTACAGTATTCAATGCACTAACATGCTATGCAGGTTTTAGCCTGGGAGCAACAGGTTATACCATATAGCCTGGGTGTATACTAGGCTATATCATCTAAGTTTGTGTAAATATTCTCTTTGATGTCCGCACAACAACCAAATTGCCCAAATGACACATCTCTCAAACATATCCTGGTCTTAAGTGATGCATAACTTACTCAGTTTGGATGGGGGGATGGCAGGGAGGCTCTTAGCTCAGCTGCTGCCTCCTCACTCAGAGGCACATGGGCTTAAGGAGATGGTTTGCGGGGGAAACACAGCGTTACAGTGGAATGAATATGGGTTTTAGAGCTAGGCAGCTTTGGTTGGTGTCTGAATGGTGTCTATACTAATCATATAATCCTGGTTGCTACTGTGAGAAGCTTTCTACCTCCCTCAAAGGAAATGGAAGAGAAATGTGTCCTTGGGAAAAAGGGGGGTGGATACCTCTGCTATGGAGACAGAGGGGTTAGTTATAGCCCTGACCAAAGCGGGAAGAATCAAGGCATTACAGCAACTTGTTAGCTTATAGGTTGAGATGGTATGTAAAGGATCTGGGGAGAGGGGAAATATTGATCAAAGGGTACAAAGTTTCAGTTAGGAGGAGTTAGTTCTCTGATCTATTGTACAGCATGATAGCTTTAGTTAATAATATATATTTCAAAATTGCTAAGAGGCTGGATTTCAGGTGTTTTCACCACAAAGAAATAATGAGTATGTGAGGGGATGGATATGTTAATTAGCCTGATTTGATAGTTTCACAATATAGACATATATTGAAACATCATATTGTGCCCTATAAATATAAACAATTATTATTTGTCAATTTAAAAAGTGAGCTGAAAAACAAATTAATAAAAGGGCAAATCCAAATAACTGTAGGACAGAAAGGAGAGAAAGGAGGGATTAGGGTGATTCCCACCAGAGGAGTGGGAGGTGACCTGGCTGTGGCCCTCCTTTCTTTGGGGTCCAGCATGAAGAGAGAGAGGGTAGTTAGTAGTGACTTGGGGGATGGAGCTGTCTACTTCTGTTATCTCAGGCTCAACGAGCTGTATTAGTTAAGGTTCTCTTGGTTGCACGTAATAGAAACCAGTTGGAAGTAGCTTAAGGTATATTATATTTGATTTATTCGAAATATATTGCAGTGTCTCATGGAATTCAAAGAAACAGTTGAATAACCTAGCTGAGGGAGGAACTTAGCAGTAGGAGTTCGTAGACTTCCTTCCCTCTAGGGCAAAGCTTCTTTAACTTCAGTAGCATCAGAATCACCAGGAGGACTCCTGGGCCCAAACTCTAGCAGGAATTTGCTTCTTCTTCTTCTTCTTCTTCTTCTTCTTCTTTTTTTTTTTTTTTGAGACAGAGTCTCGCTCTGTCGCCAGGCTGGAGTGCAGTTGATCTCAGCTCACTGCAACCTCCAACTCCCGGGTTCAAGTGATTCTCCTGCCTTGGCCTCCTGAGTAGCTGGGACTACAGGCGTGCACCACCACGCCCAGCTCATATTTGTATTTTTAGTAGAGATGGGCTTTCACCTTGTTGGCCAGGATGGTCTTGATCTCTTGACCTCGTGATCCACCCACCTCGGCCTCCCAAAGTGCTGGGATTACAGGCATGAGCCACTGTGCCCTGCCTAGGAATTTGCATTTCTAACACATTCCCAGGTGATACTGCTGCTGCTGCTCCTGCTGCTGCTGTTAGTTGGCCCAAGAGCACTGCTAATAGCATGGCTCAGTGATCAGCTCCCAGCCCTGTCCCTCAGTTCAAATGACTTGGGCCATCCTGGTCAAGTGTTCTCCTCCAGTCCAATCATTTATGGCCAGGGGATGGAGTTACAGGGTGTAGACACAGCTGCCTGAGGGCTGCCCCCACTGTGTCATGAACACTTCAGAAAAAAGAAGGCTTGGTGGATACACTAGAAGGTGTCTGTGATTCCACTTCTCACAAATTAGCTGCATTCAGGAATCTGAGTCTTGAGCTCTGAAGTTCATTCTGTAGGGTTTATCTTTGAGCTGCCACTCTATCCCTTGGGATTCTCTCCACCAAGATTAGCCTTCAAGTGAGACACTGCCTTCCGGGCTCTTTGCTTTCTAGTCCCTTTAAACAAGTAAGGAAGGCATTTACATTTTAGTACTAATCCCTACTGGAAAATCTAGAGGAGATAATACATCTAACTCACTTGTGAGAAGTTACACAAGTTTTGAAATGTTCTAAATCCCTTATAGTAGCAGGGTTGAAGACTCTTGGTTCTCCTCTGAGTGGGTAGCCTGGCTATATCATTGCTCTCCTCTGCCAGGAAGATCTCTCTTCTTAGCAGTAGGTCTGCCTTTGCTACCAGGGCAGAGACACAGAAGCTTTATTCTCTCAGTGGTTTATTATAATATATCTTTGGGGACAGCCCTAGAGTGATCCCCACTGGGCATTTCCCCAGGAAATAAAATCCTGAGGAGGGAACTGCAGATGCCTGGATTCCTGCCTTTTCTGCTTACTTCAACATCTTTCTTTATTTCTTGGAGGATAACAAGCTTTCGTAAAAAAAAAATAAATAAACTAAACCCTAGTTGTGTTTAGAGCAGAAAGAGCAAGGGAGGTATTGCCTGCCACTGGGGAGGGAAAACATACACAGAAAAATAGAGAGAAAGCAGACTTATGCTGCCATTTGGCAGAGTATTTTCTGCCAAAGAAATGGATACTCAGAGTGGTAAGGGCACATGAAGCTTCGGCAGGGGAAGCCCGTCCTAAGTGGAGAGGCTAAAAGAGAGCACAGAATCACGGACACAGGACTGGGAAAGATCTTAAAGGATGACTTCCCTCTACAACCTCTCCACCAGGTAGTTATCCAGGTTTTGCTTGAACCTTTCCAGTGACAGGGAGCTCACCACCTGTAAAGTCAGCCTACTCTTTCTTGGGGTGGTTCTGACACTTAGAAAGTTGTTCCATGTAGTGGTCTGTCATTTCTCCAGGCTGACGATGACAAGTTTACCAGGTTCCTTTGTGGTTGGGTTATTGCACTAGCCTTGAGCCTGAACTGTGGAAAGTATGAGAATCAGGCACCAAATCAGAATCCCAATTCAGAAAAGGAATTAGATTTTGCCTGAGACCCTTCATATCTAAAGCAATACAAAGATGAAATGTGGGTGGTACTGAAACTCCTAGTGATAAGGCCCCTTGTGGAGGAGGAATGGAGGAGGCTGAGTCATTGCAGTCCCTTCTTTCCTGTCCTGAGCAGTTCAGCTCTCCCCTAAACTTGCATAGCCCACTGAGCAATCCAAAAGGGCTGCAGTTAACCAGACTGAGCCTCCTTACAAGGCAGCAGGCCACCTATTATTTCTTAAGCATATGCTTTGAGGCTTTACCTCCACAACTAGCTTAGCAGAGTCTTCTTTTCCAAGCACAGAGAGAATATTCTCCCTGAGAAGAGTTCTGTGAATACAATTTTCCCCATATCATTGCATATATAATAATATCTCTATGTCTCTAATGCATTGGGCTAGATTTGATTAATCCATGCTTTTTTTTTTTTTGTGATGGAGTCTTGCACTGTCACCCAGGCTGGTGTGTAGTGGCACAACCTTGGCTTGCTGCAACCTCTGCCTCCTGGGTTCATGCTATTCTCCTGCCTCGACCTCCTGAGTAGCTAGGATTACAGGTGCCCACCATCATGCCTGTCTAATTTTTTGTATTTTTAGTAGAGACAGGGTTTCACTATGTTGGCTAGGCTGGTCTTGAACCCTTGACCTTGTGATCGCCCGTCTGGGCCTTCCAAAGTTCTGGGATTACAGGCGTGAGCCACCGCACCCGGCCTCCATCCCCCTTTTTATTCACTCTTCTCTACTCTTCCTAGGATGAAGTCTCTGGTGTTAGTTTTGGCCTCAAGCTCTGTTTTCTAAGGATCTGGGCATGCTCCATTTCTTTTCTTTCTTTCCTTTTTATTTTTGAGACAGAGTTTCCCTCTGTCGTTCAGGCTGGAGTGCAATGGCGCCATCTTAGTTCACTGCAAGCTCTGCCTCCTAAGTTCAAGTGATTCTCCGGCCTCAGCCTCCCAAGTAGCTGAGATTACAGGTGCATGCCACCATGCCCAGCTATTTTTTTGTTTTGTTTTGTAGAGATAGGATTTCACCATGTTGGCCAGGCTGGTCTCGAACTCCTGACCTTAGGTAATCTGCCTGCCTCGGCCTTCCAAAGTGCTGGGATTACAGGCATGAGCCACTGGGCCCTGCCCCATTTCTTTAATCATTGTATTCCCAGTGTCTGGCCCACGTGCTAGGAAACAATAGGCACTCAGTGTATTCTTGTGACTATGATCCTCTTTCGATATGGAGGGGTCAAATAAATACTTCAAGACCCATTCTAGAGGCTGCCAGGGTCTGGACAGAAAAGCAGCAGCAGGTGCCCTCTGGGAGGGAAAGGGGTGAAATGGAGCTCAGAATTACTGATTAAGGCACATTTCAAAAGGGATTGGTCATGAGGAGACCTGCTTCTAACCTTCAGGTGTCTCCTTCCAGCCCCCACCAGGCCAACCCTGTGAAGGGGGATTGATTAGTTTACAGCGTCCTTGCTTGCTCCCTTCTCCTTAGCCTGCAGAAGGCTTCCCAGAACCTGTTCACCTGAGACAGCCACTCAGCCTCACAGCACGAACAAAGGGCTCTCTGGGCCTCGGCTCTCAGCCAAGGATGCCTTCTAGGTGTTGTCATGGCAATGTCAGAGTCAGGGGTTGCTCGCCACAACTCTGCTTTGATTGTAAAAAGTAAATTCCTCTTCCTTTTCCCTGAAGTGTCAGGTGAAGCCTTTCCTGCTGTGGGGTGAGGGTGGGGGAGGCCCCCCTGTTGGAGCAGGTGCCTGGATGTGAGTCATCTCTGAACCAGCCCGCCTGGACTCCCAGGGAATGAGGTACTCAGAAAGCATCATATGTCAGAATCAGGGAACTGGAGATCACACAGCGGACCAATCAGCTCCTTGTCCAGACTGGAGACAATTCAAATGGTCAGTGCCTACAACCGAGGACATCTCTGATACTGGGGTGACTTAGGAACTTATAGGATCAGCTTGTCTATTCTGGGCTGGTGAGGATTGGTTTGGGAGTTCACTGGATGCCCTTTGTTAACAATGAGAATGACAACAACATTTGCTAGCCCTTGTGTAATGCTTACCATGTACTAGGTGCTGATCCAAGGAACATGGTAAGGAGTTTGAATTGGCTGCAGGGGGGGCATGTCAAACGCCCAGCATAACACCTGGCATATAGAAGTGTTCAATAAACAGAGCTGCTATTGTCATTATCAGATGTTGTCATTATCAGATTCTGATGCCACCTATGCCTTCTCTAGTAGGTCTGTTTGACTGCTGAGGTCATTTCAAGGTAGCTGGAGGTCACATTGCCCCTTGGATTTAGGATGTAATTGTCAATCTGAAGAATCAAACTACACATTACATTTCCTTATTCCTAGTTCTCCAGAGCCCTGCCCTCGCTCCAGCTAACCCTATTCTCTTCTGTGGAAGTTCTAATGTGTTCCTAAGGGGCGAATGTCCACAGACCCTCTGGGCTGGACCCCTGTTCTAGTGGTCAGTTTGGCAAGGATCCAACTTAAAGAAATCCCCAGGTTATGTATGTGTCCTGCTGCCAGGTTCAGCATAATGGCCTTGACAGTTGAAGTAAGCAATTGGCCAATTTTCTTCAGGAACGTTTGAAATAAAAAGCAGTTTGTCTGAGTGGAGGAAATTGTGAGAGTCCCAAATGGAATTGCTTAAATTTATTGCTGGAGAGTTTTTACATATTGAGCCAAAGGCATATCTTTTTGCACTTGGTCTTGGGTTTTCGGGAGTGCTGCACTGCATCGGAGATGGAGAGGTCTGGGCTGGCTCCAGAGTTGGCCTGTAGGAAGATCCATCTCATCCCCAGACCTTCCATGAGCAGTCTTAGGTCTGCCCATTCTGTGGGAAAGATTTGAATGCCAGGATGGGAAACACTCCAGGCTTTTCCAGTGGAAAGCAAAAAGTGGTACCTGCATCTCAAAATAGGACGTTGACCAAAACTTACCATCCGTAGCATCAGCCATGACCTTTAGCTACTGAGTGGATCAGAGGCTCCAGCAGATATGACTTTTCAGGTGGGTCCTTCAGCCATTTAGTGGATGAGCACAGCAAGCAGGAAATGTGGGAGCTTCCAGGAAAGAGCACCTGTAGCAATTCTTCCTGGTTAGGACAGACACAATTTTGACCTCAAGTTCTGGAAGGCACTGGGGACTTCAATACAAGTCAACACTAGAATAAGATGGAAATTATTTGCAGGAACAGCAGGAAAATACAGTCGAAGGAGGTAGGCCAGATTATTATCAGGCCAGAGATCTGGTCTGACTTGACAGTAATTCACTGTGTGACCATAGGCAAGCCACTTTTCTTAGGACCTCAGTTTCCCTAAACGTAAAATGAGGTAGTTAGACAGAATAATTTGAGGCCCTGCCCAGCTCCAACATACTGTGATCTGTCTCCTTGTGGATCATACCTCAAAACCTTCCCTCTCTTTACCTGTCTCTCTCTCCAAAAATGACTTATATATTTTATTTTAAAAAAAACTTTAAATATTTATTTATTTATCTGAGACAGGGTCTCTGTCACCCAGGCTGGAGTGCAGTGGCACAATCTTGGCTCGTTGTAACCTCTGCCTTCTGGGTTCAAGTAATTCTCCAGCCTCAGCCTCCCCAGTGGCTGGGACCACAGGCATGTGCCACCATACCCAGCTTTTATATATATATATATATATATATATATTTTTTTTTTTTTTTTTTGGTGGAGGCGGGGTTTTACCATGTTGCCCGGGCTAGTCTTGACATCCTGAGCACATGTCATACACCTGCCTTGGCCTCCCAAAATGCTGGGATTACAGGTGTGAGCCACCACACCCAGCCTGACTTACATATTTTATACACATCGAAGACCCCTCATGCAGTATTGACCTCAGTGCATTTAGATATACTGAGAAGAGGCATCCATCCTGGTGCAGGGAAAATAGTGTTGTCCCAGGAGTCAGCCAGACTGGGTTCAAGTCCTAGGTCTCCCTGTCATGTTCTGTGACCTTGGGCAAGTTACTTACCCTTTCTGACCCTCAGTCTCTTTCTCTAAGCCTAGGAATAATGTTGTGAGGATGAAATAAGACAGTGTCATAAATCATTAAGGATTAAGCTGGGCAAACATACATGCTCACCCAGCATGAATCTCCTTCCTCTTCCCATGTTCAGACCCACGTAAGCTGCATCACCTACAGTACTGCTGGATAAGGGAGGACCCCGCTTTGATCTGTGCATTGGTTTGTAACTCTAAAGGGGAAGTGTTATCTTTCATGTTATCCTCTAAACAGCTGGAATGAAAGATTCTTGGACCAAATGATAGATATTCTTGGAAGTGCTACTTTGATAAATGGCTTGAGCTGGGGATTGGGTGAGACTCCTGGGATTATCCTTAAGTAAAATAGGTGATAGCAAAACTGCCTTCTAAAGAAGGTAGGTCCTATTAACTGCAGAACTTTTGCTGAGCAAAGAGATTGAATGAGGGATGTGAATCTAGGAACGGGGCTGAATCACTCTGGGCTATAGAGGAGAGGGACATTGGTGAAGCCAGGGGAGAGAAAAAGAGCCAAGTGATGGCACACGAGAGAAGGGACTTTGAGGAAAAGTTGGAAGCATTTAAGGGAGATTTTTAAAAAGCAGCAGGCCTACTCATATCATCACACATACACAGAGATTTACCTGTATCAGAGATGTTACAGAGAGACACAAGTATGCTCACATACAGACATGGTGCTGTCTATAGGCATGTAAATAAATCTCTATGTATGTACGTGTGTGTGAGACAGAGAGAGAGAGAGCGCACATGTCCACGTGCACACATGCTCTTTGGCACTGGAGACAGCTGTGCTTTAAGCCTTATGGACACTAGTCTATCTGTATTTAGTCTGTATTAAGCCTTCTCCCTTTACCTCCTCCCATGCCATGAGGCCTGGCTGGGGTCAGACTGCTCTGTTCATAGAAGTGGTGCTCAGAACCCTTCATTGGCTTACTAGACTGAGCAGGATGGTGGGGTACCTGGAGAAAGTGACATTTCTCACTCTCTCACATTTGGTGGTCCGAATAATAACATATTTTTTTGCTTGTAAAAGTAATATGCTCTGTCATTACTATGTGCCAGGTGCTATGCTGGGCACTAGGAATATACTAATGAGCAAAGGAGGCATGAACCTGACCTTTCTGCCCTCATGTAAGATGAGGGGATGAACTCAGGCCTTGAGGACCCGAAAGAAACTCAGGAGTGCTTGGGGTGTAGATAAGGAGAGGGAGTGCAAAAGAGGATGAGGCTGGAAACGGACACAAGCCAGATCACAAGGGCTTGTAAAATATGTTCAAAGATTTGAACTTGATCTTCAGGGCCACAGGGAGCCATTGAAGAGTTTTTAACTTTGCTTTCTAGAAAGATCACTTTGGCTTCACTGTGCATGCTGAGTCCTTTCCTTAGAGCCAGGCCCTTTAGAGCCTCTATGATGAAAGGCAGTAAAGTCCAGCCAGGACCCAAGATCATGGGCCTGGGTGAGGCCTGGCCATACACCATGGGCTGGATTCTCTTTCCAGTCACCCTGACTCATGTGCACAGTCTGAGGCTTCATGGTGGCAACATATAGTCAATCATTTTCAGATATTCGACTTTAAATAACACTTACTGAGTGTCTAAAATTTGCTCCTTTGGATTGCATCATTTCATGCTCACATTCGCCTTACAAAGCATGTGGAACAACTTTCATGTTAGAGGAAGAGACAAGGGACTGATGTTCGCTGTGGAGTCCTATCCATATTCCAGGTATGGAACTAGGGGTGGCCTTGCTTAATCCCATCTGAACATCTATGATATTAGGGCTGTTATTTTCATTTTAAGATAAAGAAGCTAACATCACAGGTGAAGCAGTTTATCCAAGAACCTCAAGTAAGTGGTGCAACTGGGAATTTTTCCCCAAGTTCTTGAGCTGCAAGTCAAGTTCATTTTGCTAGGTTATTTCCTGAAAACTTAACAAAAAATCTTCTCTTGCCTAGCAGAGTCATCCTCAGTCCTGTGTGCTGCTTGGGGAAGACACAATGGAACGAAGACAAGGGCAACTGCAGAGGCTCAGGGCATCCTTGGGCTGGCAGACTGAGAGGGTGAGCTTGCTGCAACTCCCAGGGGATGGCACAGATTCCCACATCCTCCTACTGCCCCACCAGAGATGTAATTCAGGGCTGAAGGAGGCAGGGGTCAAGGGCTTTGCTGTACACAGGCTCACATGCTCAGTTATCGCATGAGTTAAGCCTCTCAGGGTCAGCCAGTTGTGGGAAAAGAGTCAGGCAGGGATAAATGGCACGCAGCAGCACAGTGTGGGACCATAAGTTTGGAAGTCAGAGCTCTCTGGGTTTAAATGCAAACTCTGCTATTTAGGAGCTATGGAAACTTTGCACTATACCGAGTCACTTTGAGGCAGCTTCTTTGCCTGTGTGACTTTGGGCAAGCCTGTTTGTACCTCCGTTTGCTCATCTGTAAAATGGAGATTATAACAGTTCTTACCCCTCTGAATTTTTGTGTGGATGAATAAAATAATGCAAGGCATTAACCCAGCACCTGCATGTTCTGAGTTCACAATAACTGCTACCTATTATTGGCAGCCGTTGACTAATGAGCCAAATCTGTTAAGATGAGAAGTAAACTCTTGGCATAGAGTTTGGGTGGTGGTGGTATGTGTTAAATGACAAAATGTTTTTTGTTTGTTTGTTTGTTTTCAGATGGAATCTTTCTCTGTTGCCCAGGCTGGGGTGCAATTGCATGATCTTGGCTCACTGCAACCTCTACCTCCTGGGTTCAAGCGATTCTCATACCTCAGCCTCCCAAGTAGCTGGGATTATAGGCACCCACCATCATGCCAAACTGATTTTTGTATTTTTATAGAGACCCAGTTTCACCATGTTGGTCAGGCTAGTCTTGAACTCCTGACCTCAGGTGATCCACCTGCCTTGGCCTCCCAAAGTGCTGCGATTACTAGTGTCAGCCACTGCGCCTGGCCCAAATTGCAAAATGTTTTAAGAGTACCCAGCATAGCGATGACTGCCAGCACAGTACCTAAGGGGTGCCCAATCCTTGTGTCTGTCCTGGTTTCCCTCTTCCTGGGTCTGTGGAAGAGAAATCAGCAGATGTTTTCAGTGACTGCAAATATTTACTAGAAATCTTCAAGGCTGGTCCTTTGCTTTGTCAATCCTTGGGGGAGTAGCTTGGACTGTGTTTGCCGCCACACACCTCCTGTCTGTCTGCACGCTGGGCTGCCAGGAGAGCTATGAAATAATAAAATTATTCCTCTCCCCAGATGGCAATCCCCCCACATTACTTCACTTTATCAATTGCATATGTCTTTTGAGCAGCGTTTTCCCTGCCCTGATCACAAAGGGTAATGAGGGGTGAGGCTTGCTTTGGCTGTAATTCCAATGCAGAGCCGTACTCCAATTAGATTTCCAAGTCACTTCAGCAGCTTGGGAGTTTTGAGTTCTGCTAGGAATCATGAGGTGGGAATTAGGGAGCTTCCCATTGCTTTGGTGAGCACATTCCCCCGTGTTCCCAAAGGTGGCAACAAGGTGATTAGAGCCCTGCACTCAGTGCACATGTATCAAGTCAGGGAGCCTCATGGTTTGGAGATTAATTACCTTCTACTCCAGGCAAGTCCCTTTTTGGTTGCCAGGAACAGACCTTGACCTTCACATCTCTCTTTATTTTCATCCCATTTTCCTCCTCCTCTTCACAGCAAAACTCCTCATGAGTCACCTATACTTCCTCTCCTGTCCTTCTCTCCTGGCTCACTTCAGTCCCAGAGTCTCCACTGAAACGACATTTGTCAAGGTCACTGATGAGCTGTGTGTTGTTACATCCCATGGCCAGTCTCAGAGGCTGGTGGTTCTCAGTCATACTTGCCCCTGCTGAGCACGCCTCTTCCTTGAAACACTTTATTGGCTTGGCTTCTGGGTCATCAGTCCCTCTTGCTTTTCTATTTCATTGGCGCCCCCTTTTCAGGCTCTTCTGGATTCATCTCATCCTCACAACCTCAAAGACTTCTTCTCATTTCTTTCTTTTTTTTTTTTTTTTGAAGAATAATGTAGATTTTGTTGCAGATTTTTACCTGGAATATGACATAGAAGACTTCTACAAATCCTTCTTCGACGCCTCTTGTGCTCATGTTTTTCAATGGACAGTGACTGTTTGGATCTCTCATGCTCCCTCCTGGTGCCTGATCACGTACCCATTCATTTCTTCATCACTTTCATCAACCACCCTCCCAAGAGCATATTCCTAGTCCTCCTAAGAAATGCTGTTTATTTTCAGCTCCCTTTGTTACACTTACTCCCTACCTGGGTTACATAAACACACTCAAGCCTCCTTCACAGACTTCCCAGCGTGCTGGATCTCTTGCTTTCTCAGCAGTACAGATCAGCCTCAGCGTTCATTTCATATCATGCTGAAACCTGCATGGAACACCTGTCTCATCTGAAACTATAGTTTAAAGAAGATTCGGATTTTAAAGGAAGCTCAACATCACATGATCGCCTCTGGCAATTAATACGTGGGCAAACTGAGATCCTGAGAGAGGAGCATGTTAGATGCCCCAGAACACTGTTGTTAGCAATACCATGCTAGGAAGAGGAGGAGCTTCCTGTGAGTTGAGTACAGCCCCTGCATGCTTCCTTCCTGCCTGATATTGCTTTGACCTCACTAATCCCCACCCGGGAGAAGCCCCGCCTGCTGAGGTGAGTGACTCTGCTCAGGCCCACTACAGCACCCTGTGACCCCTTAGCATCCTGCTGCCCCAATGGGTTGAATCCTAACCATCCCTAGCCCGTGAGTTCACTGTCATGGGGATGATGCCATTTCTATTGGTGAGCTCCAAGCCCTTATTAGGAGTTGACATATTTGTAGAACTCAGACTCAAACCAAAGCTTTAAATCCAGCTTCTTCAATAAATGAACCTTTAGGTTTTTACTTAATTTTTATTTATTTATTTGTTTATTTATTAATTAATTAATCAATTAATTAATTTTGAGATGGAGTCTCACTCTGTTGCACAGGCTGGAGTGCAGTGGCGCCATCTCGGCTCACTGCAAGCTCCTCCTCCTGGTTTCATGCCATTCTCCTGCCTCAGCCTCCTGAGTAGCTGGGACTGCAGGTGCCCGCCACCACGCCTGGCTAATTTTTTTGTAATTTTAGTAGAGACAGGATTTCACCATGTTCGCCAGGATGGTCTTGATCTCCTGACCTCGTGATCTGCCTGCCTTCGCCTCTCAAAGTGCTGGGATTACAGGTGTGAGCCACCGCATCCGGCCAGGTGTTTACCTAATTTTTAAACTTTTATTTTAGATTCAGGGGTACAAGTGCAGGGTTGTTATGTAGGTAAACTTGTGTTGCAGGGATTTGTGGTACAGATTATTTCATCACACAGGTATTAAGCCTAGTAACCAACAGTTTAAATTTTTTTTTTTTTTTTTAGATGGAGTCTCACTCGGTCGCCAGGCTGGAGTACAGTGGTGTGATCTTGGCTTACTGCAACCTCTGCATCCTGGGTTCATGTGATTCTTCTGCCTCAGCCTCCCAAGTAGCTGGGATTACAGGTGTGCACCACTGTGCCCAGCTAATTTTTGTATTTTAGTAAAGATGGGGTTTCATCATGTTGGCCAGGCTGCTCTCGAACTCCTGAGCTCAGATGACTGTATGATCTTTTGAAAACAAAAAGTGAATCATGTCATTCCTCTCTGCTCAATTCCTGCAGTGACTCCTCATCTCAGTTGCAATAAAATACAAAGTCCTTGTCATCATCCACAAGCCTAGCATGGTCTAGCCTCTTTATTTCTGTCACCTCCTTGTCTAAATCCCTCCCTTCCCTCTGTTGACCTTAGAGCACCCTCCTTTGTTTACTGAGCACATTAAGCACACTCCTGTTTGCACTGGTCATTCTTTCTGCCCGGAACGCTCTATAGACAGAGGTCTGCACAGTCATTTCCTCACATCTTCCATCTCTGCTCAAATACTAACTTATCAGAGAAGCTCCCTTGATCTCCCCTCTATAAGATGACTCTTTGCCCTCCCTAGCAATTCCTAAAAATCTGCCTGGTGGTGGTGGTGGTTTTTTGTAGTCTCATTGTTGCTCATTTTTGTGATTCTGTCCTGCACTTCTTTAAGCATTTCATATAAAGTTGTTTTCTATTCTGTGTCTCACAATTCCAGTATCCGAAGTCTTGGGGGTGAGGGGCGGATTAAATCTATTGTTTGCTGATTCTGTACTAATTCATGGTGCTTTGTTTCCTTGTGTGTTTGGTGATCATTGGATGTGAGTTTATATATGGTTGATCTTAATGTATGGAAAATCTGGGTTAATACATCAAGGATGCTTTCTTCCAGAGAAGATTTATAGTTATCTCTGCCAGGCACCAGAAGGCATGATCAACTGGAAATCTTTTTAGCCCTCTTTAGAATTCCTGGCTAAATCTGAGAGTCAGGCTCAGGTCTCATACTGTGCTGTGCTGGCTCAAGGCTTGTTTCTAGGTTGCATCTCTCCCTGAAGCCTCACAGCTCACTATTGCTCATGGTTCATGGCCTCTTTCTTCCAGCCCCTTGGAGATTTACCCCATCTCTCCAGAGCCTAATAATGTGGTTAAAACTGTGTTATGTGCAATATACAATTATGCTTGAGTAGAAGAGCTTCTCAAAATGTCTTGGCCGTAGTTCCAGAAGTCAAAGCATCTTTTCAGTATCTTGAGCTCCTTATTTAGTTTTAATTTTTAAAATAGCACTTAATCACAATCTGACATATTTATTTATTTATTTATTTATTTGAGACGGAGTCTCGCTCTGTCGCCCAGGCTGGAGTGCAGTGGCCGGATCTCAGCTCACTGCAAGCTCCGCCTCCTGGGTTCACACCATTCTCCTGCCTCAGCCTCCCGAGTAGCTGGGACTACAGGCACCCACCACCTTGCCCGGCTAGTTTTTTGTATTTTTTAAATAGAGACGGGGTTTCACCATGTTCGCCAGGATGGTCTCGATCTCCTGACCTCGTGATTCACCCGTCTCGGCCTCCCAAAGTGCTGGCATATTTATTTATTTATTTTATGTCTTCCCCACCAAAATGCAAGCCCCAGGAGAGTAAGGATTTCAGCGATTTGTTCATTGCTATATCCCTGGCACCTAGAACAACATATTGTGTGTAGTAGGTGTTCATTAAATATTGTTGAATGAAAGAACACAGACTCCTTTACATTGATTCAAGCAAAGGTGGTTATTTTAAGAATGCACATGGAGAGACGGGAACTCCCAAGACAATCTGAGAACAGGAATAGTAGCTGGGCTGGGCTTCACAGGGTGGGAAGCAGTGCCTACTTTCAATTTAAGGTGGTTCTGGGTTCTTCCAGCAGCAGAACCCCCCTCCTGCTCTGCTTCTAAGGTATATCAGCTGCTCCCACCCCGTATCTATTTCTTCTCTTTCCTTATAATTTTCTGTTGCATTTGACCTTGATTTGTCATTGTCCTAACTTAAGACACCCTTTTAAATTCTTCCTTCGCTACTAACTGGAAAATTCTTTTTTCCTTGGGTCATATTCTTAAGAAAAAAGATTGAAAGTTGATCCAGCCTCTTTTTTTCTTTTTAAAGCCAGGCCACACAGTCTTTGGCCAGGCCATGGATTTTAAGAACGCCCGTAGAGAGATGAGAACCCTCGAGCCAATCCAAGAACAGGAGGAGGAGTGGGCGGAGCTCCGAATGGCTGGGAAGCAGTGGTTGCTTCCAGACATAACCAGATTATAGTTGTGGGTTTTGGTCAGGTGTCCACCCTCTGACCCAATCAAATATGGTAGATAAAAGTGATGGTCAGGTAAGAAAACATGGAAGCGGGGCAGTGGGGTCTGAATGAAGTAATTTCTTTTAAAAACGGGTATGGGTGGGGCATATAAGGAGACTGCTAATTCGTAACAATCTCTGAGAGTGAAACTATGGAAAATTAACATTTGATGGAATAAATCAGCATCTTGAGAAGGTAGAGACCCACCTTGAGTGATGACAAGAGCCCCAGGTTCAATTAAGGAAATAGGGCAGTAGTCTCAGGAAGGTGAGATTACACTGAATAAAGCTGTAGCCTGATCAATGACACTGAACCATGTTCCAAGTGGTCAATCAGCGAGCAAGAAATGGCAATGTCTCTTCTTGCCCTTGCCCAGGGGAGAGAGGCTAATGCTGAAGGCAGCCTGGTGTTCAGTTGATCTAGCTAGTCTAGTAAAGAGTGTGAATTAAACAGTTACCCACATACACGAGCTAAATAGTGCTTAGAGCTATGAAGGAAGAGAACAGGGGCCTATGAGAGTTTGGATTTGATCTAGGCTGGGGGTGTGGGAAGCGGTTCAGAAAAGTCTGCTTGGAAGAAATGAACTTTGATCTGACATTTAAAGGCAGTTTGGAAATTTAATAGGCAAAAGTTGGGGATGGGAAAAGTGTTACCTCAGGATAAAATAGCCCTGAGGTTATTTGCTGTTCTTCAGACCCGTCTTCAGCACTTTCCTGCGTAGGTCTTTGCATTGGCAGTTTTCTTTGCCTAGAAAGCCCTTCCTCTGGATAATCTGATGGCTCACTCTGTGCTCAAAGATCCCTTTCCGGCACTCTAGTGAGCACAGCACCCCTCAACATTCTGTATCCCCTTTCCCTGATTGATGCTCCTTGGCATCACTTGTTCACCGCTTGATTTTGTGTTGGAGAGTACTTTGTTTATGATGTATTCCCTCACTAAAAGATAGGCTTCATGAGGGCAACAATTATGTCTCTTTTGTTCATTTCTATGTATCCACACCACTGTCCAGTATATGGTCTGCCTCAATAAACATATATTAAAAGATTAAACTAAAAGGAGCAAGGTGCTTCTAGGAATGGGAGGAAGGCCAGTGTGGCTGGACTTCAATGAGTAAGAAGGAGGATAGTAAGAAAGGAGGCGAGAGAGATAGGCGGGGTCCTCATCGCAGGATAGTGTGGACTTTGTTCTAGAGTTTAGGTCTCATTTTATGAGCAATGGAAAGCCCCTGAAGGTTTTAAAGAATGGGAGTATTGGAATTAAATTTCTATTTTGAAAGACTTTCTGGCTTCGGTGGAGAGACTATATTGTTAGGGGTAGGGAAATAGGGGGGTGTGGAGACCAGTTAGGAGGCTATTGCAGTTTTTCAGCCTGTGGATAATGTTGTCTCGGACTAGGGTGATAATGGTGGAGATGAGGAGAATAAGGTGAATGTGAATAATGTTTATGAGGCAAAATTAGTGGGATGTGGAGCTAGATTTGGAGGTGTCAGAGGTGTTTGAACCAGAATGACTTCATCTTGAATGGGGGCTGCATAAAATAAGACTGAGACCTACTGGGCTGCATTCCCAGGAGGTTAGGCATTCTAAGTCACAGGATGAGATAGGAGGTTGGCACGAGGTATGGGTCATAAAGACTTTGCTGATAAAACAGGATGCAGTAAAGAAGCTGGCCAAAACCCACCAAAACCAAAATGGTGATGAGAGTGACCTCTGGTCGTTCTCACTGCTCTTTATATGCTAATTACAATACATTAGCATGCTAAAAGACACTCCCACCAGCACCATGACAGTTTACAAATGCCGTGGCAACATCAGGAAGTTACCCTATATAGTCTAAAGAGGGGAGGAACCCTCGGTTCTGGGAATTACCCACCTCTTTCCTGGAAAACTCATGAATAATCCACCCCTTGTTTAGCATATAATCAAGAAGTAATAATAAATACAAGCAACTGGGCAGCTGAAGCCACTGCTCTGTCTCTGGAGTAGCATTCTTTATTTCTTTACTTTCTTAATAAACTTGCTTTGGCTTTATGGACTTGACTCATACTCTTTCCTGTGGGAGATTCAAGAGCCCTCTCTTAAGGTCTGGATCAGGACCCCTTTCTGGTAACAGAGGTATATATAGAGAAGGAGGTATCAAGGATTAGCCCCAGGTTTCTGACTTACGGAACTAATGGAGGGCAGTCCATTTACTCAAATGGAACTTTGGAGGAGTGTGTGTAAGGGAAAGAGAGGGTCAGAAAGATTGGTAAAAATCAGACTACACCAGGAGCTGAGATACTGGAGTTTAAGATTTGGAAGGTGGGGCAGGTCTAGGGGATGGCCATGTCTGGGGAAAACCTTGGGATTTGGTGGATTAATTCACTGGAAAAATATTTATTGAACATCTGTTATGTTTCAGGCACTATTTGGACCATGAGCCTAGCCTACAGGGGCAAACAAAAACTTTGCCCTCAGCTAGGAGAGTCAGATTGAACTATTGTCCACTTCTTAAAAACCTTTAATTCCAGATGGTACGAAGAAAAACAAAGCAGAGTAAAGGGACAGAGGGTGGAGTCGGGGTGGAGTGTATCTAGGCAGGATGGTCAGAAAGGCCTTCTTGAAGGTAACATTCAAATGAAGCCTCGTGAGATGAGAAGGAGCCATTTGCACACAGATCTATGGGAAGAGCATTCCTGGTAGAGGAAACAGTGAGTGCAAAAGCCCTAGGTGGGAAAAGCTTGATGTGCTTAAGGAAGAGCAAGAAAGCCAGTATAGCAGAAACGAAGTGGCAGGAGCACTTGCAGAAGACAGGGTAGGAGAAGTAGACAGGGAGCAGGTATACGAAAAGGTACTCCACATCACTAATCACCAGAGAAATGCAAACTAAGACCACGGTGAGATATCACTCCATATCTGAGAGAATGGCTATTATCTTTCTTTTCTTTTTTTTTTTTTTTGAGATGGAGTTTCACTCTTGTTGCCCAGGCTAGATTGCAATGGCACAATCTTGGCTCACCACAACCTCCGCCTCCCAGTTTCAAGTGATTCTCCTGCCTCAGCCTTCCAAGTAACTGGGATTACAGGCATGTGCCACCATGTCTGGCTAATTTTGTATTTTTAGTACAGACAGGGTTTCTCCATGTTGGTCAGACTGGTCTCGAACTCCTGACATCTGGTGATCCACCCGCCTCGGCCTCCCAAAGTGCTGGGATTACAGGTGTGAGCCACCACACCCGGCATTATCAATAAAATTAAAGATAGTTAAGTGCTGGCAAGGATGCAGAGAAAAGGGAACCCTTGAGCATTGTTGGTGGGAATGTAAGTTAGAACAGCCATTATGGAAAACAGTATGGATGTTCCCCAGAATATTCAAAATGAACTACCATATGATCCAGTAATCCCATTACTGGGTGTAGGTACAGCCAAAGAAAAGGAAATCAGTGTGTGGAACAGATATGTGCACTTCCATGTTTGTTACAGCACTGTTCACAGTAGCCAAGACATGGACTCAACCTAAGCACCCATCAATGGGTACATGGATAAAGAAAGTGTGGGATACATACACAATGGAATGCTATTCAGCCTTGAAAAAGGAGGAAATTCTGTCATTTGAGACAACATGGATGAACCTGGAGGTCATTATATTAAGTGAAATAAGCCAGTCACAGAAAGACAAATACCACATGATCTCATTCGTATGTGGAATCTAAAAAGGTGGAAAGGAGAATGCTGGTTACCAAAGGCTGAGGGGGTGGGGTGTGGGGCTGGGGAGGTGTTGCTCAAAGGATACAACATTTCAGTTAGGAGAAAGACATTCAAGGAATCTATTGTACAGCAATAGATTGACTATAGTTAATAGTACAACAATAGGTGACTATAGTTAATAACAACATATGCTTGAAAATCATCAAGAGAGTAGATTTTTAGTGTTCTCACCACAAAAACGGTAAGAATGTGAGGTGAGGCTTGTGTTAATTAGCTCAATTTAGCCATTTCACAATGCACACATATTTCAAAAGGTAATTGTTGTACACAATAAATAGGTATGATTTTTATTTGTCAATTAAAAAATATAAATAAATTAATTTTTCAAAAAGAAGAAGTGGGCAGAGCAGGTCAGGTCAGCCCTTTTCTGTCCATGTTTAGGACTCAGAAATTATTCTAATTGCAATGAGAAAGCGTCGGTGGGTTTTAAGCAGGGAGTGTCTTCATCTGACAAATGTTTTTAAAGGTCACCCTCACTGTCATGTGGAGAATGGATTGGAAGAGGCAAGAATAGAGAAAGGCAAACCAGTGAGGATGTTCCCACTGGGATCTGGGGGAGAAGGGACGGTGAACGGGTTGTAGGGATCAGGTGGGATGGAGCTGACCAGCTGGCCTGGGGATGCCTTTGAGGGTAGTGCTGCCAGGACTTGCTGTTGGGGGAGGCATGGGGGTGAACGGGAGTGGCAGTCACTGGCTGCCTTGCATGGGCTGCAGATCCTCACTGCATTTGAGGATATCAAGGTGCTGGAAAGGCATAGGGCTTGTTGAGCCCACATGGATGGTGAAGTTGGCTGGCTGAAGCAGAGCAGAGCGAAAGACCCTGAGCCAGGGCCAGAGCCTTCAGGGAGTCAGAGGTGTGACTTTGAGGTCAGCTGCGGCAGCCATGGGGAGGGAGGTTGTGGCTGAGCTCCTAGGAAGGCATTCCCATGGAGACAGTGACTGAGCTGAGGAGGGCACAGGACTCTTCCAGCGCTGCCCACTCCTCCTACCTGGTAGCCCATGGGGTTTTAGAGAGTGAAGCCAGGAGGAGAGCCAGTTTCAGCCACCCTGGAAGTGGAGGGAGAACATAGGAAAGGGAGAGATGCAGAGCCTGTTGCTGAGGAAACGGAATGGAGTGTGTGGGGTGGGGGTCCATTTGGTTCAATAGAAAAGTTGGCGAGGACAATGGTAGGTACATCTGACATCTGCAATGGATCAACGTTGTTTTTTTTTTTTTTTTTTTTTTTTAATTTGTAAAAAGCAGGTAATTATTGTGTTAGTCCATTAGTGCTGCTATAATAAAATATCTGAGATGGGTAATTTGTAAAGAACAGGAATTTATTTCTCACAGTTCTGGAGGCTGGAGGTCCAAGATCAAGGTGTTGGCAGTTTGGTGTCTGGAGGGTCCAGTATCTGCTTCCAAGTTGCTGCCTCGTTGCTGCACCCTATGGAGGGAAGGAAGGTTATGCCCTCACATGTCGAAAGAGTGGAAGGGCCAAAGGGCATAGCTAGTTATCTCCAGGCCTTTTATTTATTTTTAATTTTAAAAAAAATGTCCATAGGTTATTGGGGAACAGGTAGTGTTTGGTTACATGAGTGAGTTCTTTAGTGGTGATTTGTGAGATTTTGGTGCACCCATCACCTAAGCGGTGCACACTGTACTCAATGTATAGTCTTTTATCCCTCACCCGTTTTCTACCCATTCCCCCTGAATCCTCAAAGTCCATTGTGTCGTTTTTATGTCTTTGCACGGAGTGGACCAACTTTTAAACAGTCTCCCTCTTCTATTTGACACAATTATTTTCAGTACTAATCATGAAATGAAGCCAGTAATCATAATGACCAGAAAAGAAACTCAGTAAAATGTTTTTTTTATTGAACTGCCTATATAAACCATGCCAGTAATAGAAATAAAAATAAAGTATTATAATACAAAATTTAGAAAGTAATGGATTAACAGTTTGTAATTACAGCAACATATGTTTTGAAAAGGGGAAAGCATATACCTACTTACTTGTCTGTCACAATAACAAATGGTAACATTGCAGTTTCTGTTTCCTTGATTCCTTCTTTCATTTTAAAACAAGCAACAATTAAAAACGTAATTAATTTTAATGTTAAAGATACGATTCATGTCCAGTGAAATAGTTCATGTGTGATCTAAAACTGGCACTTCCAAACGAAAGATGGTTCACCTTGCAGTTTGCATTCTGCATTACTGTTTTAAAAATTTATACACAAATAAACATTCCATGTGGCCCCATAGAATGACAAAATTGAAGGAACTCAAGTTCTATTTCTTTGCTTTACCATCACTGTGCTCTCATTGTTTATTTAGAAGCTCCTCTTTAAACACAGGAATATGTGGTGTCTCGGGAGTTGGAGACATAAACCAGTCCTGAAGTGAGCTTGAATGATTCTGAATGTTGGAACACTCTGGAAATGAACACGTAGCTGAGTCCCCATGTGTAGGGGCCCCCTGTACAACCGAAAGGGCTCAGTATTAACCTCCTGGGAGAATTCAATGTTCATTAAGGGATAAGAAACCAAAAAGGGCTGATTTGAAAATATATTATATACACATATATTAAATATGTATTAAAACTCAACAGTAATCTAATCACTGCACTTGTAAGCATTTTACCAACAAAAGAATATTTTTGGGGAAGAGTATTTTAATCACTGACAATGTTTAGAATTGCCAGTACCTGGTGATCATAAAAAGAGGCTGGTGCTTACCAGGCTTGAGCAGTTAGAGAGAGGGAGGATGGGGAAATGTGGGTAAAAGGATACATAATTACGGTTAGATAGGAAGAATACATTTCAAGAGATCTATTGTACAGTGGAGTGACTGTAGTTAATAACGATGTGTTGTATTCTTGAAAAATGTAGAGTGGATGTTAAGTGCTGTCACTACAAAATGATGACTGAGTGGGGTTTATTAATTAGCTGGAATAAACCATTCCACAATGTATATGTTCTTTAAAACATCATGGTGTACATGATAAAAACATGCAATGTTATCTATGAGTTAAAAATCCAAGAGACTCCATTTTGTTACTGTGTTAAGAATCTCTGCAGACAATACACCCCCTATTGCCTGCCTCCCAGGGTGCACCCCCTTCCCCTGGCACCCACTGGTTGGGGAGCAAGTCCAGGGCAGGCGTGGTGGGGATGAGGTCTGGGAGAGGGCAGCTGATGGGATCCTCCTGGATGGGCTGTGGGTTGGCAAATGATGTTTGGGGTGGGAGGTCTTCTCCAAGAGGCCTTGCTGGGAGACTGGTGGAGGAGGACCTAAGTCCTATGTCTTTTGTGGCCTCTGCAAGCAGGTGAGAGGGTGCCATGGCAGAGAGACACAGCACTCTGTTTTTGTTTTGAGACAGGGTCTTGCTCTGTCGCCCAGGCTGGAGTGCAGTGGAGTGATCTTGGCTCACTGCATCGTCGACCTCTTTGGCTCAATTGATCCTCCCACCTCAGCCTCCTGAGTAACTGGGACTACAGGCATGCAGCACTGTGCATGGCTATGGTTTTTTTTCCTTTTCTCTTTTTCTTTCTTTTCTTTTCTTTTTTTTTTTGTAGAGATGGAGTTTTGCCATGTTGCCCAAGCTGGTCTTGAACTCCTGGGCTGAAACGATCTGCCCACATCAGCCTCCCCAAATGCTGGGATTCCAGGTGTGAGCCACCATGCCCAGCCGACAGCCCTTTTGGGGACCAGAATTCCTGTCTGTGTCTCTCTGTTCTCTGTCCCCTTCTCATTACTTCGCTCAACACTTTTTCCTGTCCTTCTCTCTTCCTCTCTCTGCCTGTCACTCCCTCTCTGCCTCTCTCTATCACCCTCTGCCTCTGTATCTGTCTATTTTTCTGCCTCTCTCTCTTTGTCTTGGGCTCTCTTCCTATTCCAGCTGTTTCCTTCCCCACCTTACTGTCTCTCCTTCCCTCTCTCCCTTTGATTCTCATATCACTTGTCCATTGCTCCTGTCTCTTTCTATGTCTTGGCCCCTCTGTACACAACCCAGTCTCTTAGATTCTCTATTGGAGAACTAAGAGGAGTGAGGGAAACAGAGCCAAGATGATTCTCAGTGCTTGCCCACCTTCTGTTGGAACACCCTTCTCCTCTTAGTCCCTCCCTTGGGGTGTCTCTAAAAGCCAGAGGTTTGCTGTACCCTGAGGGTCAAGCCCCAGGAAATGACAGCCATTTCTCCAGCCGAGGGCTGGCCGTGCCTGGGCCCAGTTGACCAGGTCCCACCTTGAGAGTGGGGGTGGGGTTGGAAGTTTGTAGACGCCTTGGCCCCGGTGGGCAGGCAGTGGAGGGATCTGGGTAGACATGGGCAGAAGAAAGCCATAGTGCAATTTCAGAGTTGGGTGCTTAGTTGGAGTTTGAGAGACACCTTTTGCAGCCCTATCTTTGAGGGATCCAGGCTCCCCTCTTCTGTTGGGGTGAGGAGGGACAAGTGCCCACTTTTGAGGGGTGAGACTCCTTCTCCTCACTGACTTCCTCATCCAGTCTCTTCCTTCCCTAACCAATATGGCAGCCCTGGGGAGTGAGGAAGCTGACTTGGCCTCCTCCCTATACTCTTCTTCCCTTCTTCCTCCTGGCCCACAAGTCATGTCCAGAGAATATGAGAATGGTCCCTTGCTTCTCTTTCCCCAGACTGCACCCTACCCTCTCACTCCCCTGTCTGCTCTGTCCTCTATCCCGTGAGCCCCTGCCTTGGCTTCCCAGTACATTGCCCCTTGGCTTTTACGTGAGATCTGTTTTACTCAGACAGAACAAAACTCAGACCCCACGGGAGAGGGCAGTGGAAAATAGGCATGAAGTATCCTGGTCCCCAGGCACCTGGGAAAGTTGCACCCTTTATATAGGTGAGGAGACAGAGGTATAGGAAGATGCCCCAATCAGTCCAGTTGCCCTTTTCTCACTTCCTTCACTGAATGCTTAATGCTCCTCAAACACCCAGAATGCCTCTGCCTCAGGGCCTTTGCACGTGCTGTTCCCTAAATATCTGAATCTCTTGCTCTCTCACCCATTCAAGTCTTTGCTCAAGTATCCTTCAATATTGTTGAGTAAAGGCTCAAATATATCTTCCCTGACCATCTTTTTCTTCCAGAACTCTCTGCTTAATTCCCTTTTCTGCTTTATTTGTCTGCACAGCATTTATCACCTAACACACTATAGAGTTAGTTATCTATTTTTTTACTGTCTGTCTTTCTCACCAGCATGTAAGCTCCCTAAGGAAAGGAATTCTGTCTATCTTGTTGAAGCCTGTCTTCCCAGCTTCTAGAACAGTCTGGCACCTCGGAGGCATTTGTTGAATGAATTTAGAGCTGAATCCTACCTACTATGTAATATACCAGCATTTATAGAGAGATGGCAGTGTTCCTGACTCAGCAGGATGCCTGGCATCTCGGAGCTGGTGCTCTCTTTTGCCCCTGGCTCGAATGCCCTTTCTCTGGTGACCAGGAGAATCCCTGCTTAACCTTGACGCCTCTGCCTGTGCTTTCCTCAAAGCCCCTCCTTACTCTTTTGATCTTTCCCTCCACGCTCCACCTGCTCCCCCTTCACACTCCACTAGACACCTGCCACTCTTGAATGAGCATGAGCTTCTGAGTCCAACTGTGATTCATGTCCTTGCTTCACCTCTTCTTGGCCGCTGACAAGTGGCTTAACTCCTCCAGGCCTCAGTTTCTTCATGCATAAAACGAGTCTAATATAATATAATGTAACATGCTTCTGATAGAGCTGTTCCGATCATTAGTAGCCTTTTGTGAGATGGACCTAGGACTGTAGGCTCAACCCCGTGGGCCAAGCTGGTGGAGGTAGTACATTCTTGATAGCAGCAGCATCTCCAGCCCAGGTTCCTGGGCTGTACTTGCCAATGGTAGGCCATGAAACAGAGATGTGGCAGTGTTTAAGAAGCACTGGGCTATGTGAGGAGGACGCTGCCATGGGTGATGTGGGCACCCATGGCGTCCCACTCCTGACTCTGTGTCTGCCACTTCCACTGGCTGCCTGTGTTGCCACATGTCCTGTCAAACCTGCCATGGGCACAACATCACCCCATTTTCTACATCTACAGGTGAGCCTTGCACACCCACCTCCCTGTCTTCTTTGGGGTGGTAGGCCTTTGCTGAGAGACAGAGGACTCTGAGGGGGCACTGAGCCACTCTGAGCTGGTCAAGAGGAGTCTTCAGCCTCAGTGGGCTATTTTACCATTTCTAGGAAACTGGATTTGCCAACTTTGAACATTCCTTCCAATTCTGAGAATCTATAGTTCTAAGAATATTTATCATCTATATCCAGCCAGTTTCTTTTTCCAACCTTTTTTTTTGTTGCTCTCCCGTCTTCACATTTGAAAACTGGAAAGCAAGTGCTCAAGTCTTATGTACTCAGAGGCAAGTTCCTTCTCCTCTAGTGTCCTTTCAAGCCCGGGAAGGAATTCCTGGTCAGCCATGAGCAACAGGCTTCTTAGAACATTGATAAATCAAAGGCGGTTTGGGTGGGAGAGAAAATTGGACTCTGGTGTGTATTCAGTTAAAGAGAAAATGCCCAGTGTCTTTCTCAACTGAGCATCTTCTCTGTAATGATCTTGTGCCTGTGAAACCAACAAATGCATTCACTTGGAAAGTATTTTAATTCTTTCAATACCATGTATTGAGCGACTACTCTGCTAGGTGCTAGGTTGAGTACTGAGAACACCATGCGCGCAAGACCAGATATAGAACCTGTCCACTCAGTGCTTGCTTTCTAAGGGGGTGTGGACATTTTCACCAGTAGAAATTCCAGTTCTTGCAGGAAATGGCAGTCAGCTGCCTTCCTAGAATGGGATGAAGACAGCCCTATGTTTCTATCAGAGGGCCAATGAATGAAATAATCAGAAGCCGCTCAAGTCAGCTCAACCACAGGGGGTTGTTGTAAGGGAACTCACAGACTCTAAGTGTGGGTTGCATGGCCAGGCCTTGTCATCCTAGAAAGTCTTCAGGCAGCTATTCTGCCTTTTGGACTTTTTCTGGGGTCATATGGTCCTTCTTCTACAAGGGCCATTATAACTGCCCCCAAATTGTGATCTCAAGCCATGAAATCTATGAGCCTTTCCAGTTTGGCTCCCTGTATTGTCAGGGGTCCAGCATGACACAAATGTCCTGCTCAAAAGTGTGGTCAAAGAGAACTTAGAGAAGGGATGATTTAACCACTGCAAGGTTCAGGGAAATCTGCAAGAGATGCTATAGCATCCTGGGGCTGGCAACGTGGAAAACCCATCTCCTGGAGACCTGGAGGAGTGAGGCGGAGGGAGTGGCATTACTGAACCTAGCAATGGCTGTATGGATGGGAGAAGTCATGGCTTCAGGTAGAGGAACTCAGCCACTGCCACACCATGGCCTGGAAGGGAGGGAGCAGTAGGAATAAATTCCTCTTCTTGTCTCTCCTTCCACTCATCCATGTCCTCCTGGTGCCTTGTGTTGGCCAAATCTGACTTGAATCCAGAAGGTCAGGGAGGCCAAATGATGAACCCACAGACAGAGGTCAGCATCCCAGAACACAGAGCAGGGCAGCAAAGGATGGAGGGTGGAAGTGGAAGTGGAGGGCCAAGTGGACAATATCCATAGCTCCCTTATGTGATCTCTTCATCCTACTTTTTTTTTTTGAGACAGGGTCTTGCTTTGTCACTCAGGCTGGAGTGCAGTGGAGCAATCGTGGCTCAGTGTAGCCTCAACCTCCAGGGCTCCCATCTCAGCCTCCCGAGTAGCTGGGACTACAGACGCCCACCACCAAGCCTGGCTAATTTTTGTATTTTTTGTTGAGATGAGGTTTTACCATGTTGCCCAGGCTGGACTCAAACTCCTGGACTCAAGCAATCCACCTGCCTCAACCTCTCAAAGTGCTGGGATTACAGGCATGAGCCATGTACCTGGCCCGTTATGCTTTCAAATGCCCTAGAGAGAGAATCTAGCTGGACCAGCTCAGACTGAGGCAGCAGCAGCAGGAGGCTAAGCACTATCCTCATTTTTAGGAAGAGCAAATGGAGGCTGACAGAGGGAAACATGCATGCCCAAGGTAACACAGAGAACCAATGGCAATGCCTCTGAGCTTTTTTTTTTTTTTTTTTAAGAAATGGGGGTCTATGCTGCCAAGGCTGGCCTCAAACTCCTAGGCTCAAGCGATCCTCCCACCCCTGCCTCCCAAAGTGCTGGAATTACAGGCATGAGTTATTGAGCCCAGCTGCCATTGAGTCTTAAATGACCAAGAGCCATGAGCTCAAGGGAGCTGTCCTCCTTGGGTTGTTCTCTCAGGAATATTCCTGGCCTGGGCTTAGGGGTGCACCTGCCACATCTCTCCCAGGTGTTTCAACAAGTGCTACATTCAGGTGTCTCTTTAAAAATCACCAGAAGAGTTTAAAGATCATGAAGACTTAGGTATGAATGCATGTGTGTCCCTCAAAGTCTGTTCCATCTCAGCAGGACACTGTTCCTGACATTTTGCTGGATCCACTGTGGGCTGTCTGGTCCAGCATCCTTAACTCCTCTGATGCTTCTCTCCACCTGCTCTGACTCCAGTGTTCATATTTGCCTGGGTTTGTCTGGAGGGGCTTTGGGAATGTGGAGTCTCCTCACCACTGTCACTACACCTTCACGAGGATGACAGCCTGACCTTCACAGGGCCCTTGCTCTTGAGGTAGGCCTAGGCATGCTTTTGACCTTGCTGTGCCTGGGTCAGCACTGGCATCTTGAAGGTCAAAGTTGCTCCAAAAAGTCTCTGAGTAGAACCACACTCACACACTCTGAGAAATCTGTTAGTACTTTCTTTTCTGAGAATCTTAAAGGAAGAGGTTTGTTGTGGGAGTATCTGAACCTCTTGTGGCTAGGCAGCTCTCCTAGGCATCTTGCCTTGTTCCCTCCCAGTGTAATTTAGCCTTGTTTTGTGTGGTGAGAACAGAAGAGTGACTGGGGTTGTGTTCAGAGGCCAGTGCAGACTGCTGTATACACAGCAGAGAGCAGTGAGTAGCTTCCAGCTGGTACAGCAACCATTCTGGGGTGCCAGCTGTGTGGAGTGGGTGCTGGCTGTGAGGACCTGGATTCCAACCAGCTGTGTGAACTGGGCCACCATCTGTGGGCTGCAGTGCCAGCTGTGTGCACTGGGGTGCCAGCCAGGTGTTGGGACTGGGTGCCAGCTGTGTGGACTGGATACCAGCCAGAGATGTAAACTGGATTCTAGTTGTGTAGACTAGGGTGCCAGCTGTGAGAATAGGGGTGCCAGCATGGGCCAAGTTGAGGCTGAACTCCTCTCAGCTGCTGGCTTACTGCATGTGCTTCTGTTTATGGCACAAGCAATTTCAATAAATCAAGGTCACTGAATCAAGTCGACTTTACCCAGAGACTTTTGTTGTAGAATTGAAAATGTGTTTCTTGGATGGGTAGAAAGGAGAATATTCTTAAGAATAATAAAAGCATCATTAGGAATGGGTCAGATCTTTCAGAATCACATTTGCAAGAGAAAGAATATTTATGTCAAGATGCTTATTTGTTTAACAAATATGGTGAACACCTACTATGTTGAAATTTGTTGAACGCCTACTATGTGGCTAGACATTGTATAAATTATCCCACTTAAAATAGGGGACTAGGGGCCGAGATAAAGTACCTGGAGAGATTTTGATATTTGTTACATTCTATAAGGGAGGATTCCCTGGCTGAGGCCAGAAGGGGTGGGGAGGGTCTTACATTTATCCTTTTTTTTTCTTCTGGGAAAAAATCTTCACCCTTAATTTATCAGGTCCCAGCCATTAGAACTGGGTCCATTCAGGAGGAGCCATGAAAGATCACAATAGAGGCAGCAATTGCATGCCATGGGATACTGGGTGGTGCTGATTGTGACAAGGGCAAGAGATGTAGGAAGGAGCTGAGAAGACCTGAACAGTTCTGCAGTGGGAGACAATTCCCTGGCTTATCTAGCTAACTAGCTTGATTATTATTTCCATACTTACTCTATATCATTCCTCTCTCTTTCAGCCACATCCTGGAATTTTACTCTGTTACTTTGGAAGTAGTACATTTGATGGTTGTTTTGAAAAAATAAATGAATGAAGGAGGACTACTTCATATTACCCTTCAAAAAGGCATAGGAAAGATATATACATGTGCATGTATCCATATACATACCCCCCACACACAAACATACATATACTGCTGGATATGGTTTGGCTGCGTCCCCACTCAAATCTCACCTTGAATTGTAGTTCTCATAATCCGCATGTATTATAGGAGGGGTCAAGTGGGATGTAATTGAATCATGGGGTCGGTTACCCTCATGCTGTTCTTGTGATAGTGAGTGAGATCTGATGGTTTTATAAGGGACTTTTCTCCCTTTTGCTTGACACTTCTCCTTGCTGCCACCATGTGAAGAAGGACGTATTTGCTTCCGGTTACACAATGATTGTAAGTTTCCTGAGGCTTCCCCAGCCATGAAGAACTGTGAGTCAATTAAACCTCTTTCCTTTGTAAATTACCTAGTCTCAGGTATGTCCTTATACCAGGGTGAGAACAGACTAATATACTGCTCACATTTGTTATTCATGGAAATTATGTTCTACAAAGTTGCCACAACTACCGAATTAGCAAGTAATGAATCATTGCTCCTAGGAGAAATACAAGGTTAGGTTTCTGTAAGCTTGCGGTTGCAACATTTCTGTCAACTGATTAATACGTAACCTTATTTTATGTGGATTTCTCTTTAAAGATAGCTTATTTGATATATATTGTTGATTCACTAATATTGAACTCATGGCCAATAGCACTATAACTCATGCCTGAAAGAAGCTTAACTAACACATGTAATTTCTCTGAAAGGCACATCACAGCCTTCTTATACTTAGGAACACTAAAGAGCATTCTAGTGCTATTCTTGGAGGCCATTTTAAATGGGGAAATCACCAAGAAAGAGCATAAAAATGCAAAAAAAGAGTGACACTAAACCGACTGTGAAAAGGACACTTGTTTACAGTGTGAGAGCTAAAACAAAAAGGCAGAAAGTCACCTGTCTGACCTTAGCTAGGAATGAGTGTACACTGGGTGACTTGAAATTTTTCCTCCTTGGCACATGTCCACAAATGACTGTGAAAGCACTGTGAATATTGAAATTGATTTTGAGGTTACAAACAAATTTTAGCATGTAAGCAAATTCACAAACATGGAGTCTGTGAATAATGAGGATAGACTGGACATATATGTGTGTGTGTGTGTGTGTGTGTGTGTGTGTATATATATATATATATATATATATGTCCTTATACCAGCATATTATACTAGAGTATTATTACTCTGAGGCTAGAAACTCCACCCAGAGGCAGAAAACACCAATTCAAAGTGACCTGGCACTTCAAAACAGAGACATGGGAACATGAGTTCACCTGAGATGGTCTCTATACTGCATTTCTTTAAGCATCTATAAGTGACCCTGGATCATAGGGGCAGTGCACATTGAAGTGTTTAAATCTGCAGTTCTATGGAGCTTGTTGGGACCTGCAATATTAAGTTGTTTAGGATTCAGGATTCACTCTGGGAAGACGTTTCACATCTTCTCAGTCAGAAAACACTGAAGTAGGGCCTGTTGTGAATGTATCACATTTAGAAAGGAAAAGTTATAACAGGTTCCAGGCCTTGGGATGGTCCTGGACATGGGAGTCAATGTAGATTCTTAAACAACTCTGGTGTGATGTGCTGTAAAGATCAAGGTGGCTGGTCTTGGTCTAGGCAGCATCCTATCACCCACCCAGATCTACCAAGTTGGATACCTGAGATTTACCCTCAACTAATTTGTGATTCTACTTCCTTTGTATCTCTTTATCCAGACCATTGGCCATTCTCCGGCCATCTCAAGTCAGAGGTGACTTGATCTGTCACCCAGCTGTGGCCCATGAGCATTATCTAAGAGGGAGGAACACTTTTGCTTATGTTTCCAGTGCTCTACATAAGCTCTAGGCCCTGGGTGAGTAGAATGAGAGAAGAAAATTGTCTTTGGTTGATATCTTTTCCTGTCATGATCTAGGAGTAACAACCAGTGATCTATCACTATCTTTTCCATTCAACTGAAATATGTGTTGAGAAATAATGATTATGGTGATGATAATAAAAATCAAAATATAAATAATGATGATAACACAAATAATAATGATAGCAAACATTTTTAAGTGATGTATACTCTAGGCGTTGGGTCAAGTGTTTTATTTTTAAATTTTAATTTTAGCAGAGTAATACATGTACCTAGTTTCCCCCTAAATGTTTTATTTTGAAATGCAAATTAAAACTACAATGAGATGCCACCTTATACCAGTCAGAATAGCTGTTATTAAAAAGTAAAAAAATAACAAATGTTAGTGAGGTTGTGGAGAAAAGGGAACACATATACACTGCTGGTGGAAATGTAAGTTAGTTCAGCCCCTGTGGAAAGCAGCTAGGAGATTTCTCAAAGAACTTAAAACAGAACTACCATTTGACTCAGAATTCAATTATTGGATATATACACAAATAAATGTAAAACATTCTACCATAAAGACATATCCACTTGTATGTTCATCACAGCACTATTCACAATAGCCAAGACGTGGGATCAACCTAAATGCTCATCAATGGTAGGCTGGTTAAAGAAAATGTGGTATATATACACCATGGGATACTATGCAGCCATAAAAAAGGAGATGAAGTCCTTTGCAGCAACATGGATGGCAATGGAGGCCATTATCCTAAGCAAACGAGCACAGGAACTGAAAACCAAATACTGCATGTTCCGAGTTATAAATGGGAGCTAAACAATGAGTACCTATGGACACAAACAAGTAAATAATATACACTGGGGCCTTCATGAGGGTGAAGGGTAGGAGGACGGTGAGGATCGAAAAACTGCCTATCAGGTGCTGTGTTCATTACCTGGGTGATAAAATCTGTACACCAAACACCTGCAACACGTAATTTACTCATGTAACAAATGTGCACATGTACCCCGAACCTAAAATAAAAGTAGGAAAGAAAAAAATAAAATTTAAAAAGTTGACAGAAAAGTTAAAAGAAAGGTGCAATGAACATCTATATATCATTTATTTAGATTTTCCAGTTACCATTTTATCACATTTGCTTTATTTTCTCATCTATCTACTTACCTATTTTTGATGAATGATTTAAAATTATATTGCATTGTATTACTTTATCCCTAAACATTTTATCATGTATCTCCTAAGAATGAAAGACATTCTCCTATATAATCATAATACCATGATCAAAACTAAGAAATTTAACATCAATTTATCGCTATCATCTAATGTGTAGCCTATGTTTAAATTTCATTTACTTAATTTTTATTTTTCTAAAACTTTTATTTTATGTTCAAGTGTTCATGTGCTGGTTTGTTATATATGTAAACTCATGTCATGGGGATTGTACAGATTATTTTGTGACCCAGGTGCTAAGCCTAGTACCCAATAGTTATTTTTTCTTTTCCTTTCCCTACTCCTACCCTCCACCCTCTATTAGGCCCCAGTGTCTGTTGTTCCCCTCTTTGTGTCCATGTGTTCTTGTTGTTTAGCTCCTGCTTATAAGGGAGAACATGTGGTCTTTGGTTTTTTGTTCGTGCATTTGTTTGCTAAAGATAATGGCCTCCAGCTCCATCCATGTTCCTGCAAAGGACATGACCTCATTTTTTTTTTTTGGCTGCATAGTATTCCATGCTGTATATGTACCACATTTTTTTTTTTTATTATACTTTAAGTTCTGGGATACATGTGCAGAACATGCAGGTTTGTTACATAGGTATACATGTGCCATGATGGTTTGCTGCACCCATCAACCTGTCATTTAGGTTTTAAGCCCCATATACATTAGGTATTTCTCCTAATGCTATCCCTCCCCTTGCTCCCCCACCCCCCGACAGGCCCCAGTGTGTGATGTTGCCTTCCCTGTGTCCACGTGTTTTCATTGTTCAACTCCCACTTATAAGTGAGAACATGTGGTGTTTGGTTTTCTGTTCCTGTGTTAGTTTGCTGAGAATGATGGTTTCTAGCTTCATCCATGTCCCTGCAAAGGACATGAACTCATTCTTTTTTATGGCTGCATAGTATTCCATGGTGTATATATGCCACATTTTCTTTATCCAGTCTATCATTGATGGGCACTTGGGTTGGTTCCAAGTCTTTGCTATTGTAAATAGTGCTTCAATAAACATATGTGTGCATGTCTTTATAGTAGAATGATTTGTAATCTTTTGGGTACATACCCAGTAATGGGATTGCTGGGTCAAATGGTATTTCTGGTTCTAGATCCTTGAGGAATCACCACAGTGTCTTTCACAATGGTTGAACTAATTTACACTCCCACCAACAGTGTAAAAGTGTTCCTATTTCTCCACATCCTCACCAGCATCTGTTGTTTTTTGACTTTTTAATGATCACCATTCTAACTGGTGTGAGATGGTATCTCATTGTGGTTTTGATTTGCATTTCTCTAATGACCAGTGATGATAAGCTTTTTTTTAATATGTTTGTCAGCCGCATAAATGTGTTCTTTTGAGAAGTGTCTGTTCGTACCCTTCACCCACTTTCTGATGGAGTTGTTTTTTTCTTGTAAATTTGTTCAAGTTCCTTGTAGATTCTAGACATTAGACCTTTGTCAGATGGATAGATTGCAAAAATTTACTCCCATTCTGTAGGTTGCCTGTTCACTCTGATGATAGCTTCTTTTGCTGTGCAGAAGCTCTTTAGTTTAATTAGATCCCATTTTTCAATTTTGGCTTTTGTTGCACTTGTTTTTGGTGTTTTAGTCATGAAGCTTTTGCCCATGCCTATGTCCTGAATGGTATTCCCTAGGTTTTCTTCTAGGGTTTTTATGGCTTTAGTCTTACATTTAAGTCTTTAATCCACCTTGAGTTAATTTTTGTATAAGATGTAAGGAAGGGGTTCAGTTTCAGTTTTCTGCATATGTCTAGCCAGTTTTCCCAACACCACTTATTAAATAGGAAATCCTTTTCCCATTGCTTGTTTTTGTCAGGTTTGTCAAAGATCAGATGGTTGTAGATGTGTGGTGTTATTTCTGAGGCCTCTGTTCTGTTCTATTGGTCTATGTATCTGTTTTGGTACCAGTACCATGCTGTTTTGGTTACTGTAGCCTTGTAGTATAGTTTGAAGTCAAGTAGCATCACGCCTCCAGCTTTATTCTTTTTGCTTAGGATTGTCTTGCCTGTACGGGCTCTTTTTTGGTTCCATATGAAATTTAAAGTAGTTTTTTCTAATTCTGTGAAGAAAGTCAATGGTAGCTTGATGGGAATAGCATTGAATATATAAATTACTTTGGACCATATAGCCAATTTCATGCTATTGATTATTCCTATCCATGAGCATGGAATATTTTTCCATTTGTTTGTGTCCTCTCATTTCCTTGAGCAATGTGTACTACATTTTCTTAATCCAGCTTACCACTGATGGGCATTTAGGTTGATTCCATGTCTTGGCTGTTAAGAATAGTGTTGTGATGAACATACACGTGCATATGTCTTTATGAGAGAATGATGTATATTCCTTTCCTTTGGGTATATACTCAGTAATGGGTTTGCTGGGTCGAATAGCCCTTCTGTTTTCAGCTCTTTGAAGAATTGCCACACTGTTTTCCACAATGGTTGAACCAATTTACACTCCCACCAACAGTGTATAAACATTCCCTTTTCTCTGCAACCTCACCAACATCTATTATTTTTTGAATTTTTAATATAGCCATTCTGACTGGTGTGAAATGATATCTTATTGTGGTTTTGATTTGCATTTCTCTAATGATCAGTGATATTGAGCTTCTTTTTTCATGTTTGTTGGCCACATGCATGTCTCCTTTTGAAAAGCGTCTGTTCGTGCCCTTTACCTACTTGTTAACGTGGTTGTTTGTTTTCTCTTGTAAATTTGTGTCTTAATAGACGCTGGATATTAGACCTTTGTCAGATGCGTAATTTGCAAATATTTTCTCCCATTCTGTAGGTTGTCTATTTACTCTGTTGATATAGTTTCTTTTGCTGTGTAGAAGTTCTTAAGTTTGATTTGATCCTATTTGTCAATTTTTGCTTTTGCTGCAATTGCTTTTGGCATCTTTGTCATGAAATCTTTGCCAGGTGTTATGTCCAGAATAGTATTGACCAGGTTGTTTTCCAGGGTTTTTATAGTTTTGGGTTTTACATTTAAGTCTTTAATACATCTTGAGTTGTTTTTTTGTATTAGGTATTAGGAAGGGGTCCAGTTTCTATCTTCTGCATACGGTTAGCCAGTTATCCCAGCATCATTTGTTGAATAGGGAGCCGTTTCCCCATTGCTTATTTTTGTCAGCTTTATCAAAGATCAGGCAGTTGTAGGTATGCAGCTTTATTTCTGATCTCTTTATTCTGTTCCATTGGTCTATATGTCTGTTTTTGTATCAGTACCATGCTGTTTTGGTAGCCCTGTAGCATAGTATGAAATTAGGTAGCATGATGCTTTCTGCTTTATTCTTTTTGCTTATAATTCACTTGGCTAATCAACATCTTTTTTTGTTTCATATGATTTTTAAAATAGTTTTTTTCCCCTAGTTACGTGAAGACTGTCATTGGTAGTTTGATAGCAATAGCACTGAATCTGTAAATTGCTTTGGGCAGTATGGCCATTTTAATGATATTAATTATTCTTATCCATGAGCATGGAATGTCTTTCCATTTGTTTGTGTCATCTCTGATTTCTTTGAACAGTGTTTTGTAATTCTCATTGTAGAGATCTTTCACTTCCCTGGCTAACTGTATTCCTAGGTATTTTATTCTTTTTGTGGCAGTTGTGAATGGGATTGTATTCCTGATTTGTCTCTTGGCTTGGCTGTTGTTGGTATAGGACTACTAGTGATTTTTGTACATTGATTTTGTATCTTGAAACTTTGCCAAAGTTACTTATCAGCCCAAGGAGCTTTTGGGCAGAGACTATAGGATTTTCTAGGTATAAAATCATGTAATCGGCAAACACGGAATCTTCGACTTTCTCTCTTTCTATTTGGAAACTCTTTATTTCTCTTGCCTGATTGCTCTGGCCAAGACTTCCAATACTATGTTGAATTGGAGTGGTGAGAGAGGGCATCCTTATCTTGTGCCAGTTTTCAAGCAGAATGCTTCCATTCCAGCTTTGGCCTATTTAGTATGATGTTGGCTGTGGGTTTGTCATAGATGGCTCATGTTATTTTGAGGTATATTCCTTCAATACCTAGTTTGTTGAGAGTTTTTAACATGAATGAATGTTGAATTTTATTGAAAGCCTTTTCTGCATCTATTGAGATAATCATATGGTTTTTGTCTTTACTTTTGTCTATGTGATGAATCATGTTTATTAATTTGCATATGTTGAACCAGCTTTGCATCCCAGGGATAAAGCCTACTTGATCATGATGGATAAGCTTTTTGATGTGTTGATGGATTCAGTTTGTGATTATTTTGCTGAGAATTTTTGCATCAATGTTCATCAAAGATATTTGCCTGAAGTTTTCTTTTCTTTTTCTTTTTCTTCTCTTTTCTTTCTTTTTTTTTTTGCTGGGTCTCTGCCAGGTTTTGGCATCAGGATGATGCTAGACTCATAGAATGAGTTGGGGAGGAGTCTTTACTCCTCAATTTTTGGAATAGTCTCAGTAGGAGTGGAACCAGCTCTTCTTTGTACATCTGGTAGAATTCTGTGAATCCATCTGGTCCTAGGATTTTTTTGGTTGATAGGTTTTTAAAAATTACTGATTCCGAGACTCCGTCTCAAAAAAAAAAAAAAAAAAAAAAAATTACTGATTCCATTTTGGAGCTCATTATTGGTCTGTTCAGAGATTCAGTTTCTTTCTGCTTCAGTCTTGGAAGGATGTGTGTGTCCAGGAATTTATCAATTTCTTCTAGATTTTCTAGTTTGTGTGCATTGAGGTGTTCACAGTATTCTCTGATGGTTATTTGTATTTCTGTGGGTCAATGATAATATCCCCTTTATTGTTTCTAATTGTGTTTATTTGGATCTTCTCTTTTTTTCTTTATTAGTCTAGCTATTTGTCTGTCTTAATTTTTTCAGAATACTGGCTCCTGGATTCTTTGATCTTTTGATGGGTTTTCATGTGTCAGTCTTGTTCAGTTCAGCTCTGATTTTGGTTATTTCCCATCTTCTGTAGCTTTGGGGTGGGTTTGTTCTTGTTTCTCTAGTTCTTTTATTTGTGATGTTAGGTTGTTAATTTGAGATCTTTCTAACTTTTTAATGTGACTGTTAGTGCTATAAATTTCCCTCTTAACACTGCGTTAGCCATGCCTCAGAAATTCTGGTATGTTGTATTTTTGTTCTCATTAGTTTCAAAGAATTTCTTGAATACTGCCTTTATTTCATTATTTACCCAAAAGTCATCCAGGAGCAGGTTGTTTAGTTTCCATGTAATTGTATGGTTTTGAACGATTTTTTTTTATGGAGTTTCACTCTTGTTGTCCAGGCTGGAGTGCAATGGCATCATCTTGGCTCACTGCAACTTCTGCCTCCTGGGTTCAAGAAATTCTCCTGCCTCAGACTCCTGAGTAGCTGAGATTACAGGCATGTGCCACCATGCCTGTCTCATTTTGTATTTTCAGTAGAGATGGAGTTTCTCCATGTTGGTCAGGCTGGTCTCAAACTCCTGACCTCAGGTGATTCGCCTGCCTAACCCTCCCAAAGTGCTGGGATTACAGGTGTGAGCCACCTAGCCTGGCTGAACAATTTTCTTAATCTCAATTTCCAATTATATTGTTCATACCATTTGGGGTCTGAGAGTGGTTGGTATGATTTTGGTTCTTTTGCATTTGCTGAGGATTGTTTTATGTCCAATTGTGTGATCCACTTTACAGTATATACCAGGTGGCAATGAGAAGAGTGTATATTCTGTTGTTTTGGGGTGTAAAGTTTGGTAGATATCTATTAGGTTCATTTGGTCCAGTGTTGAATTCAGCTCTGGAGTATCTTTGTCAATTTTCTGCCTTAATGATCTAATATTGACCGTGGGGTGTTGAGGTCTCCCACTATTATTTTGTGGGAGTCTAAGTCTAAATCTCTTTGAAGGTCTTTAAAAACATGCTTTATGAATCGGGGTGCTCCTGTGTTGAGTGCGTATATATTTAGGGTAGTTAGGTCTTCTTGTTGAATTGAACCCTTTAACAGTATGTAATGCCCTTCTTTGTCTTTTTAAATTTTTGTTGGTTTAAAGTCAGTTTTGTCTGAAATTAGGATTGCAGTCCCTGTGTTTTCTGTTTTCATTTACTTGATAGATTTTTCTCCATCCTTTTATTTTGAGCCTACGGGTATCATTGCATGTGAGATGGGTCTCTTGAAGATAGCATGTCATTGGGTCTTGCTTCCTTATTCAGCTTGCCTTTTTGTGTATTTTAATTGGGACATTTAGCCCATTTATAATACATTCAAGGTTAGTATTGATATGTGTGGATTTGATCCTATCATCGTGTTATTAACTCGGTATTATGCTGACTTCCTTGTGTGATTGCTTTATAGTGTCACTGGTCTGTGTACTTAAGTGTGTTTTTGTAGTGGATGATAATTATCTTTCCATCCTTAGTGCTTCTTTCAGGAGCTCTTGTAAGGCAGGCCTTGTAATAAATTCCCTCACCATTTGCTTGTCTGAAAGGATCTTATTTCTCCTTCACTTATGTAGCTTAATTTGGCTGGATAGAAAATTCTTGGTTGGAATTCTTTTCTTTAAGAATGTTGAATATAGGCCCCAATCTCTTCTGGCTTGTAGGATTTCTGCTGAGAGGTCTGCTGTTACTCTGATGGACTTCCTTTTGTAGGTGACCTGTTCTTTCTCCCTAACTACCTTTAAGGTTTTTTTTCTTTCATTTTGACCTTGGAGAATTTGACGATTATGTGTTTTGGGACAATATTTTGTGAAGTATTTCGTAGGAGTTCTCTGTTTTTCTTGAATTTCAGTGCCAGCTTCTCTAGCTAGATTGGGGAAGTTCTCATGGATGGTATCCTAAACTATGTTTTCCAAGTTGCTTCCATTTTCCCCATCTCTTTCAGGGATGTCAAATGAGTCATAGATTTAGTATCTTTATATATTTCCCTATTTCACTGAGGTTTTGTTTCTTTTCATTCTTTTTTCTTGTCTGCCTGTCTTATTTCAGAAAGTCAGTCTTCAAACCCTGAGATTCTTTCCTCAGCTTGGTTTATTCTACTATTAATGCTTGCAATTTCATTATGATATTCTCATAGTGTGTTTTTCAGCTCCATCAGGTCAATTATGTTCTTTTCTATACTATTTTGTCAGCTCCACATCTTTTTATTGTGACTTTTAGCTTCCTTAGATGAGTTTCAACAGTCTCTTGGATCTCAGTGATCTTCATTCCTATTCATATTCTGAATTCTATTTGTATCATTTCAGCCATCTCATCCTGGTTAAGAGCTCTTCCTGGAGAACTAGTGCAATCATTTGGAGGAAAAAAGGCACTTTGACTTTTTTGAGTTGTCAGAGTTCTTGCACTGGTTCTTTCTCATCTTTGTGAGGGTGATGCTCCTTCAGTCTTTACATTTTCTGTCCTTTGGATTTTTTTTTCTTTTATCCCATTTGGTGACCCAGGGGGTTTGACTGTGGTATAAGGTGGGTTCAGTTGACTGGCTTCATGTTTGAAAGATTTCAGTGGGGCAAGGCTCAGTTTGGGACTCCTGGACTGAACTGGGGAACTAGTATCAGACCCCCACTTTGTTCTCTGGCTCCTCGAGGTTAGGAAGCTGCTGTGCTGGAAGGGATGAGGTGCTTCTGGACCACTGGTCACAATACTCCGATGGGTAGTGCCAGCCAAACCTATGCCCTCCTTTGTGGGTGGTGGCAGTGGTATCTGTCCATGTTCACACATGTCATTAGTAACAGCAGCTGCAGCACTCTGGGTTGTATGTTTGTCGACAGCAGCAGGGTGCTAGTGGGTTCTGGGGTGCCAGCCTCCATGTGGATGTTTACAGCAGTGACTGGCATTGACAGCACTGGCTTGGGAAAATGCCCCTCCCCCATTAACTGTGGGTGTGTGAACCAGCAGTGATGTTAGTGCAGGGGTAGGGCACTGGTTGGTGCAGGACTGTGTGCACACTCTATGTGTCTTCCCATGGGCAGGAGTGGCCACTCAGGGAAGGGGTAGGTCTGCTTTTCTTCATGTCTAGTTTCATGCTGGTGATAGTTTCAGCACAGAAGTGGGCCCTGGCAGGATGGGGGCTGGTGGGCTCTGTGCCCGACAATGCTCCAACTACAGTGGTGGTTCAGCACATACACAGGCAGCAGTGGCATGGCAGGGTGCCCCTCCATGCATGCTGGAGGGGGAGGAAAGGCAAAGTATGCCTGCACACACACCCACCCACAGAGTAATTTATGGGGTAGTTATGGGTGAGTGCATGTGGGCAAAGGGGCATGAGGGCAGGCTGCAGTTGGGGGTGAGCTGGTGCCTGTCAACTGAAATAGCTCTGCTGGAGTACTCTGCCCATCAGACCCAGTCCACCAGCACAGGAGCTATGATGTGGGCTTCCAGGAGGTGACTTGGGGCCACACTGCAAGCAGGTGCAGCCAGGCTGGGGTGCCTGGGAGAGGTCAGCAGATTGACAGGTGCTCAGATTGGATTGGCCCTCTCTCATGGGCAAGACCATCCTGCAGAGTTCAGGTCCTATAGTTCCCCTAAGGCTAAAGTCTCCTATGGGAGTGAGTTGAACCTAGTGGGATGGGCGACCATGGCTGTGCTCCACTACAGATGCTCCCACACCAAACACTCGGTTTCTGCTCTGGCTGGAGTTCTGCCCCTACCACTTCTTTGAGCAGCTCCCCCTGCCAGTTCAAATGTCCATGGTGGTCAAGGGCTCTCCTGCTGGGATTCCAGAAGCCCGTGGTGAGAGCGAGTTGCTCCTTGTCTGTTCAGCTCCCACCTTCCCCAGGAGTCACCAGGAGCCAGAAATGAGTCCTGGTGCATAGTAGCCCCATGCAGGGGTTTCCTCCCACTCCAGCCAAGTATCTGCATGCGCCCTCCGTTCGTTCTCAGTGTCTTCCCTCTGAAGACCTGCTAGGAGTGTGCCAATATTCCCAATACCCTGTCCGTAAGTGGGAGACACTCATCCTGGCTGCATCTACTCAGCCGTCTGGCCCCCTCTCCCTACCTAGTTTAGAATAATAAATATTTACAGAAGGCTTTGAAGGGAAGACAGCATTCTCCTTTCTCCTCGTTCCTTCTTCCCCAAAGCAACCATTTTCAAATTTTCTGGCTGTTTCTTCCAGTATTAACTCCATATTTTTAAGAAACATGTTTATTCCACTGTTTTTAAAATTACTTATCACTTATTAATGTCCTTCTATGTAAGAAGAGGATTATAGCTCTCTTATCCCTCACAAACACATATCCTCCTATCCTTTCAATATGATTATATCATCATTTTGGGGGCAATATTAGTATTCAGTATTTAAATTATTATGATTATATTATTTTCAAATTGAGTTACTTGGTGTGCCATGATTATATTAATATCTCCTCTACTGTACAACTTTGTTGCTTTCCTTGGGTTTTTTCATTGCCCTGATTGGTCGCTTACTTGGTTTTCTATGTATCTATTGCTATTTCACACCTGAGCTCTCTGCAAGAATTATAATTTTCTTTCAAATATGTTGACATGTATCAAATTATGTATTGGTTTAATTCTTTCCTTGGTTCTCCTGCTTTAACCTGGTCTGACATTCATCTGTCATCCTGGAACTTCTCTTCATCATTAAATCAAGAATTCCCTTGGCCCTCTCCTGTATTAAATGCCTGTTTCCTGGATTCTGGACACAAACTTTCTTAATTTACTCTCTTATCTTGGTGGGGAATATCCTTCAGTAGCTTTCTGCATAAGGATTCACAGGAAGCCATATTTTGAGATCTTGTACATGTGAGATGATTTTCTATTATATTTCTCACAATTGATTAATAGTTTGACGGAATATAAAATTGTAAAGTGGAAATCATCCCCCATTCCCCTCAGGACTTTGAAAGTATTCCTTCATTGCTTCTTCCTTTCAATGTTGATGCTGAGAAGTCTGATGCTTTTCTGATCCCTGATTCTTTGAATATCAGTGAGTAGGGGACGTTTTCCATCCATTGTTCTGGCACTTGGTGGCCCTTTCAATCTAGAAACTCATGTCATGGTTTATTACTTCAATAATTTCCCCCCTTGATTTCTCTCTTTCTGGAGCTTCTGCTATTCAAATAAATACTGGCTTTTTATACTGGTGTTATATATAATCTTACACTTTCTTCCATTTTCCATCCCTTTGAGTTGTGAGCTTTTCTCTGAAGACCTTCTTAACCTATTTTTACAGTCATCTTATTGAGTTGTTTATTTCTGTTATAATATTTTTAATTCTTAAGAGCTTTCTGTTAATATTTATTTTTAAATAATTATGTATTCTTGTTTAAGGATATAATATTTCCCCCTGTATCTCTGAGAATTATTTGGTGTTTTTTTCCTTTTTACGTTGCTTCTATTTCCTCTGATTTTTTTTCTGCTTTCTTTCCATGATACTGTGGTTCCTCAAACATCTGGCAGACACTGATTACCTTTCATATTTCAGAATGAGGCACTAAAATGCTCAATGGGAGCTCCATGTGTGCAGGCTTATGGACGGGTGAGTTTCTATAGGATGATCAAACAGGACCACGCTGTTCAAGTAGGAGTCTCTAAGGTCTCTTCTCTTAGATTGGTCAGTTGCTGCCCTCTCCATCCCCAAGGCCAGCCATACCCTGCCCTCCCTGCCCCTTCCCCTACCCAAGTACACAGGCTGCCCTCCAGCCATGCTCCCACTCCTGCTTGACCCCTGGAAGTGAGCAGCTGCAAACTTCTGTGTGGATATTTGCCAGGAATGCCTTTTCTCTCTTTTCAGCTCTTACTTACCTAACAGGGCTGTGTTGCAATCACTTCTTTTGCCTCCACACTTGTTCCTCCGTTCCCAAACCCAAAGCAGAGTCAGCCTCTCCTTGTTGTAGGTCCTCACAGCACCTGGTGGCTCTCCATGGGAATCACACTCTGCAATAGCACGATTTCCTGCTTGTCTCCCACACTAACCTTCAAGCCTTTCAAGGAGCTCTCTTATTCTATTATCTGGGCCTGGTCTGGCCCATTCCTTTACAGTGATGATACTTTAGCATCTTGGGGTAATACAGAGAGAAAGGAGACACCTTGGAAGAAATCAAGGAATTTTTATGGATCTACCATCATCACAGACATCTAAGCCCCACTCTAAGTGCTACATTTTGACCAAGACTCTAAAGTTTTAACACCCCACAAACCTTTCCTCACTCCACACTCTCCTAGTCTCTTCTCAGTATGGTCAGCAGATATACTCTTATCACTATCTATCATGCCCCATGACCTGTGTGGACCTATTCTCTGGAAAAACAGGAGGAAAATGCCCACTAGAGGGGTCAAAGAGGAGACCTTTGACCTGTCTCTGAAAACATCTGTCTGTAGAGGTATCAACAGGTCAGCAGAAAGTCGCAGATGGACTTGGGTTATCCCAGAGTCTTTACATTCAGACTTCTTGTATATCCATCAACATATCAAGAAAAGGTCAACACCGCAAGAATACATATTCACTAGAGCAGGGATGGCAATTATATTTCATCTCCATTGTAGCTCCACCTGATGACTGATGGCTGCCTCAAGTGCTTGTTATGGGTTCTGAGGCCTTCACCAGGCTCAGAGTGAGAGAGTCTTGTGATCAATTAATGATGTCTGCCATTGGCAGTTATTCACTATCCCAGAACCAGGGGAAAGATGAAAGTAAAATGTTCTAAGACAGTGTTTCCCTAACTTGGCTTATGATAAGAATTACCCAGAGGTACTTCTTAAAAATAGATTCCAGATTCTTCTCTAGGAGATTCGAATCCAAGAGGTCTGGAGTGAGGTCTTTAAATCTGTACCTAGCAAGCACCTACATGACTCATACGATCAAGCAAGTCTGGAAACACTATTCAAAGCGGGGGTGGGTTTCCAGGACTCCCTACTTAAGAGAAGGAAATGCAGAAAGATGGAATATCAGAACCCAATCCTAGGGGAAGAAAGGGAAGAATGGCAAACTCAGGCAGACAGGACTCCAGTCCCCTATACTTTCGTGAGAGCTTTGTATAAACTCTGAAGTCCTAACTGGAGTCCCATGAACATATCAGTGTTGGAGAGTGAGCAAATCACTGAGTTTTAGAAATATACATCTCAGTATCTTGTTTAACTTTCACATGTTAGGCACACTCAGATCCCTGTGCCTTGCTTCTGTCACATCTGGTATAAGATGATCTAGAGAGGCCTCAGAGGAATGGTACATGTAACCATATGAAGAAGTCACAAAGGTCTGCATTTGTCAGTCAGAAAACCAAAGGCTGAGAAGGAGTGGGATCTCTCCTGTGCAGCGTGAATGTCTTCTGAGGAGGCTTACCACATCCCTGACATGAGGGATCCCCTGAACATCAAACAGTTAGTTTAGACACATTTTAATAAATCCCATCTTATCAGTGAGGGTTCAATTCCTGAAACTAGTCCCCCATCTTAGTAAAATAAGAGCTCCTATAACTAGGCATGACAAATGTGGACCAAAATCCCAACATCAGCAGTGTCTGCTTATGCTTTTACGTAAGGAGAGGTTGGGTCTTGGATACATATTCAATGAAGAATCTATACATATATCATATAACCAAAACTGGATAGCTAACATGAACTGAGAATTTACTATGCACCACAAACTATCTTAAGGCTTGTCTTAGTCAATTTTCTGTTGCTATAACTGAGTACCTGAGACTAGGTAATTTATAAATAAAAGAATTATTTCTTATAGCGCTAGAGGCTGGAAAATCCAAGGTCTAGGGGATTCATGGGTGTGGACCTTCTTGCTAGTCAGGACTCTCTGTAGAGTCCCAAGGCAGCTCAGGACATTACATGGTGAGGTGGCAGAGCATGCTAGCCCAGATCTCTCTTTCTCTTCTTATAAAGCCTCGGGTTCAATCATGGGGGCCCTACTGTGATGACCTTATCCGATTCTAATTACCTTTCCAAGGCCTCACCTCCAAATGCCATCAACATATGAATTCAAATACTAAGTTTCCAACACATGAAATTTGGGAAACACATACAAACCATAGCAAGCTTTTTTATGATACACTTACTTTATCCTCTCTAAAACCCACAAGGCAGGTGGTGTTTTTTTTTTTTTTTTTTTTTTTTTTTTTTTTACCACAAGGTAATATAATACCAAATAATACCAAATTTGGTAATAATACCAAATAGGTAAAATACCATTATTTTACCTATTTTATATCTATGAAATTGACACACAGAATTTGTAAGTAATTTGCCCAAGACCACATAGCTGATATGTGCCCCTATTAGTTATCTATTGCTACATAATAAGTTACCCTCAAACTTAGCAATTTAAAATAACACAATGTATCCAGTCTCTGCTGGTCAGAAATCTAGGTGTGGCTTCGCTGGGTTCTCTAACTCAGGGTTTTTCACAAAGCTGCAAAGTGTCTTCAGAGCTGCACTCATTTTAAGGCTCGATTGGAGAAGCATCTACTTCCAAGCTCATTTACTGGCAATCGGTAGGATTCAGTTCCTTGGGCTTTTTTGTCAGAGGGTCTCTCTGTTTTTTGCCATGTCAACCTTTCTGTGGGACATGGCAGTTGGTTTCCACTACAGTGAACAAGAGAGCAAGTAAGGAAGAGAGAGCAAGATGGCTGCTAAGAAATCTTTCTGCAGCTCAATATTGGGAGTGACATCCCATCATGGTTGCTATATTCTTTTCGTTAGAAGAAAGTCCTTAGGTCCAACCCACATTCAAGGGGAGGGGATTACATAAAAGCATGAATACCAGGTGGCTGGGATCACTGGAGGCCATTTTAGAAGCTGCCTACAACAGGAGCAATGATCCAGACGGTGAGGTTCCAGACCTGCCCTCCTAATGCCGATAAGCATGAGAATGATAAACGCAGAATTCAGGAATATGGTTATTCCCTCTGAGGGAAAGAAGAAGATGGGATATAAGAGGAGCGTACAGGTGAATGCAACAATACTGATGGTATTCTATTTTTTAAATGGATAGTCACTTTATTATCATGCTACATAATTCACATGTAGGTTGCGTGAAATCTTTTGGATGCGCCCAATATTGTATGATAATTTAAAAACATTATTTGCTTATTTTATTTGTGAAAAGTGACAAGAACAAATGCTAACTCTGAAGAATCAAGAATATTTGTGTGTTTAGACTGGTGATATGCAACAGGACTGCATATAAGAAATAACTGGGGAACATTTAAAAAAAAAGATTTTATTTTTTAGAGTAGGTCAAGGTTTATAGAAAAACTGGGTAGAAAGTACAAAGAATTCTCGTATCCCCTCTTCCCACTCCCAGTTTTTCCTATTATTAGCATCTTGCATTAGTGTGGTACATTTGTTACAATTGGCAAGCCAATATTTACACATTATTAATAGCTAAGACTGTAATTTACATTAGGGTTCACTCTTTATGTTGTGCATTCTATTAATCTTGATAAATGTTTAATGGCATATGTCTGCCATTATAGTACAATACAAAATAGTTTCCCTGCTTTAAAATTCTTTATGCTCCACCTGTTCATTCCTCACTCCTCCCAAACTCCAGGAAACCACTGATCTTTTTACTGTCTCCATAGTTTTGCCTTTTCCAGAATATTGTATACGGTAGTTGGAATCATACATTGTGGAGACATTTTCAGGTTGGCTTCTTTCACTTATTAATATGCACTTAAGATTTGTCCATATCTTTACATGGCTTTGTAGCTCATTTATTTTTAATCACTGAAAAGTATTCCATTGTAAGGATATGACACAGTTTGCTTATCCATTCAGGTATTGAAAGATATCTTGGTTGTCTCTAAGTTTTTGGAATTATGAATAATATGCTATAAACATTTGTTTGTGCAGGTTTTTGTGTGGACATGTTTTCAACTCATGTGGGTGAATACCAAGGGACATGACTGCTGGATCATATGATAAAAATATAGTTAGCTTTGTAAGAAACTGCCAAACTGTTTTCCAAAGTGGTTTTATTATTTTGCATTCCCACCAGCAACAAATGAGAGTTCCTGTTGCTTCTCATCCTTGTCAACATTTGATATTTAATCTCCTTGTTTTAATTTGCAATTCCCCAATGATATGTGATAATGAATAGCTTATTTATCACTTGTATATCTTCTTTGGTGAGGTGTCTATTCAGATTGTTTGCCCAATTTTTAATTGGGGAAGTTTTTTCCTTATTGTTGAGTTTTAAATGTTCTTTGTATATTTTACACACAATTGCTTTATCAGATATGTGTTTTGCAAATGTTTTCACCCAGTCTGTGGCTTATCTTTTCAGTCTCTTAGCAGTGTCTTTTGTCAATTAGAAGTTTTTAACTTTGGTGAAGTCCAACTGATTTTTTTTTCTTTCATTGATTATACTGTTCTGTTGTATCTAAAAGGTCATTGTCAAGCCCAAGGTAATCTAGTCTTTCTCCTCTGTTATTTTCTAGGTGTTTTATAGTTTTGCCTTTTACATTTAGGTCTGTGTTTCATTTTGAGTTAACTTTTGTGAAAGGTATAAGATCTGTGTCAAAATTCAGCTTTTTGCATGTGGATATCTAGTAGTTCAAGCACCAATTGTTGAGAAGACTGTCTTTTCTCCATTGAGTTGCCTTTGCTTCTTTGTTAAAGATCAGTTGACTGTGTTTAGGTATCTGTCTGTGGGCTATCCATTCTGTTCCCTTAGTCTGTCTAGTCATTCACCAATGCCACATTGTCTTGATCACTGTTGCTTTATGGTAAGTCTTTAAGTTAGGTAGTGTTAGTCCTCTGCTTTATTTTTCTCCTTCAATATTGCTTTGGTTATCTTGTGTCTTTTGACTCCCTTTAGAATCAGTCCATTGATATCTGCAAAACAACTTGCTGGAGTTTTGATTGTGGTTGTGTTGAATCTATAGATTAAGTTGGGAAAAGCTGACACTTTAACAATATTGAGTCTTCTTACCCATGAACCATGATAATTTTAATAGCTTTATGGAGACATAATTCATATACTATAAAATTAACCCATTTAGGTTATAGAATTCAATGTTTCTTAAACAATGAATGAAGAATGCTGATAAGTTTGCACAACCATCACCACTATCTAATTTTAGAACATATTTGTCTCCCCAAATAAACTCCATGCACTTTAGTAGTCTCTCCTTATATGTCCCTGCCTCTGACTCCAGTCTTAGGTAACCACTAACATATTTTCTGTGTCTATCGATTTTCCTATTCTGGACATTTCTGGACATTTTATATAAATGAACATTTTATATAAACACAATATATGGTCTTTGTGACTTTCTTCTTTCTTTTTTTGAAACATCAGTATGTGTTCAAGGTTCATCCATATTGTGGCACATATTAGTACAATGTTTCTTTTTTATTAAAATAATATTTTACTGTACAGAAATACCATATTTTATTTATCCATTCACCAGTTGATGAACATTTGTATTGTTTCTACTTTTTGGTTATTATAAATAATGCTACTATGAACATATTTGTACAAGTGTTTGTATGAATGTATGTTTTCATTTCTCTTAGGTATATGCATAGGAGTGAAATTGCTGAGTAACTTATGTGTAACATTTTGAGGAACTGTTATATTGTTTTCCAAAGTGATTGCACTATTTTACAAATCATATTGGCAAGGTATGAGGATTCCAATTTCTCGACATCCTCACCAGCACTTGTTATTGCTTGCCTTTTTAAATTATAGCCATCCTAATGGTTGTAAGGTGGTATCTCATTGTGATTTTGATTTGTATTTGCCTAATTACTAATGATGTCGAACATCTTTTTATGTGCTTCTTGGTCATTTGTATCTCTCTCTTGGAAAAATGCCTATTTGGATCCTTTGTCCATTTTAAAATTGGGTTATTTGTATTTTTATTGTTGATTCATAAGAGGTTTTAAAAATACATGCTGGCTAAAAGTTCTCTATGAGATAGATAATTTATAAATATTTTCTTTCATTCTGTGGGTTATTGTTTCACTTTCTTGATGACATTTTTCATAGCATATAAGTTTTTAATATTGATGTAGTCCAATTTGCTAGGTTTTTTTTTTCTCTTACTGCTTGTGCTTTTGGTATAGTATATAAAAACCATTACCTTAAGAAAGCAGAAAAACAAAAGCAAATTAAACCCGAAATAAGAAGAAAGAAGGAAACATTATCTAATCAAAGTTTCCTAGGATTTACTCCTAGTTTTTGTCTAAGGGTTTTAACACTTACATTTATGTCTATGATCCTTTTTGGGGTTTTTGTGTGTGTGTTTTTTGAGGTAGGAGTCCAAATTTATTCATTTGCATGTGAATATCCAGTTGTTTTAGTTCTATTTGTTGAATGATTGTTCTTTCTCCCTTGAATTGTCTTGGCACTCTTGTTGAAAATCAATTGACCACAGATGTAAGGATTTATTTCTGTACTTTCAATTCAATTCTATTGATCTTTATGTCTGTCCTTATGCCAGTACCACACTGCTTTAATTGCACTGTAATTTTGTAGCAAGTTTTGAAATCTGGGAATGTGAGTCTTCCAACTTTGTTCTTTTTAAAGATTGTTTTAGCTATTTTAGGTCTCTTGAATTTCCATATGATTTGAAGATTGGCTTTTCCACTTTTGCAAAAAAGACAAGTTGGTATTTTGACAGGGACTGTGTTAACCCTGTAGATCAATTTGGGAGTATTGCCATCTTAACAATATTAAGCTTTTCAATCCATGAACATGGATGTCTTTCAATTTGTTTAGATATTCTTTAATTTCTTTCAACACTATTTTATAGTTTTCAGTGTACGAATCATGCAATTCTTTTGTTAAATTCATTCCTAAGTATTTTTTGATGCTATTGTAAATGAGTGTGTTTTCTTAACTTTATTTTCAGGATGTTTATTGCCTGTGTATGGAAAGAAAACTTATTTTTAAATATTGTTCCTGTATCTTTGCTGAACTTATTTAATTCTAATGTTTTTTAGTGAATTCTTCAGGATTTTCTATCTACAAGACTGTGTCATCTGAAGTAGAGATAGCTTGACTTCTTTCTTTCCAATGTACATACCTTTTCTCCCAATTTTCTTGCCTTTTTACCGTGGCTAAAACTTTAGAACACCAGAACAATGTTGAATAAAAATGGCAAAAGTGGACATCCTTGTTTTATTCCTGATATTACGGAAAAAATACTTGGATTTTCACCATTAAATATACTGTGAACTGTGGTTTTTTTTCTCACATGTCTTTTATCATGTTGTGGACGTTTTCTTCTCATAATTTGTTGAGTATTTTTAATTTGAAAGGACATTGAATTCTTTCAAATGCTTTTTCTGCGTTTTTTTAAAATGATAATTTTTGTCATTTTTTTCTGTTAATATCGTATATTACCTGAATTGATTTTCAAATATTAAACCAACTTGCATTCTTGGAATAAATCCCATTCAATCATGGTGTATAATCCTTTTCATATGCTGCTGCAATCAGTTAGTTTATTAATATTTTGTTAAGGATTTATGTAAGTATATGAGTAAGAGATACTAGTCTATAGTTTTCTTTTATGTGATTTTTAAATTTTTAATATCAGGGTAATACTGGCTTCACAGAATGAGTTAGGAAGCAGTCCTCTTCTATTTTTGGGATGATTTTAGGAAGGATTGGTATTGCTTCTTCTTTGAATGTTTGGTAGAATTCACCAGTGAAATCTTTTATGACTGGGCTTTTCTTCATGAAAGGTTTTAAAACTATTAATTCAGTTTCTTTACTTGTTATAGGTATTTTCATATTTTCTATTTCTTCTTGTATAACTTTTGATAATTGATGTCTTTCTACACATTTCACCTAATTTATTTAATTCATTGGCATTTAATTGTTTATAGGATTCTTTTATATATATTTTTTATTTCTGTAAGGTTGGTAGTGATGTCCTCTCTTTCATTCCTGATTTTCATAATTTGAGCTTCCTTCCTTACCCCCATTTTCTTGATAACATTAGCTAAAGGTTTATCAATTTTGTTGATCTTTTCAAAGAACTAACTTTTTTCTTTATTGTTTTCTATTCTTTATTTCATTTTTTTCTGATCTAATCTTTCTTGCTTCCTTCTTTCTGCTTGTTTTGGGTTTAGTTTGTTCTTTATATTCTGGTTTCTTGAGGTGGAAGTTTATCGATTTGAGATCTTTCATATTTTTTAAATATAGGCATTTTCAGCCATAGATTTTCCTCTGACCACTACTTTAGCTGCATTTTATAAGTTTTAGTATGTTGTGTATTTGTTTTTATTTATCTTGAAGAATTTTTTAATATTCCTTATGATTTCTTCTTTGTCCATGGGTGGTTTTGTGGTGTGTTGTTTAATTTCCACATATTTGTGAAGCTCCCAAATTTTCTTCTATTATTGATTTCTAATTTGACTCCCCTGTGGTCAGAAAATGTATTTTACTTTGTATAATTCCAAACCTTTTAAATTTATTGAGGCTTATTTTTTGGCTTACTTTAAGATATATCCTAAATTAGGTTCCATGTGTGCTTGAGAAGAATGTGTATTCTGCTGTCATAATGTGGAGTGTTCTATAGATGTCTTTTAGGTCTAGTTGGCTTATAGTGTTGTTCAAGTCTTCTATTTCCTTCTAGCTCTTTTGCCTAGTCATTCTATCCATTATTGAAAGTTGAGAGTATTGAAGTTTCCAACTATTATTACTGAATTGCCTGTTTCAATTCTGTCAGTTTTTACTTTATGTATTTCAGATGGGTCTCTGTTGTTAGATGCATACATATTTATAATTGTTATATCTCCCAGATGGAGAGACTCTTGCCAATATAAAATGTTCTTCTTTAGTAACATGGAAACTTTTTTCTACAAGTAAGCTAGGGCTGGGGCTGGGGCTCCAGTATTCTTGGCCTGCTGTGGTTAGTTTAGAGCTTCTCTCCTATGATGGGTCTGGGTGGGGGAAGGGATGCTGGTCTTCTCTGCAGTGTCAACCATAATAGAAATTCTGCAACATGGGGCTGGGGAGAGTGATTAGAAAGGCCAGTGGTCAGCCCCTGCCAGGGTGGAATCCTAGTCCCAGACTGGCAGCTGAGGGGAGTGGGAGCCTTCTTTTCGGCCACACCAGTTTGAGGTAGAGTTTCTGTAATATGGAGTTGGGTATGAGGTTGTGGGGGAGCGGGGAAGGGGATCGGTTTTGGCTCAGATACCATAGACTCTCACTGTTCTTACGAAGATTAGGTAGATTTTCCTGAATGACTGTTTCCCCCTTTGCCTTATACTGTTAGGGCAATTTCCAGATTATTTCTAAAGTACATTTTTCACCAAATTTTTGTTTCTTTGGGAGAAAGTCTGCCATGATTTTTACCCTGCCTCTCTGAAAGTTCAGCCCTCCATGACAAATTTTTAAAAGAATAAATAGGACTAGGTAGAGTCTGTTTAGTTTGAATACCACTTAAAACTCCTGACTGTTGAGGTTGCCATTTCCAGAAATGAGGAAAAACAAGACATAGACCTTGGCAGTACCAAATTTTAAAGAAATAAGATTTGGCTGCTGAGTGGCCACATATTTGCCTTTCACTTCTCTGAGAGATCAATCTCATTACTCAGCAACTCAAAATTACAGCAGCAATAAAAGCACAATTGCATTTGTGTGAAGGCCTAATGCAGCTCAGTGTTTTGGATTGCTTATGAGCTCTGTGGGCAAATGCCAAGGCAAGAGTCTGATTAGCAGGAGACCATAGATTTTTTTTGAATTCTAATTATGTAGTTAAAAGGGACAGTAGAACTTGGTAGAAATAAATAAAGAAGTGCCATTCTCAAACTGGGTGATGCTTGTCAGAAGATGTAGTGGTGAGCTGATGTAGACTGGGGAGGTCTCAGATCCAGAGGTTAGACGTGCTTACTGGGCAAAGGTATTTAAATGGTGGTATATTATTAGAAGGCCAAAGGCATCCCACCAGCCAGGCAAGGAACTGCTGGAGATGCTGGGAGAGAAGAGTGATGAGTAGTCTTGGCATGTGGTCAGTGCCTGGGACATCTAGCTATTTCCCATTCTTCAAAGCCCTAGGAGAACAGAGACTGAGGCATGAGCCAGATCCCATTGTTGATGGGGCACAAAGTCAGAATAGGACCCAGCACCAGGCTGGCAAGGATGAATCATGAACAGTAAGCTACAGGAATCTTAACTTCTCCCAAGTACCTAATGACTGGGTCTGGAGCTTGAAGTGAGAGCTGATTAGCTATAGCTATAGGCATTCGAGACCCTTAGTGGAAGAGAATTATATAGAAGAATGCAGCTCTCTTTACTGGACAACTCAGATAATAATAATCATGATAGTAATGGTGGTAGTGTCTGCAGCAGCACACACTTATATAGCACTTACAATGTGCCAGTCTCTCTTCTTGACATATATTTAATCTTTACAAAAAGTAAATCTAGCATCACCCCCATTTTATTTTATTTTATTTTTTATTTTTATTTTTTTTTAAATTTATTTATTATTATTATACTTTAAGTTGTAGGGTACATGTGCATAACGTGCAGGTTTGTTACATATGTATACTTGTGCCATGTTGGTGTGCTGTACCCATCAACTCGTCATTTACATCAGGTATAACTCCCAATGCAATCCCTCCCCCCTCCCCCCTCCCCACGATAGGCCCCGGTGTGTGATGTTCCCCTTCCTGAGTCCAAGTGATCTCATTGTTCAGTTCCCACCTATGAGTGAGAACATGTGGTGTTTGGTTTTCTGTTCTTGTGATAGTTTGCTAAGAATGATGGTTTCCAGCTGCATCCATGTCCCTACAAAGGACACAAACTCATCCTTTTTTATGGCTGTATAGTATTCCATGGTGTATATGTGCCACATTTTCTTAATCCAATCTGTCACTGATGGACATTTGGGTTGATTCCAAGTCTTTGCTATTGTGAATAGTGCTGCAATAAACATACGTGTGCATGTGTCTTTATAGCAGCAT